>NW_028230446.1:21600173-21922260 GCF_043228905.1 Azolla caroliniana | reverse complement strand
TACTCTATCTTTCTCTTCTTTTCTCTCAATGTGAACATATATGATCTATGACACATCGCCCACATGTATGTTCACACGGTCTGCATTGACACCATATTAGAGGGATGGATGGATGGTCATGGGACGATCAATCATTCGTACCACCACGATATGTGATTGAGCACGCGTTTTTTACATATATGTACTCGAAACCCTTTAGTTTTACTTCTATTCTACACTACCTGTCATAACATATTCACTTGTTCCTTTGGATCTTGATTGTCCAATATGATCGGATGGACCTATTTCTATTCAATTGTTATCGCACAAGAGTCCACATATGTTAGCAAGGTTCTACATTGTCCAGGATGGTATACATATTTATATTCAATTGTCATCAAACAGAGTTCATACATGCACGCTACCAAGGTTCTTGGCTATCTAACTTGACTTGCCCATATATTTATCCTTGTGTGTGTGTGCGTGTGTGTGTTTGTGGGGGGGGGGGGGGGGGGGGGGCACATATATTTATAGTCAACCTTCATCAAACAAAGTTCACACATGCTACCAAGATTATCCACTATCTAACATCACCTGGCCCACATATTTATTTATCAACATGGTATATGCATAGCACATATCTCTACATCAACGTGCCATTGACAAGACATGACAAATTATTGGTTATATTCATCCTTCAAAAGCCAATTTGATCCAGTATTATCTACAAAACGTGATAGGATGGTAATGTTGTTTTGCAACCTTTAGGTTGTGGGCTCAAGTCTCAAGCAATCACTTAAAGTGGTCTTCTACGAAACAATTTTTATGTTTATTTTTGAAACCATGTTAACTTAAAAAGTTGTCCATGCTTACGTGTTGAGGTAATGTTCACTATAAAAACACTCCTTACATTTTCTATTTAGTCACCCACATTAATAGATTTCACCCAACATTGTGGCCTTACGTGTTAGCATTTCTTGCAACCAAAGGTTGAAAACATATATTATAACTGAATGTTAATCAGGCAATTTGTCATCCAAAGTTGTGAATCTGTGACCAACTCAAGTTGGTAACATATCCACACTTGTGAATGATCACTAATGGGATAAAAGGCACGGTGTTGGAGAAGTGGAACGTAATGTGAGGCCACTGACTCACTAGTAAGAATTGTTCTCTATTAAGTAATTGAAAGATGCTGAAAGGAGTTTACCTACATAACTATGAGTGTGCACAAAAATTTGAGAATATGCTTACTATTTTCAAATTTTTAATATCATCCATCTCATATTTTTATGAAAACTTTATGAAATCCAAGAAATCTGACTATCTCTTCTCTTGCCCTCTTGATGTTGATAAGGTGGTTCATCATAACCATAAAATTAAAAGAACTCAAGTTTGATCTTCACTTAGGACCTACGCCATTGCATAGATTGTACTTGGTCTCATATGGACATTACTAATCTCATTCTCTCCCGTCTATCATCCCTTACCATGGTTCACATTTGTATTTGTAAGTGTGACTTGGGAATCACTAATAATTACTTGAAAATAGAATTATTTCAAGAATTATTACCCAACTATGACACCACCTACTACACTAAAATCATTATCATCTTTGTTGAGGACGCCCATTTCTAGTGTGATGTCAGCCTATTCATATTTGTAACGCACATGGACCAACTTCACTCTAGACTAGAGAAAGAGAGAGACAAGCAAGATTAAACAATAAACATCATGATGCAACAACCAGAATACAAAGATTTATACTTTAAGTGCTTCTAAATGCATATTGTTACAGTTACAAAAGATCCGCCATTCAATTTTGACTGGTACCGCCATTCAATAGATCCAATTATGAATTTACCTCCGATCCACAGTATGTAAATTATCACAATAGCATTCCAACATAGCATAAATTGAAACTTCGATCCTTTTTGTGCACATATTCTACTCTGATGATTGATTTTACAGCGTGGAACTCTATCAGCTTGCAAATGCTTGGTAAAGTTTCTACATTTGAATGTTATACAGACTTTACACAGGACAATTATTGCTGCAAACATCAAATAAAGCATAAACATTGTTCCAATCTTTATGGCAAAATGAAAAGGTCTTACAAACTTTACAAATGGGACAATTATTGTTGCAAATATTGCACAAGCACAACATGTTTCAAGTTTTGACAGCAAACTTCAAACAGTCTAACTATGCACAAAGCATGTTATTCACTTTTAATGGATGGCTTACTAAGTCTGGGTATTATGCATACACATGCACGCAAATACATGTGTGAAACCACACAAATCCTACTATAAAGGGATGAGATGAGCAAAAATAGCTAACACTAATCAAGAAGAGATTTTATGATTGCCTTCACATTCAGCTTCTTTAAATCAGTGTATGTTTGGCCACACCCAAGAAACATTATTGGCGCACCAGATTTATAAACCATGGATAGGGCGGCACCAACCTGAAAAAGAAAGAAATTATATATAAGTAAGATGAAGTCTTAAGCATCTAAATTATGCTATTTGTCTGTGTTTCATTATATAATCAGATAAAGATATCTAAATTATGATATTGATCCATATTTTACAACTACAGGGCATGGTATAGATATACTGACGTAATATTTTAGATTGAATGATTAAAGAAAAATGAAGAACCTTGTCATCAACAGTATCGAACTTGGTCAGCAGAATACCATCAATGGTTCTTGGAAGAGATGATACCGACATATCAATGAGTTTCTGTAAAAAATCCAACATAACCTCAGCACCCGTTGGTGAGTCCAATGGTCATCAAACTATAAAGCCAAGTGGAAACAAAAACAAGGTAATAGGCTTACTTGATTGAATTTCATAAGCTGATCAACTCCATCATTCCCAACTAAGGCTTCTCCAACAAAAAGCACAAGATCAGGGCTGTTCATATGCACAAGTTTCGCCAAAGCTCTCATTAATGGTTCATTATCCTGTTTCGTACCGTACATATGGTAAGTAAGGATTACACAGCAAAACCACAAATAAAAGAGTTCAATAATCTGCTCAGATTGATCAAACAGATGTGTGAATTAAGCAAAAAAATGCATTGTCTTTGCTTAAGTACCAAAATTGGATAGTTTTGGGAATTCACAAATACCTGCATCCGGCCAGCAGTATCAACGAGTACCACATCGATTTTGTTGTGTGTTGCCTCACGTATTGCTTCTTTTGCAACTAGTGCAGGATCCTTTTCATAGCCTCGTTGAAAAAGGCTTATCTGAGACAATTTTTTATTAATTCGGTTAATATTTTAAGTAATAAGAAAAAGTTACCAAAACTGAAATAGTGAGTTTTTAATATTTTGCCAAGCTACCCTATATCTTTGTTATTTCCCAAAGGCCCTTGGTCAACCTCTTTCTTGAGCAATTGTAAACTCAATTCATTACCTTTCGTCAACTACGTGTGTTATTTGAGCAAGTATACTTTTAATTCATCTCCTTTTTAGCTGGCGTTAGTGAAATAACAAAACTTAAGGGTTTTGGGAAATTTAATGAAAATCAGGGGTATTTCTGAGCTAACAGAGCCAATATTGCCACAAGTAAGCATTACCTGCAAGCGGTTTGCATGAGTCCTGAGTTGTTCCACAGCACCAGAACGAAAAGTATCACATGCTGCCATCATAACACTAATATTGTGCTGCATCAACCAGTATGCTACCTGATGATAGATTCTATTAGTATTGTGATATAATGACTCTTTAACTACATTTTTTTCCAGAATGTTGGTTTATTATAATTCAAGGAAAGGAGAAGTTTATGAGATTTGTTAGTACCTTCATTTATTTTACAAAAAAGGTTGGTTTCTTTCAATTAAAAATGAAATAAATTTTACATCAGTTGGTTTTTTCCAATTCAAAAAACGTAAAATTTACATTAGTTCATTTATCTGATCGTAGAAACACCACGAAAATATTCTCCACTGCTAGAGTAGTTACTAGAATACCCTACAGTCTTCAAAATTTACCAGACATGCTTATGTAGTTGTAAATTAGGCAGTATGATAGTTTCTCTTATTTGAATTAGAAAAAAGGAAACCTTTGCAAGATTGGTTGACTTTCCGACCCCGTTCACACCACAAAATACCACAACATAAGGGCGACCTTGTTCTTTTGCAGAATGAACATCACGCAGAATATCAATAGATCGTTTTGGAGTGAGAATTCTAACCAATGCTTCTTCCATAGCAGTCTGTATATATGATTTGCCATTTATAATATATTAGAGAAAAGAGAGAAACCCAGGACTACAATTAAGGCTTCATGTATATTTTGTATACAGAATTATAGCCATGCTTTATTGTGATTGATAATTTACCTTCACAGTAGAAGAAATCCTTGTGAATGAGCCCAATTTTTTCCCGACTAGACTGGCAGCCACAGAGCTGCACAACTCTTCTGAGATTTCCTCAGCCTAAAAGAGACCATTCACAAATTCATGGAATCATTTTGATATCAAAAATTCGTGACCAAATTGGCTTTTGATACTCAGAAGTAAAAAAGTATTATTGATCTTCCTCAAAAAATTATATTTATATGCTTGGACAAAAGCTGATTCTCTGATCTTTCGAAAAAGAGATCACAGAGAAACCTTACTTTTCGACATGCACATACACACACACATATGTGTGTGTGTATATATACGTATATGAATATGTAAATATACAATTACAATATATATTATATATATGTCTGTATGTACACGGTATATATTGCACACATATGTATGTATGTATGTTATGCATTGGATGACATATATTTTGTACACGTGTGCATAAAAAATATAGATTATACTTGCATATTTATGTACATTTATACACACATATATATACATGCACACACAAAAATACATACATATATACCACAAATACATACACACACAAATGCAATGGATGACATATATTTTGTACACGTGTGCATAACAAATATAGATTATACGTGCATATTTATGTACATACACACACAAAAATACATACATATATACCACAAATACATGCACACACAAAAATATGCATATACAATAACACAGGCATCACATGAAAGGTAGTCCTATTCCACATACCACATTCTTCATCATAAGACGTTCTTTAAGGGCTTTCAGTGCTGGTGCTAGATCTTCCTTGTCAATTACAGCCTTCCCAGCAACACTTCATGGAAAAAAGTAACTCATATCAGACCAATCATGCAAAAAAATTGCGAGAATCCGAAATGGAATTTCAAATACTGTAAGGAAAGAAGCAGCTAGCAAAAAACCTTTGAATGAACGAGGAAAACCATCCTTTTTTCTTTACATTCTCTTTCTGCTTAGGAGTATTCTCTACTTCCTCATCAACCTCAAGATCAGATTCATCATCATCTTCCACAGCATCCATTAGGCTTAATCCTTGATCAGCTAAAACGGCATCTTGAGCCTCTCTTGAAAACGAATCCAGCGGCTCAGAATGATCCAAATTCTTGGCCGGAGCATCATCCCAAACCCTATTTTTCTTCACTGTCTTCTTTACACCAGTTTCTTCTACATTGTTGTTAGTTACTATAGGGTTCGATTTTGACCCTTTTTTTCCTCCTTTAGACTTAAGTTTGTGAAGCTTATCTACATTGAAAGCAGATTCGATGACTTTCTGATCTTCATCGCTGCTACTATGTCCATGGCCATGGCTATGGCCATTTCCTCCATTGATAGAGGCTTTTTTATCAGAATTCTTACCAACACCATTACTTTGGTTATGATTCTTCTGATCATATCCATTCCTGCGATGCAAACCTTCATTTTCACCTCCATTTTCTCCCTCTGAAGATCCATTTTGCTGCTTACTTGATGAATTCTTCCCCGCTTTACCATTTCCTCTGGAAGAAGACCCAATCTTTTGCTTACCTCCATGATCAGAAGATAAATTCATCTGTTTACTCTTGCTACGGAGCTCATCAGATCTGGCTTCTGCTTCCAGGAGAAGCTGTCTGAAAGTATCATCGAAATCTGACGCGAAATCTGTTCGTTTAGGGTTAAAGAGAGGAGAAAACTCACGTTTCACTGATTCGAGGAGCTCGTCAACGTACAAAAGGTGAAGAATCTTTCTGTAAACAGCAACAAAGACAAGACCAAGATCGTTGTTATATGTCCATTTCAGAGTATAAGAACATCCTGGAGCGTCATGTTGGAAAGACGAAGAAGCATTCCTTTCTTCCAGAAGGCAAGATCTGATGAGGGCGTCGATGGGTGATCCTCTGAGAGCACTTGCAAGCTCTTGGTATGTCCATAGGATCAATCCTCCTCTTGTGAAGATGAGAAGCTGTTCCAACATGTCTGTCGTGTGTGTATGTGCGTATGGATGTATCGATCTGTAAGAAGCAGAAAAAAGAATAGCAGAAGGAGGGAAGAAAGAACAGAAGGAAGAAGAAGAAGAAGAAAGAAGGCAAGAAAGAATTGAATACGAAATAGGCCTGCGTTTCTACATACATATATACATACATACATATTTACTCTGTGGACGGGAAGACTTGGTCCTTCACAGAAACCTTATGACTACATACATACATACACACATAAGGTAGTCCTATTCCACATACCACATTCGAGTATGCATTCGAGTATGTAACCAAATCATAGTATGATACTATGAACCATACGTAGCATACGTTCATTCGAGTATGTTAAACTCCCTCGAAGTATGGTAAATACTAAATACCATACTTTTGTATTCATTATTTATTTTAAGGTCAATTTTATTTGAAGGTAAGAAAGTTAATTAAAAAGTGTAAAAGAAAAAAAACATAAGAATGTTTTGATAACATACGCATTCGCATGAAATAGAATGTTACGTTTCGATATGCGTGTGTGATAATCACCATCTTATCATTATCCAAAAAAAAGTGTGCGTCCAAAAACCAACCCGGCTCTGACCACCGACTCTAACTAGCCTCTGTCACATCTAACCTGGCACAAAGTTTCTAACCCAGTCGCTTTTCTCTTACCTGAGACCAATTTTCCAACTCGACTACCTTCTCTAACCTCGTTGAAATTTCTGAATAGATCTTTTTTTATGTTCTAAGATTCTCCAAAAATATCAAAAACACTTTTAGAAAACAAAATTCCTGAGTTTTAGATATAAAAAGTGACCAACAACTTGGTCCACCATTGAATGTAAACAAAATGTCAACGATTTTAGCCACCAATAGGCCCATCCACAAATAAAATTGTAACCACCAATGTTCATAACAAGAGACTAGAAACTTCAAAGATCGCATGTTGAAGTCACAAATAGCTTCAAAGATCACAAATTTTCAATCACAAATGTAAACAAAGCATAAAGGATGATTGCAAACACCTAACCTCCTCAAATTTAAATGAAAATGAAAATTTTAGCCACCAGGTTTTTCTAAGATGACTAGAAACTTCAAAAATCACAGGTTGAAGTCCACATGTCATACATGTTCAAATATCAAAATATTGGAGTCGCACATATACAAACTCTTGACACTACAAACCTATAAATCATAGGATGTAAACAAAAACTCAAAGATCAGGACGCTTGTTCAGAGGATGACAAGATACATCCACAATTTCTGTCAAGATATCACAATGCAAACACTGAACATTCTTAGTTTCACATATTGGCAACCACCTCTTAACACAACGAGCACCTCTCTGTAGTCTTCCAGTGTATATTTCGGTCGCGTTTGGGGAGTTGCCAATAAATTCTTGCGAGATTTCAAAAGTGGCACCGTTTTTTGCACCAACTTGTTGTTTCTGACCTACGGATCTTGTTTCTACTTCATTGGTTGTTGAGAGACAATCTAAACATACAACTTTTTCCAGAGATCTGCCAACTTTTGCATACAATCCTCAACAACCTTGTCGGATGATCCTAATTCTTGCTCATGCCATTGAACACCTTTCCATGTCTCGGGATCGGATGTTTTGCAACCATTGACACGGTTGGTTCTGCATTCATACCAATGTCTGCTTGACATCATCAATTTGCATTAGGGCCTTGATCTATAAATGGTAATGACCCATATAGTGACGGCATATGTCTCTCAACAATCATCTGAATGGCAAGTAAATGCTTACATTTTTTTTCCAAAAAATATATTCTTCATTAGTAGAATTCTGCATGCATGAGGAAATTATTAAGCTAAAACATTACAATGGCTTTAGCCATGATGACCTATGAAAACCACAAATAATGCATTCTAAGATTCTTTTCACCTTCTCACCCAACATTTTTGGCAATAACTTCACAACACATAGCAATTACCCTTGTTTGCCTAGCATGTGATCGATGCATTCCATAGTGCAACGTCTATCATAGGCATGGTTAGACAAACCTCGTTTTCCTTCAACCAAAGTGCCACATGTTGTGAACCTATTCAAAAGATTGTCTTGCAAATAGGAATTGGGCCTATCGTCGGTGAATCTTCAAGAGCATTTCCATTGCCCTCTATGTTCGATATCTTTGCCTATGGATACCATAATAGGGAAGATAATCCACAATTACTCATCGTTATGAAAAGCTCAAGAAATATGCTTCATTTTCCACATCAAAATCATATAAACCAACATCCATGTTTTGTATGCCCTGTTATAATTGCATTCCATGAGACCACATTTGTAGTTAGAAGGCGCTCGAACACATCTTGTGCTTCAGCAATCCGGCAAAAATGATCGTGAGAGTTCCATTTCCAGCTTTCATAAGTCCTCTTGAAATAGGCCTGTGTACTAGAAGTTTTGTGACATAAACTGGAGATATTGTTGATCAGAGTACAATAGTGTATTGCACCTTCCTCTCCAAATAATACTCTCTCTGCTTAAACTTCCATTGCAGCCATAACAGCAGCCACCACAAAGGCCCATTACAACTTCTGTACCAAAATTCCCTCAAATTTCCTGCATCTTACCAAAGTTGGTTCGTAAACATGAAATCCAAAATTTCTAAAATTCTCCCGCAATGTTTTTGCGATGCCAAAGCCCATAACCCCCAATAATGTTGATGCCATGCCAAATCCCATAGCACCGTCCATCAAATTAAACATGTTGTACTGATAGAGCTTCTTTCACTATTATTTCTTGATCGTTGTTGCATATGAGAGGTCTCATATCCAAATGAGCATACCATATGAAATACTAGTTCGCTACTACGATGAATGCCAAAGAAAATAGAAAGGCCCATGCTTCTTCAAGCAATAAATTGGCAAGAGTAGCCCATGAAACACCCCTCTAAACATGTAGTTCCTCAAACAGTAATTGTTCCTCAGTTACAAATCCATAGTTCACGTCCATACCAATTTCGTTGATTCCTACAAAAACTGAATGAGTCTACTCTCCTCACCCCCTCATGACGATATGCTTCAACCCCTGCCACCATCCCGAAAGTCTAGTACCTACAAAATCCAGTGTGCTCTCCTTCTCCCCTCATGAAAGTATGCTTCAGCCCCCTACACCATCTTCATTCATGTTATCAACAATATAAAGTCAGCTTCATTGTCAACATCCATCTCTCCATTTTCAACACTTTCTTATACCTACCCAAAAATAGTTTGAATTCACTCTCCTCAAACCCTCATAAAAATATGCTTCGGCCTCCAACACCATCTTCACTCATCATTATAGATAATCTGCTTCATTTTCAACATCAACCATCTCTCCATTTTCAGCAATTTCTTGTACCTACTCACAATATTTTGCTTCACCCCCCACACCATCTTCACTCCTCCTTATCCCTCAAAAGAATTTGCTTCTTAAGTCCACATCAACCATCTCCCTGATTACCACCAAATTCCTGTATAAATAATAGCAAAATGACTATAAAATGTTTCCTCATCCCCTCATATATTTGCTTCAACCCCCACACCATCGTACTCATCCTCTCGTCATGGCAATATGATATAAAGACAATAACTACATGACAACAACGACAAGAAACCTACAATCTTCTTCATTCCGTCCACCTAACTTCTCACCAACCAACTTGGCATGTCGCTGACTACCACCAACCTCTACCACCCCAACATCACTTGTCTCAAGCTCGCCAATCATCTTCCATCTCACTGATTTCCATCAAGCATCTTGACATATAGGCAAAAAACAAATTAGTGTAAATAATTTCCTCACCTACTCATGATAAAATGCTTCAAACCCCACACCATCTTCACTCATCCTCCCTCAAAAGAATTTTGCTTCTTAATTCCACATCAACCCTCTCACTGATTACCACCAAATTCCTACTCATAATAATGTGCTTCAACCCCCACACCATCTTCACTCATCCTTATCGCTAAAAAAGAATTTGCTTCTTAAGTCCACAACAACATCTCACTAATCGACACCAATTCCAGCTTGCCATGTCGTTGACTACCACCAACATCACAACAACATCACTTATCCTAACAAAAATAGCATCACTCATCTATGTTATGTCATGTTATTTGTACTAAAGATGGTGCTGGTGGCGGGAACAACCAATGAGGCGGTACATAGTTCCACTTGACATCTGTGGTTTCATTCAATATAATAGGTATAGATGACCAGACTCTACAAATTCTCATTCTTTTCTTATTAGGTGTGTGTCCAGAACCCTTATAATTGTCATATTCACCTTTAACCATATGTACCAATAAGTCCCAAAAAGACTTAACCTGATCCACAATGTGAATGTTTTCATCATTGTATAGCTTGGAACACCTAGCTTTCCAAAGAACCCATAAAGCCAAAGAGGAGACAATTTGCGAGATGTAACTGCGGGAGAAAAACTTGATTCCCTGCAAGGAGGTTGAAGTAGAGTATACCTGCAAACTTTTGACATGTAATGTCAACGAAGAATAATGATGATGATAGAAAGCCATTTGTTGATCTAACCCTCCCAAGAAGACGGCACCCCACGTGAAAATCCCCGACCTATACTTAGGACCTAGTAGCCTAAGAATTCTAAACCAAATTTTTTTTGCGACAACACATTCCCAAAATACATGATGCAATGACTCATGTACAAAACCACATATAACGCATGACTGATCAACTACATATCCCCTCATCAAATCACCTACTAGCAACACGTAATGAATCATCAACCAATGAAAGTGTAATATCTTGTTCATACATTTAATTGACCAAAACTGTTTCCAAAACATCAGCATATGAGAAGATGAGACATTACCTTCCTCCCGATACTTTTTTCCAGCAGGTACTGACTCAGTCTGACTCAACATAAAGTTTCTCCCAAATGCCATCGAATATGTGAAGAATGGGAGGCCCTTAGTGGAATTATTAGGCATGGACAATTTCCAACCATAATTTGTAGGATCCCACTGCAGATCAGCAAGTGACCAAGAGTGTAAAACCCAAATATGAGATGCATAGTTAGCAATTAAGGGACTAGGGTCAATAAACAATTTTTTATCCAATCTAGCAATTACTCACACTAGTAACTGCTTTGCAGCAGACATAATTGGAGACTCATCATCTACTAATACCAACCTACCATTATCCAACACTTCATAGAAGTAGACGTTGCCATTTTGATGATATAAACAAGCACCTTTAAGTATATTAAGTGTCAAAAACATACCGTACCAACTTTGAAAATGATCGAACTGCAAAGTTGGTACTGTGACCTAATATGCCATGGACAATTGAGATACCATTATGTTTGCCCCTCTTAAGTTAGACAACCTATTATTTCGGTCCTGTGCTGATGTCTGCAAAAAGTTTATCCAATCCGCAACTGTACAGGTTGGACCATTGTCCATTGCAGCCCAAGATAACCTAGGTCGTAGACCCAACACACATGCAGCTTCATCCGTAAATAAAGGGTTCTATATCAAAGGTTGACACATGAATTGATGAAAAGTTTTTGGTGGACAAGAAAACAAGTGCTTGACGAATACTTTCCCATGCTCGAAATATTCCATTAAAGAAACGTAAGGATCCAACATTAGACTTAGGTAATGGAAAATCTGCATTTACAAACCATCTAAGACTATCATTCCATTGACCACCTATTGATGGCTTGACCTTATGTAAATGCCTAATCCATAACTTTTTCCAAAACTCCTCTCCTGACAATAAACTCCTAACAACATGTTTAGAAAGTAAGGCTTTACTTGGCATAAAAGGATCAATCAAACCGAGACCTCCTTTATGCTTAGATTGTGTAAGAACAGTCCAAGCTACCTTTGCTACCGAATTGTCAGACATGTTGCTCCCCCAAATAAAATTCTGTATTAGACGTTGAACTTTAAGTATTATTGTCCTCGAAAATAGCCATGTAGATGCTATATACCAAATCGAGGACAAAAGCACCAAATTAGCTACAACTATACGTCCTACTAAGGATAGCTTTTCCTTATTCCAGTATATTAGCTTATTCCTTAATCTTAACAACAAGGGTGCAACTAGCAATGGGCCCGGTTTTGGCTCAAACCGAACCGAACCAAAAAACTGTGGCTTAACGGTTTATAGGTTCAAAGATAAATAAACGGTTTGGTTTGGTTTCAAATGTTACTAATCGGTTTCGGTTCGGTTCGGTTTTGAATTGACCGGTTTAGCGGCTTATCGGTTTCTGTTTATGTGGTTCGGTTTATAGGTTTATAGGTTTATAGGTTAAAAAATACTTATAAATATTTTCTATAGGCCCTAACTTTTAACTTTTAATTTTAAACTCTTGTTTTAACTTATTAAATTTTATATGTTTTATATGTAGAGTCTCCTTTTCATTTATGATGATCAATTATAATAAGTATGATAATCAAATTTATGATTAGTATAATGATCAAATTTATGATTAGTATGATGATCAAATTTATGATTAATATGATGACCAAATTTATGATAATATGATGACCAAAATTTATGATAAGTATGATGACGCAATTTATGATGAGTGTGATGACAAAATTTATGATGATTTTCTTACACAAATTTATAATAAGTATAATGATTAATATCAATAAAAAATGGTTTGGTTTGGTTTGGTTTTGATTTATGATAAACTAGTTTGGTTTGGTTTTAAATTTTTCGTAAACGGTTTGGTTTTAAACGGTTTAGTTTCTCCTATTCTTTAAACGGTTTGGTTTAAATGGCTTCATAAATTTTAAAACAGTTTGGTTTGGTTTTTATTATTAATAAATGGTTTGGTTTGGTTTCAAGGCCAAGAAACCGAACCGAACCGAAACCGAACCGGGCCCATTACTAGGTGCAACCATATCCTCTGCCTTTAATCCCAAACTCACTCTACAGCCTAAGTACCTAATGGATTGACCTTGAGGTATCCAAGTGAATCCTAAAGAAGGCACATTAATTGGCGGATCTCCAGGAGCAACCCAAAAACCTGATGACTTATCCCAATTTATCAATGCACCCGATGCATCTGAGAAATCGTCCACAACCGTTTTCACCTGTGCCAAATTTAATTGTGAGGCCTGAACATATAAAGTTGTATCATCAGCAAACTCGCTATCCACACCAGCATATGACATTGGTAGTGCTAACCCTTTAATATTTACATATTGAGAATTTAGATGTACAGAAAATGCTTCAGATACTAGTAAAAACAAGAAAGGAGCAAGTGGACATCCTTGTCTTACTGATCTTGAAATCGAAAATCTCCTACCAATATCCCCTACAAATAAAAGAGAGTTATACGCATTACGATATAATGTTGATACTCCTTGTATCCATGTGTTTGGGAAACCCATCCTAACCAATGTTCCCTCTATAAAATCCCAGTCCACTCTAACATCATAAGCCTTTTCAATATCAAGAAATAACACCGCTAGGTTTTGCTTATGCACTTCCGCAAAGGCAACCATTTCCCAAAAGAGGATAATATTATAAAAAATACTTCTCTCTTGCATAAAACCAGTCTGAGAATCATGAATCAACTCCGAAAGATAAGGTTGTAGTCGTATAGCTAATGTTTTTGCTAATATTTAATAAATAACATTCAACAAGGTAATTGGTCTCCAGTGTTGAAGCTCTTCTAAGTGTCCACTTGATTTAGGGATCATATAAATTAAACCCTCCTTCCATTCTTGTGGCATATTTCCCGGGTCTAATATCTGTTGGTAGGCTTTGGTCAATCCATCACCTATCAAATCCCAATATTGGATATACCACTGGACTCCCAACCCATCCAAGCCAAGACAAACATCTTTAGCAAGGGCTTTAGCAGCTTTAAGAACCTCTTGAGAATCTAGCGGTTGTAAAAGACAATCTACCAGTTGTACATACACACTATTATGAATCCTTGACCATATGGTGTCCCTTCTAATCAAATCATCTGCAGAAAAAGATCTAGCTTTCAACAAAGTCTCATAATAATCAGAGGATATTTGCCTCATCTGACTAGAATCCATGGTATAAGAGCCGTCCTGACATTTTAACTGAGAAATCCTAACAGTTGTCTTATGATGATTATGCACTGCAAAGAATAGTTTATTGACTTTATCTCCTGACTCTGCCCATGTAGACGATATATTATGATAATTAAAATACGCAGAAATCTTTTGTAATTCCAATATTTGGTTCCCTACTTGTATCACTCGGGAATTTATATACCTCGAATATGGTCTTCTCTCTTGCAGATGTTGCAAGGATCTCAATCCCCTGCGAAGTCTTCCTATTTTAGTACAAGACTCATAAAATACTTGTTTAGCTTTACAGTGAAAAAATTGTTGTATTTCACTAATAGCCTTTCGAACACTAGATAATGCATAATCATATGAATAATCACATTTATTCCAAATATTATGCACACTATGAACACAATCTTGGCTAAGAAACACATGATTCAAAATTCTAAACCTAGGATTTCTATGTTGCTCCTGCAAGACTATAACTAAACGATGTGGTGCATGATCAAAAAAGGAAAATGAAGGTAAGATTCCAATTGAACCTCCTTTGTCCCATAAAAACTTATCCGCATAAAATCTATCTAACCTAGATAAATTGGTATGTGATTGTTTTCTATCCGACCGTGAATAAGCTAAGGAATCTTGCATCCGTACAAAAGAAGACACATGCCACAAGTCCATTAAACCTAAAGAAAAGATCAAACGTTCCCATTCATATAATTCTGAACCAAATAATGTTTGTGATGTGCCTCCTAACCCATCACACCCATCCTCCAACATATTAAAGTCACCCGCAAGTGCCCAATGTTCAACAACTGGTAACTGTGGCATTATGCTATTCCATAATGTCTTTCTATCTCTTGCATGATTTGGTGCATAAATATTCAACAAACCCCACTTCTTTGAACCAATTTGAAGTATTATATAATGACCTCTACCACAAGCCAAAACTCCGTAATGTGAGAAAGAAGACCACCAAATATCACTTATTGCAATGCAAAGACCTACTTTCAAACTATTATCCCCAGTTGCAGGCACCCAGAATTGTTTCCAATGCCTGGCAACAAATTTCCATATTTTTGAATTCTTTGTTCATTTAAATGATACTCTTAAATAAGAAGAATATCAATCCTACCTATCAAAGATTTCCTTAACTGACGGCGGAAAACACTCCTTACCTTACAACAATGTCTACTTCCTAAGCCCCTTACATTCCATGAAATAATATTTAACCTATCCATCATTCATGTTTTGCCCTCCTACTCTCCTTTCGGCTAGTGCACCTTCTCTACCTTTCCTTCCATCCTCTACGGTTCTTAATTGTCTCCTATTTGACCAAATGCTTTTCCCAACAACTTATGGGCGCGCACTAGCAAATGTTTATCTGCTATAGCAACCCTATCGGAAGACTTAGCAGTTGTAAAAGTCGCTATATTGCCACAATCCATATCCGCATGTGGTAAGTCTACCTTGACCACTTCCTTTGTTGTAAACTCATTCAAAACTATAGACCTATTATCTTGTTGTACTTTATGTAAAACCAATTGTTTGTCCTTAATTGATTATTAACCTTAGAAAAATATTCTACTGTTTGCACCTTTAAAGGTTTGTTATTTGTACTATGTTCCAACTGTGCTCCATTGTGCCAACTGGGAGGGACAAACCGCCATCCACTTTACTACTCCCTGCTTCCTTTTCAAGTGTTTGCAAAGATTGATAAGGATTAGCCTCAAGTAATAACAGTGGATTAACTATCTTACTAGTCGGCTTAAAAACATGTTTAGTAGACACTGTAGACCATCCATCTTTAATAACATCTTGTCGAGTAGTTGGATGGGCATCAACATTGACATTCGAGAGTCTCTTTTGACAATCTCAACCTAAATGACCAAACTATCGACACACAAAACATTGATCAGGCAAACCTTGATAATACACCTTTTGTACAACTGGAGGTTTATTTATAAGTAGATTAGGCAAAGAAGTAGTTGTCGGCAAACGGATAGATCTTGGTGCGATTAGCCGAACTGTTGGGACCCCACCCGCTCTATTTGTTCCATAATCTTGTTTGTTACGCGTAGCAATAACCTTACTGAACAAAGCCCCAATACAAGGAAGAGCATTCCTCCATTCTTTCCTCAATCCAGAAAATATTGCCGTAAAAACCATACTAGATTCTTGATCCTACAATACCTCATCTACCTTAATATTATGCGACCATTTATGAAAAGATAACCACGCACCTTCCACTCCTGCCTCCTTAATCACCAATAGTTTTGTGACGGATTCCTCATCGGCAAACTCCACATGGTAACATCCTTGAGACATGAATTGAATGTTGACGATGTTATCCGCTTCCTCCAAGAAAACGGCGTACAAGGTATGACGAAGCTCCGATCTATTCAATCTTGCATCCTGTACCTGCACTACCAAAGAAAAAACCTGTAAGCGTTGTACCTCTCCCAAAATTGTGATTTTATCCTCCTCCAACAACACAAGGTCGACTTGCTCATCACATAGATGAGGCGAAAGTTGGGGGGGTGCACTCAACTCCCCTGTAGGCATATACGGTCTAGCCACAGATGAAATGTGCGGCCAATCCATCGTCGACCTCCTACTCGTGGTGGAACCAGCTTACACTGTGGCGACACTGTTTGCGCCACCCGCGACCTGCTCGTTTCCTGTCTGCTACATTGCTTTCTCCGTCTTAACTCTTAACCCTTCTTCAAGTAAATGCTTACATTTACTTGCAAGATCTTGACAAATCACATTAAGAATTGGAGGAGACATTTTACCATAGAGTGGGAGTGGCTCTCATCCACAATATGCATTGTGTTGTTATTAGTCACATACCTTTCTAGTATCCTCTTGGCCCCTTTAACTCTTGACTTTTTATCCTTACAGTTTGCATGGGGTTGGAATCTACCACTCTCACATATCTCTTGCCTTTGCATTTACCATTTTACCACGTTCTTGGCGATTCAAGTGCCGAAGACATTGTAATGATTAAGACATGCACAAGATTAGTAATAGACCAGTTTATTCTTCCTATCAAGGCAATGTATTTGAGAAATTGCCAATTCACAAAATTGGTAGTGTCAAACTGTTCATAGTTGAATACTCTACCAAACTTACGCCATAGATTCCTCAAAACAATGTTTACATTAAACAAGTTCCAAGTTAGTTGCAATTAACAAACAAGGCAAACATTTGCATTCGTAAACCTCTCTACTCTAACATGGTTCATATGAGATTTACATCCCATCTTCTATAACATGTTTCTGTGATCTTATGCAACACCATCCCAACTATCTATTTTTATATCATATGCAAATATCATATACAATCTTTTTAAGCCACAAAATATAAATAAGTTCATATGCATTGGACAATTTACAATATACCGAATCCTAAATCTGCCTAGAGCACGTGGTTGAGCACAAGTGCAACTAGTCGACTACATGTGAATGTGCAAGTGCAACAGGTTTCCGAAATTCAAAATTTAGTGAAAAATGTAAATTTTTAGGGTTTTAGCCAAGTTGTAGTTAGAGTCGCCATGACGTCAAGCTAAGTTTGAAGGACCGGGTTAGAATAATCAATCGACTTAGTTAAAACATAGTCTGGGTTAGGTAAATTCATAGCAAGATTGGCTCGGGTTAGTGGTTGGGTTGTAAAAAATGGTCGGGGTTAAATTTACAATGTTCGGGTTGGAAAATCTCATCCCTCATGTTAGATGTGACAAACACCCATCAAGGTCGGGTTAGAATAATCACATGCACTTTTTTGTGGATAAAGATTTGATGGTGCAAATCACACACATCTTTCAAAACGTGCCACACACTGTCCATGACCATGATTTCCTCATCAAGCCTCTTTATTATTTGGTTGCAAATAGAAACATTGATGTATGTATGTATATCATCTTGGCATGGTGGCCATATGAATATATATATATATATGCTCATCATATGAGCCTTTGGCCACTCGCCCACCCATTCGGCCCCCCTGCGATATAAATGGAAATGAAAGAACACCGAGGTACAGAATCAAGACAAGCAGAATTCTTGAGATCAAGTCAACACACACACACACACATGATCCAATCATATGGCCGCAGAGTGTCCTCGTTTGAACCTGCTCGTGTTTTGTGTAGTGGCGCCCTACATGTTTATTCTTCTCCCAAGCAGTCTTCATTGTCCCATACACTTGTGGTTATCCCCACAAATTGTCCATTAATGCCTCCCCCATAGGACCAACTCATTATACGTTTGTTGACTATGTGGTTCGAATCTTCTCCCGTGTCGTCTCCAAGCTATTTACATACCTCTAATGCCTCCCACATTGGTAAACACTTATATGTCAATGGATTGAGTGTCTTATTCTTCAACTAGGTGATTAGTTCGCCTAGAATTATTCACGCAATGCTTCTCCCATTGATAACTCTTCAAATGAAGAAATGAAAAATGTAAATGTGTAAATGTGTAAATGTTATATCATGTGTTGAATATGTTTGGCATTGACAATATCTCTTTCATATCACAAATCTTGTATACATTTGACATATATTGAAAATTGGAGATATTAGCCTCATAGGGATATTAATACCAAATAATATGGCATTATTTACATTAAAATACCATGATAGATACTTGCTTTACGATGATTGATGCCAATGTTTTCCACAAATTTGGTGAGATTGAAGGTTTCATTGATACCATCTTCACATATGGAAGCCTCGGAGGAAGTATCCAGGTGTTAGAATCTTAACTATGGGTTTAGTGTATACTCTAACTCGAGTGATGAGTTAGTGTTAATAATAACAAAGGGACCTAATACAAATCAAGTCAAACCTTACATATATGATTGTTGGGTTGTAGTTATTAGGCACAACACTCTCTTACCGATGGGTTCTTATGTAAGGAAAATTCATTGACCCATGCATTGGCATTCACGAGGCTGCATTTTATTTAGCCCATTGGAATCAAATCACAATGTCTATATATTCAACCCTCTACGTATAGTATAAAAAGGACACAACCTCATATTACCATTTTCAATAAGCACATGAAAGAAAGAGTTTGACGAGAAATAGGTAGAGTAATGTGCATTGTGAAATGACTATTTCCATTTATTATTTATTTCATTTACCCATGTGGATTTCGTAAAGTCGTTCTTTTTAGAGAAAGGTGTTAGCTATTTGTTTGTGTCACAATCTTATATTTTAAAATGTTGCTGCAAAGATTTCGAATCAAGCACAAATATTTTTTACAGTGAGCATAATGTTAGGCTATTGATTTATACTTTAATTCATAAACTTTAATGCACATTTCTTTCTTGGCTTTACCATTGTATTGACACATCTATTCATTTTCTTTGTGATTATAATTTCCCATGAACATAGAGGCGCTTTCAAATTAGGTTGTAGCATGGAATGTCTTGTTGTATATATAATGACACAATGGCGCTAAAAAGACTTGAATTTGCTGGCAATAAAGTACTAGATATCATTGATTCATGTATCTATGATAGCTAGGGCAATATGTATGTATGTATATATATATGTAGCTAGGGGTGTATATACATATATATATGAATCACAATGTCTAGAAATAGGCAAGCATTAATACTAGGCCATTTCCTTTTCACTTCGCACAAGTGTTACATCATAGCATTTTTTAAAGATGCATTAGCAACTACAAAACAAACAAAAAATCCCAAACTTCCTATGATATTGTCACCTCATAACAACCATCATTAACAACCTCCATAACTTGACCATGTGTGGTGCAAAGGGAAAAAATGATAATTCCATTCATGAAGTGGTCATGCATAGTGGTTTGATCCATTGTCGACAGATACTAGTATATCTAGAGTTGGCTACACATGTACCCATAAAGCACCCTTTGCCTCGACATACTAATGTGTTTATAGTTAACTACACCTTGTAAGTTGTACCCATAAAGCATCATTTGTCCAAACATACTAGTGTGTTTATAGTTGCCTACTTATGTGCCCATAAAGCAAGTTTAAATTTATGAACAATGAGTATGCCGTGTTACTATTTATCATCGATATTTTGTCATTTTAGTAAGTACATTACCTAGTCCTTTGACATGTTTCCCCATGATAGGCAATTGTGGAGATGAATGTAGACAGGTTGTCAATTGAATGAGAATCATGGGTAAATGGTGATGAAATTGTACCATTCTTATTGGGAGTTCATACATGTATTAATAACAACCCAACATTTATACTCATACGTCAATAGATAGTTGATAAAGGGTTCAAACCATAGGTCCTAGATTCTAGAGTGCGATTGAATCTATTTATGTCCATCATTGTACCATTGCAACCAAAACAAAATGTGATAGATTGGAACGCAGTGTACACTTTAGAGTATGGGTTTCATACTTTTTAAAAGGATACAAATATTGAGCATGATTGCCCTACACAAAAGTAATATATGCATTAAAAATATACCACATTACACAAAACATGATTGATATCTAGAGGCCATGTTTCCATGTTGAACCCATTGCAACATGTTGCCTATTAATCTAATAAATGATAACAAGTTAAAACAAACATTGAAACATTAACCAAAAGTTTATGTATTACATGTAGCCATAAATGATTGAAGTATTCATCATTGTAATTTGTAACCATGCATTAAGCTTGTTTTTTATAATGAAGTTGAGTGATTGCCAACATAGTGTTGTCTAACATAAATATATATCTCTAGTGTGACAAAAGTACCTTCAATACGAAGAACATTAGAGGCTTACTAAAACGTATGTTTGCCTACACAGTTTAAATTCTACTATTTGAATTGTTTTATATTAGATGATATCAACTTTCTTACCTATGATAGATTCACATTTGGTTGCTAACAATGGTTTGGAAAAAGGTTCTCTAGTGGGTTACCACCTTCCACATTCATCAATAGCAAATGTAAACAACCATAACTTATACTTAATGTCGATCAAAAAAATCCTTGATTGGCTATTAAACCCAATTGCTCTATACATATTTTTAACACGAAGTTGCAGCAATGATGGGAGAGGGGATGATAGTTTTTGTGTGGATGTGAAATGAAAAAATCTTAGAGAAAGGTGTTTATTTTCTCCAATTACATAACACGCTGACATTTGTCCCTTATCAATGATACATAGTTGTTAATTGAACCTCATCACAAATGCTCTTTCCCAAATGAATGTTAATATCCATGTACGAGTTCTTGCATATATATCTATGAGGTGTTAGAGAAGTTCCTTACAAGTTTGTTCTATTAAAAACCTGGCTTTGTAGGCTTTTCTTAGAGAATGTAGAATTTTCTTTTAAAAGACTATAAATAAAGTTCTTATCAAACTACCATCCAAAACTACTTGTGGCTATCTAATACATATATAACAATATTTTGGTCTTGGTAAACCACATGCATCTAGAATTATGTTACATCAACAAACTCTCGTAGACATACCCCTTCGGCAAGCACATACAGTTAAAGCAAGTCCTAAGAGAAACCAGAACTTCACATATGTATGCATAATAAAAATGTGAATATATGAAGGAAAGAAGGTGAAATGTTGTACCTTGTTTAAAGTATTGATATAAATTCACAAAGCAAGTGTTAGGGTAATTTAGGATTATAACTTTGTGTAGTAGAAGCCATTGTGCAAAGGCATAATCCAAGGTCCCATAACAATAATATTGACTCTCTAGATTGATAATCAAATCATGATCATCAAATTTTTAGGAAATTAAGAATAACAAACATGTTTTCCATTCTTCCTAACAAATTAAAGTAACTAAAGATATATTATGCGGTATCAACATGTACATATTATGAGTTTTAAACCAATCGTGTTAGGTACATTAGCTAGATCCTCAAAAGGAGGAAAGAAAATATGAAGATTAAGTGATAAAGATTATACTTCGGATTGAATAATTGTTACAAGAATAATGCTAGGAGTGATGCTACCTTGGTTATTTTATCCAAGCTACACATAACCAACAACTTAGTAGGCATTTAGAGAACAAGGGTATGGCTAATCACTCTGATGAAAGACTTGGCGTGATGATCAGGAACATGTAAGTATGTATCTAATACTTGTCCCATATTCACCGAGAAATACCCTATTGACTTTAACTTGCTCCTCTATCTACCATTTGCATGTAATTGAGCAAGGATTGCTCTCTCTGCATATGCTCTCGAAATTGAAAGATGAATGTGTCTGCTCGACATTGTAATTCGTCGAAAGGAATAGCATGGTCTGATTTGGTGACACTTATCTTTGCATCTTCATGCGTATAGTCATCACGTGAAGTGTTGTTGTCATGGGTATGAGATGGAGGCAATTTGTCATTCATGACCTCCATATTATATGCTTGAAATTGTTGATGAAATGCGCTACTGGATTGTCTTGACTTCTTTTCAGAGTTCTCCTTCCATATAGCATCTAAAGTATCACCTTTCTGAGCCCAAGGTTTAGTGACAATACCACTAGGACTAATGGACCTTGATTGATATTCATTATCTTGCTTCAATACTTCAAGAGGAACTGTCGAACTAGGTATCAACTTCACGTGATCATGATCATGATCCTTGTTGGATGCCTTCTTTTTCTTCACCTTTTTGGTCCGATAATTTTTTAAGCACAATGATGGCATTTGTTCTTGAGGCATTTCTTCCGATATCACCATACCCTCATCCTCTAACACCATGGAACCAAGATTGTTAGGATCAGCAACCTGATTAGCCATTGATGGTAGGATTATTCTATTGATATTGTTGGGATGAGGTGCTAATAGCAAGAAAGTGCCGATATTCCCATGACTTTGGAAGTGATTAACATGGCCATTACCTACTAATGCTGGGGTGGAGCCAATATCGGCATGATTAGCATGGTCATTACTTGCTAATGGCAGGGTGACAACAAGTGGGGCACAATTAACATGATCCTTACCCGTGAATGGTAGGACGGAACCAAGGGAGGTGTTATGGGCCTGGGAGTATTGAGCATGGCTATCAACAACCGGTGGTAGGACAATGTCCATAGCGTCATGATAACCATGGGTGGGAAGCTCATTGTCGTTGTTGGCGTAATTATTATCACGGGTGCATTGATCATCGACATCATTGTTGGTGTGAACACGACGAAGTCCGTCATTAGTGGTGTCAAGAGAATCATAGGGTGGTTCATTATGGAGAAAGTCTTGAGGGATGAAAAGGTTACCATGGTCAATGGAGTTGGTAAAGGGTTCCTCCTTGGTGGTATGGTGATGAGTTTTCTCTTGTTTGTGGAAATGTGAGGAGGCAAAGAGGATGAGGATGAGGGAGTTCAAGATGAGGAAAAGGTCAAGTCTTTTGTTATTACCATGCTCATTGTGGGTCAAGAAGAAGAAGAATAGGAGGAGGAGGAGGACACTAGACATGGTGAAGATGATGGCCATTAGCTTCACATCCTGATCACCTCTTAACTTCAGAAAATCCTTTTAATCTCCACCCTAACCTCAACCCTAAACTATGATGAAAAAACACCCAATATCTGACGAAAGCCCTATGAATCCCTACCCCCTAAACCAACCACCTAACCCTAACCACATCATATAAAACCAACATCTGGTCAAAGCCCTTAGGTTGCTGCTACTGACAAAACCCTAACCCTAATATTGCTTATAAAAGAAAGCCCTTGTGTAATCTTAAGCCGATCCAAGAGCCACCTTATGACCCACCTAAACCTACTTGTGCATTATAAGACTCTTGGGAATTCTGATAGATACCATTATTGGAAACACGCAAATTAATTGCATCAAGAGCAACTATGTTAGAATCTCATGGGGGGAGAGAGAGAGAGAGAGAGGGAGGGAAGCACACAAGTTGTGACCTAGTTTTGTTGAAAAAACATGGGGGGAAATATCTCTATTTGTAGGCATGAGATGATTCATGGTTTCCGTGAAGCTTGTGTCACACACAACCACACACACACACACACACACACACACACACACCCCTTTGGGTGGCTTGCTAACACCTAGGAGGGACACAACATTAATTAATTTCATTACAAATGGACAATAGAATCCAACATTAAGCTCATTCGCCTAACTCCTTAAAAAACCTCGGAAGTGTACACCTCTTGTGTTCTTTAGGGGGGCAGTATTCCATTTTATTGAATCTCCTCTCTTTTTTACTTTTTACACTTTTGTCTTGATACATCAATGGGTGGATGGCTACTCCCATCCTCAAACAATTTATCTCTTTTATGTAGGGCTACACTACACTTCGTGATATTATCAAACATGCAATGTCGTCTTTATCTAGGCTTTTAAGTATAGCTACGTGTATGGTTCACCTCTTCTTTTTGTCCATTAAAACTTAAAGTAAGTAGATGCTCCACATCCAATGAGATCGTCAACACCAAATGATTTGTGTATAGATCATTAGGGCCCTATACTAAGCACAAACTCAAATAGCTTCATTGGAGCTAGTCACCATCACAAAGGGACAAACTTTAATCTCGATCACTATACCAAGCAAGTGGCCATACTCGGGTGTTTTTTTGTGATTATGTAAAGGATGATGTGTATCTACCCAAATATGGTATTATAATTCGAAAAAAAGCCTTATCCACTTAAGTGGTCTTCGACGACTAAGCCGCACACACTATAGACTATTGCTCCCTATCTTCCTCGATAATCAAATGATTGGACACCATTGTTGAGGTATCATAGTTTATTGTACGAAACAATCTTTTGTTGATGCTTCTCTTTCATGACACTAAACAAACTTGTTTCGAAGATTTGGCACAATTTTGCTTAAACTTTAAGATATATGATATTCTTCTAGGCTACAAGTTGAATGTTTTGTTTATGTTTCATAGTCTTTTGATGGGCAAATGTCCAAAAACCAAATAATAACCACACTTTGCGCTTACTATAGTTACGCCTCTTTGATGACTTCTCACCTAATCTTGCTCCTTTCAATTCATTGCACTATTACTTGGTTCTAGATGCACACATATGGGCTCTTTTTGAACAATTTAAACACACATTGGATGCCACAAAGGAATACTTGATGATTATGTTTCGTATTGTATAAATGGAATGAATATTTAAGTTTAGGTTACATGAGAACATCATGTACAAATACATTGTTTTTTTTTTCCTATAAAAAAACACTATTTTGCATTAGTTAGCAAATAGAATACATCAAAGTTTACCCGAATCCACAGTGGGATCAACATATACAACTTGGAGGAACAACTCCAAGTTTAGAAGATGAGATAGGTGATGTGATAAGTTAAAGTGACCAAAACACATTTGCCAAATATTTAATGCATTTCATATGGCACTTGTGTTTAAACCTAATTGTATGGAATCCACGCTAATTGATCACAATGTTTGGTCTAAACGTTAGTGTGTTTTATAAGGCAATAGTCATCAATTGTTACACATTCATTATGAATGAAAATGCCAAATAATTCAATACTTGTCCATATTAAATAATTCAATACCAAAATAATTCTAAGCAACTAGCTCTTTAGATTAAAAAATGGAAGTACTAAGTACTTTACTATCCTGTTAAGAGAGTGATATTTACAATTGTAGGTTGTTCTCATTGATGAGTACTTCGGATGATTGTGAGCACAAAACCAACCTTTATATTAGCTCAAATAGTTCTAATGTAAAAATGAACACATTCTAAAGACCATTCATACCTTTGTTTCAACAAAGTTCATACGACATGATGTATAACACAACAAGACTTTGAAATAAAGTTTTACTTCAATATCAACGTAAAACAATTTAATTTTCTTTAAATATTTATTTTAGGGGAGGGTGGGGGTATGCAGTAGTGCGCTTTGTGAATATTCATTTAAGTAGTATTGTTACACCAAAATAGCAGGGAAAACATAAATAGTATTGCTTCATCGCAAAGGGATATTGTGATTAATGAAGCATAAAAGTTTATTGTTGTTGGGAGCATGTTTATGTGGCCATAGTTAATGGCATTGGTTTCACATTAAAGTTTATTAATAACATGAGCATTTTTAGACAACCAATGTTAATGGCATTAATTACCACAATTACATGGCTCACTATGCATTTTGTCAGTTTACAATAAAGCATTCAAATAATATGCATGTATGCCTGCTTGCCCACATGCATGTGGGTGTTTAATAGTACTTAATCTAATATTGTGATCATTAAGGACAAGTATTGAATTTTTTAATATTTAGGAAGCCTAGTCTAAAAAGTTTATGTTAAAGGTTGACTAGTAGAGAGTAGTTTTACCTTTTTGATTGATTCAAATAGCATGTGCGTTACCCAAATCCAAACTTGAACATTATAGCCTTGAAAAGTTTATGAACATTATAGCCATGAAAAGTTTATGTTAAGGTTGACTATTAGAGAGTAGTTTTACCTTTTAGATTGATACAGATAGCGTGTTAACCAAATCCAAACTTGAACATTAAAGTCTTGCAAATAATTTGGCAGAGTTACCATTACAAAACGACCATTGTATTAGAACACATACCCATAAAGTTTGAGGCAATGCTTTCAAATTGTGTTTCAATAATCCAACAATATATTTGGTGTCACTTGTTTTAAGACAAATAATTGAGAACAATATTGAAATATTGAGAGAACCATGCCCACATTTGGCCGTTCCAGAACTAAATATGCAGCTGTAAGCAGTACTTTCCCAGGTGCAGATGCAACCCTGACAATTTTGGAAACAGACTAGGAGCATTATTTATGTTATCACATTCCTTTTGAATTTTAAAAAATAGAATTTTGTAGAGATCTTCTTGTCTCATAGAACTTTAGACAACACTAAGTAAAATATATACATTATATCAATGGCAGTAAAAATAGTTGTGGTATAAAACAACATTGCAAAGACACAGTTAACTAGTGGGGGCATTGGGCAAGGTCATTAATAGTAAACCATTCAGGATCATTTTCACTCGGCAATTACAACATAGACAAAAAATAGATTTTCTTACTTAGTTTTAATGCATTTTCAATCCTAGAAGTTTTTGTATGTGTGCTGAATTACTTTCCAAAAATACATACTATAGCAGAATAAAAATACGTTTTAAAAAGATAGAGAGGACATACACAGCCATGTAGGATATCAAGTTCTCTTTTACTGTCACAATTATCCCTGGTACAAGGGGAAAACACAAGGCAATGTCAAAGTTACTTGCTTTACTTCAAGTAGTAGACATTCAAAACATTATTGCCACATTTAAAGCCAATATTAAATCAACAATCTTTAATAGACGTTAGTACCTATGATATGGTGTGTGTGGGTAAGATATGAACACCCCATCACAGGATTGTGCATTACTCATTACTACATAACTATTAAAAGATAAATTTTGTTACCAAACCAAATTTTGATTCAGGATATTCTTCCTAAATCTTTTCCCACTTTAACTCTTAATCGTTACAGCTCACCTGCATCATCCAAACAACAAGTCCATTTCATTGCTAAAAGAATGAAGTATCAATGTTTTCATATATCTAACTTTTAATACCTTCAAACAACTATTTTCTTCTCCATCAAGCAATGATTGAAACGGGTCCTTTTCTACTATAACCTTGGAAAGAACGACTATAGACTCTTTCGTGTCAACAAAACCAACTCAACATAGACTAAGTGTGAGTGATATCCTACATTGATATGATGATGATCATAGAATGAACCATATGTACCATACGTGCATTCGCATTCGAGAATGATTCAATCAAACGTATATGGTGAATCATCTCAAAGTTGGATTCGATTTATAAGTTGGAAAAAAAATAAAGATTGGAATTTCAAAAAATGACTATGGTCTATATTATATTTGTTTGAATCAAATGTCAACACAATTGAAAGTTCAACACTTAGGAATTAACTACTAAACATTAGAAAGCACAAACATAAAAATCAAAAAATTCAAAGACATAAGTGTATTGATGATGAGATCATCTTGCAATTATCGATGTTCTCATCTTGCAACTAGTGAAGGTATCAATTTCTTCACTTTAGATCTTTACAAAAAAATGAGTATGAACAGTAGAGATTGAATCAAAATATGTCATTATAAATTATAATCAAACGTTCAAAAACTCATAAAACATATACATATTCGAGAATATGAAAAAAACATGACACTAACATAAAATTTTACTATGACATGACACTAGAGAGAGGGAGGGAGAAGGAAAAATTTGGATTCGAACTCAAGACATTGGCTATAGTAGCACAACAACTTACCACGAGGGTTAGCTAATTTCTAATAATAATAAAGGAACACGTATTTTTCCCTTTTCAAACGTATTCGTTTGCAAACGTTTGTATGCTTGCACTTGCACGTACACGTTTATTACATTCTATGATGATGATATACTACATGATTAAGAGGAAAAAAGGACTTCGATACCTCATGCAATTTTCTGATTCGAGTATGGGATAAATCCAATCATTTTGAATGAGGCATTTCCAAATGTGGAACAAACTTGCCTACTTGAGGAAATCTAGAAGAGAAACCTTCAAATTAGCTAAAAAGTTTAAGGAACCGATTTCATATATGTGTAAGGGCCCAGCTTTCAACCGAAACAAAGAGAAGTATGCCACCCTCTACATGGACTCGGCAACATTCTAAAAACAATGGAGACGGCTGGCCCATGACAGTTTGGCCATGTCCTGTTCAAGATTAAAAATATCGGGAACCAAACCTTTTAGACGCATGCAGGATGCCATGACAATCACAACTTGTTAAACTTCATGATAACCTCATTTCTATACACCAATCAACCTCAGATACGAAGTCCAGTGTCCACTGTTCTCATACATATTAGTTATGCACTCCATGCTTGTATATTATCTCAAAACTCATCCCACCACATGATTGAGATCATGAAAATTGAGTGTATTTTTATTTCAGTATGGATGACATGAATTCACCCATATTTGACTTGTCTCATACATCGATTTTGGCCTCTAATAGATGTTAATATATCTTTCTCTCTTTCTCTGTTGGTTTGGTGGTTTACACCATAGCATCAACGTTATAAAATTAAGAGAAACCAGTTTTGATCCTCACCATGGGCTTGGCCCCGTCTGATCAATTGTACAGGTCTCTTATGGACAATAAATCATATAATATCTAAGTAATGAGATACCAAACTCCCTAATTTTGAAATGAAGAACAAGAGCATACCTTTTTCTCTTCTTTTCCGTTGTGTGATTGAGAAGAAATTGATATTTTCTTATGCTCATGCTCAAAGGAAAATCATCTTTTTAATGTGATATCATATACATTACTAACACTTTTCCTCCTAAAACCTGTGGTGTGAGAGGAGAAATTTGAAATTTGAAATTTTATTTCTGTGGTCAACGAGGGCAGGGAAAACAGAGAAGACAATTGTGCCCCAACACAGAAGCAAATTGAAGCCCTAGTAGAGGGACGGTTTAGGGAAATAAGACAAACACCATTGCTTCGACAGGCATCGCATTGGGAAAAAACCATGTACCCTTCACAAGCCAAATATTGCCTAACAACGAAATATCTGCAGAAGATCCGGCACATACATCATATGCATGATAGCACCTATATAAAGGGAAGGAAGGGAACCATCAAGGCATCAGTCAAACGATTGATCGACCAAGTAATCAACAAATCAAGATAGATCATCTACACGAAGGGTCTTTTCTCTCAAAATTGACATCGAAGGTTCAGGCCGGAGTACAATGCACGAAGGTTCAGGCCATCGTGCATTGTAACTTTGGTAAAAACGTTTTTTCTCAATACAATAAAGCTTTGTCCATGCTCATCTCTCTCCCTTTTCGTTATGAACTCTCCTCATACAAAGCCCCAGTGGTTCGACACATCGAGCACGAACTGTATGACAACACATTGAATGACGATGTTTAGGAATTGGTGTGATAAGAAACACGTCACATGATGATGCTTAGGAAGTGGAGTGATGGGAGATAAACACCTCTTCCAGAGATTATGACAGTGGAAAACAAGTCAAAAACATCTAGGAAGCATTGACACAGAAACCAGAGCTCATTCTCCGACATATTACAACAATGAGCAGTGCCTTCTTTTTAATTGATTCTGCCAGCTCACGGTGCAATGCTGCCACCATCTTTGATACTTCTCTCAACCCCAATCCTCCTCTTTATACTCTCGCATACATTGCCCTTCTTGGTGGCAATATTAGTACACTTGTGGTCATGTTGCTCCACCACCCATGCCCTAACCATGGGAAGCTCTGCCAATTGTGCCACCACTTCATCAATGCTCTGATCCATTAGCCCCCTCTTGTGCCGGTTGCACATGTGACTCTTCATCATGCACTACTACAGGAACTTCAAAAAATCTATATTCCTCGTGCCGTCTCCAACTTGATCAAATGCATTGATTTTTGCAGCCTCCACTTTATCTTTTTATTTGTGGTTGGGTTGATTTTGGGTGGCATGGCAGCAAACTGGGTGGACAGCACTAGAAGCAATCCTTGTGGCTCCACCAAAATAATGTTGTTTACACTAGCATGTTCTAAGCCAGCCATCTTCATTATTTAAGACATACGAAGATACCAGAATGGTGCCACGAGTGCTCTCTATAGAAAGCAAGCATAATATTCCATTATACAAATGAATGCAAAACGGAAAGTAAAGCTTAACGGCTGAACGGTTAATAAACCTCTTGAACCATTTGGTTTGAGCTTGGAAATCTCTCTAATGATTTGGTTTGAATTGTTTCAGTTTGAACCGTTGTGGCCGATTGCTACTCAACCGTTGTGGCGCAAAAATTTGATCATGCTATTAAGTACCTCAAGGATATATTGGAGATAGGGATTTGGTAGGAAGCAACAGTATCGTTGGCTTCTGTCTTCTCTAAGATTCCATCTTTCTTCAAATAATAGAATCAAGTGATGTTCTTCTTCTGTAGTCTTATATCTTTCTTCAAATAATAAAATGAAGTCCTTAAATATATACATGGTAGGGGTAAATCCTGAACCACCAAAGTGAGGAAAACATGAATTGGGATGTTCCATAAGAAAAGTTCTCTACCCTAATATGCGCATATATGCAATGATTATTATGACATTGTTGAACCTGGAAACAATCAGAGATAGAGGTATCAAGAGATAACAAGATCAAGTTCCTGTTGGTGGAGCATGATTTTGAGGAGATCAAAAGAAGAAGAAGGAGATTAAAGCAGTTGCTACATCCATTAGTTTTGCCACTAGATTGAAATGCTACAATGCAAGAACCTAAGAGTACTTGAGGAAGGGATCAACATTAATCACAGTAAAAATAAACAAAATTAAATAATTGTATATTGGGGCTTGTTATGGGTATAGAAATGTAGAAGAACGAGATGTATGAGAAGAGGAGAAGAAACGTGAAGAGAAGGGAGAGAGAAAGGAATCAAACAAAGAAGGAAAATAGGGAGGAAGAAGAGAATAAATAAGACTAAAAGACACTCGTATAAAATTATGTCTGAAAATATGCAATTAGCAATACTGTCAGGATTGTTAGGTGTAAAGGCCCGTAGTTCACAAATTAGGTAATTATTCGTATATGTGAACACATTGTTCACCTGGACAAGACACCTCCTTTTATAATGTGAACACACCACTTTCTTTGTAAGGTTAACTAATATAATAACCTTTTTTTTTTCTTGTGTACCAATCAAGGCGGTTGGGTACACCAAAGATCTGCGTGTCTCTACTCTCATCTCTACTACAGTCCTGTTTGCTGAACGTCATCTCTCAATAGCTGATCCGTCAAACATCCCTCTTTACCTTTAACTGGTATCAGAGCCAAATCTCTTTCCTCTACTTTGCTGTTTTTCTTTAGATTCAGAATCAGCAGAAAACACAGATTTAAAAAGTAAAAATAATAAAAAATAAAAAATGTGTCAGACCCTTTCCTATTGGTATTCTGCTCAATTTCTGAAGGCATCTGTCATAAATCTTGGGAGCAATGGCCTCCACTTCAGCTGAAGTGAAAAACCTCTTTGAAATCAAGAGATTTGATGGAAAAGGTTTCGAATTGTGGAAAGAGCGTATGCTGGGCATCCTCTTTCTAAGAGATTGTGAAGATGCTCTTGTAGAAAAGAAACCAGAGAGCATGGAAAATGATGCTTGGAACACTCTGAATAAGAAAGCCATTACATATATTAAAATGGCTGTTTCTGATGAAATTCTTGTAGATGTAAAGGGCTTGACTACTGCCATCAAGTTTGGGAGAAACTTAAGAAAACTTACGAGAATACTACTCCTGTGAATCAGGTGCATTTGATGAGAAAACTTGTCAATATGAGGCTTGATGAGTCGAAAGGTGCAACAGAGCATCTATCGTTATTCACAGGTACTCTCTCCCAACTACAAGATTCAGGATTACCAGCTTTTGATGACAAGCTCAAAGCTATCTTCCTACTTATGACTTTACCGAATTCGTGGGAAACATTAATTGTTTCACTATCTAATAGCCCCACCTTGACCTTCGATGGTGTGCGGGGCTCTATTCTCAGTGAAGAGATTAGAAGACAATCTAGTGGAGAAGGTAGTGGTTCAGCATACAATATTAGGGGGAGATATGATAAGAGGAACCCAAATGTAGGACAAAGAAATAGAAGTAAGAGTAGAGGGAAAGGAAAACAACAAGATATCACATGCTATCATTGTGGCCGTAAAGGTCATAAGAAACCTGATTGTAGATATTGGAAGATGGAACTAGAAAGGAAGAAGAATGTAGGAGAGAAGAAAAACAAAGAGGATAAGTTTAATACAACAGAGAAAGCTAATATGGCTTCAAATGTTATCATTGAAGACCTATCTGGTGAAGATGGTGATGTACTTTGTATTACAGGTGATGCCTTTATAGCTCATGTTCAAGACATGCAAATCACCAAAACAAATGTTATTGATGCTTTATTGTCAATCGAAGATGGATTGACACAAACATGGATAGTAGACTATGGGGCTTCTTTTCATGTTACTCCATGTTTGGAGTGCTTTACCACATTTGATGCAGGCAGTTATGGAAAAGTTTATCTTGGTAACAATAGTGCTTGCAATATTGATGGTATTGGAACCATACACTTGTCTTTAGATAATGGTCAAGAGCTTGTGCTCAAAGATGTTAGGTATGTACCTGGCATAAAGAAAAGTTTGCTATCTATAGGACAGATGGATTTGCATGGTTACACCACATTATTCGGTGGTGGATTATGGAAACTAAAGAAAGAATCTATGGTTATGGTGAAAGGTTGCAAAAAGGGCACTCTGTACTGTTTGCAATGCAAAGCTTTACCTGGAAAGTTTCTTGCTATTGCTGAATTCGACTCTCGTTTACAGCTTTGGCATAAGAGATTAGGACATATGAGCCAAAAAGGACTTGAAGTCCTTTCTGCTTTCAAAAGATTTGATGTTACAGCTTTTTGTAATGATTGTCTATTTGGCAAACAAGTGAGAAATTCTTATTATTCTAGTATCTCTCATAAACCAAATGTGCTAGATTTGGTGCATTCTGATGTATGTAGCATGCCTATAAAATCCTTGGGCGGTGCTGCATATTTTATTTCCTTTATCGATGATCATTCTAGGAAGATTTGGGTGTACTTGATGAAAAGAAAAGGTGATGCATTTGATGCATCTAAATCTTTTCATGCATTTGTGACTACTCAAAAAGGGACAAAACTGAAATGTCTCAGAACAGATAATGGGGGTGAGTTTACATCTGCAGAATTTAAGTCTTATTGTGACTTACATGGTATTAAAAGAGAGCTTACAGCTCCATATAACCCTTCATCAAATGGGGTGGCAGAAAGGTATAATAGGACCGTGTGTGAGCGAGTACGATGCATGCTGTCCACAGCTAATCTCCCTCATGAATTTTGGGGAGAAGCATTAAAAACCGCGGTTCATATATGTAATCGTTCTCCCAACAAGTCCTTAAAAAATGGAATCCCTGAGGAGGTTTGGTCTGGCAAACCAGCCTCATATGACCATTTACGAATTTTCGGTTGTGATGCGTTTGTACACATTAGAAGTGAGCTGAGAAATAAGCTCGATGCTAAGTCCACCATGGGCATTTTTATGGGCTATGGTGATGAAGGTGAAATGGGCTATAGGATTTGGTTACCTCAGTCCAGAAAAATTGTACGCAGCCGGGATGTTTTTAATGAAGAAAAATTGCTGAAAAATGCTTGTTCCTCTGTTGGGAACTCTAAGAGCGTTACATTTCAGCAATTACAGCCATTCACAAAATCTGAAAATAAACCTCATGATGCTATACCAAAGGTTGAATATGATGGTCAACCGGTTATCTTTGAGCCAGAAGAAGTTGGACAGCACAGAGATGCTCATGAAAGTATTGGTCAACGAGATGAAGGTACTGAAGAACAAAATATAGATGTCGAACGACATGCTGGACATGGTTCGCAACAGCCAGAAAGTGCTGAAAATGATATTCCTCCAGATTTAGAACCAATCCCAGAAAATACTGATCATTGGGTACGTAGGTCTAATCGTTCAAGGAGGCAGGTATATAGATATGACCCCTCTTTGCATTATGTCATGCTGTCAGATGAGGGTGAACCTCTTACTTATAAGGAGGCAATGTCATGTGAACTTAGCAGTAAGTGGGAGCTTGCAATGCAAGAAGAAATAAAATCTTTATATGCAAATGATACATGGGATCTTGTGTCCTTACCTCAAGGAAGGAAAGCTCTTCCAAATAAGTGGGTTTATAAGGTAAAGGAAATTGAAGGGAAACCAAAATACAAGGCAAGATTAGTTGCCAAGGGTTATGCACAGAAGGAAGGTATTGACTTCCAAGAGGTCTTCTCTCCTGTTGTGAAGATGACCACACTTCGTGTGCTATTTGCTCTCACTGCAATGCTTAATTTGGAGTTGTACCAAATGGATGTAAAGACCGCTTTTTTGCATGGTGATATTGATGAAGAGATCTACATGAAACAACCTGAGGATTTTGTAGTCTCTAACAAGGAGCATTTGGTATGCAAACTAAAACGTAGCTTGTATGCCCTAAAACAAGCACCACGACAGTGGTATAAGAAGTTTGATACTTTTATGCTTTCTCAAGGCTTTGATCGTAGCTATGCAGATCATTGTTTATACACGAAAAAGGATATCGATGACAGTCCTATCATACTTGTTCTATATGTGGATGATATGTTGCTAGCTGGGAAAAGAAAGACTAGTCTTGATGCTCTAAAAGATCAACTGAAATTGGTCTTCTCTATGAAAGATTTGGGAAATGCAGAGCATATTTTGGGCATGAGAATCAATAGAAACAGAAAAGACAAATTGTTGTTTTTGTCACAAGAAAAGTACATTGAAAAAGTGCTTAACAGATTTAATATGGCAGAAGCAAAGTCCCTTGGAGTTCCTTTGCCGTCATATCTTAAACTCAGCAAGGCTGATTGTCCAAAGGATGAGATGAAAATCAATGCTATGAAGGGAATTCCTTATGCATCAGCATGTGGTTCTCTAATATATGCTATGGTAGCTACTCGTCCAGATATTGCTTATGCAGTGGGAGTTGTTAGTCGCTATATGTCTAATCCCAGGAAAGCACATTGGGAGGCTGTCAAGTGTGTTTTCAGGTATCTTAAAGGTACACAGAGAAAATGTTTATGCTATGGGAAGGGTGCATTAAATTTGCAGGGATATTGTGATGCAGACATGGCAGGTGACTTGGATACACGTAAGTCTACTAGCGGGTATATATTTACAATTGCTGGTGGAGCAATGTCTTGGTGCTCCAAATTGCAAAAGATTGTAGCACTGAGTACTACTGAAGCTGAATATATTTCAGCTACAGAAGCTTCAAAGGAAGCTATATGGCTCAGCAAACTTGGTGAAGATCTTGGCATGTCTGTTAATACTCCTGTGTTAGGATGTGATAGCCAGAGTGCTGTGTATCTGGCTAAGAATGCCATGTTTCATTCGCGCACCAAACACATTTATGTGCGACATCACTTTATCAGTCAAGTTTTGGAGGATGGTCTAGTCACATTGACCAAGATCAAAACACAGGATAATCCTGCAGATATTCTCACTAAAAGTCTTGGCAAAGCTCAACATGAGCATTGCATACAGTTAGTGGGAGTTACTTGAATGTTCACATCGGACCTTTAAGTGGGAGGTTGTTAGGTGTAAAGGCCCGTAGTTCACAAATTAGGTAATTATTCGTATATATGAACACATTGTTCACCTGGACAGGACACCTCCTTTTATAATGTGAACACACCACTTTCTTTGTAAGGTTAACTAATGTAATAACCTTTTTTTTTCTTGTGTACCAATCAAGGCGGTTGGGTACACCAAAGATCTGCGTGTCTCTACTCTCATCTCTACTACAGTCCTGTTTGCTGAACGTCATCTCTCAATAGCTGATCCGTCAAACATCCCTCTTTACCTAAGAGAGAGGACACTTGAATCTGTAGGATAAAATGATATCTAATGATTTCCAACCAACACAGCTCAAGAAAATTTTAAGACATTGACACCAAAAGATCATAATGTCAGTCACACTTCTACAAGAACAACACTGCAGTAATTTTATAATTAGCAGTGAGAAATTCAATCTTCAGCCATTTTAGCCTCATCATCAAGGATGCATAACTTTACACAGAGAGACCCTAGTAACCTAATAAGCATTTGTTTGTTGAATAAAGGTAACATGAAAGACTTTTATGCAGATGATTGCTCTTGCATAGTGATACTATCTAGGAACTTCCACAACGATATGCAAGAGCAATCATCTACAACAAGAAGGAAGCATAAAAGTCTTTCATGTTACCTTTATTCAACAAATACAGAGGAACACCCTCGACTACATATAGAAAGAACAAAAGAAGGTTCCATTTGCAAGGTATGTGCTAACCATACGTAAAAATTAATTGAATAATATTAACTTGAAGATTCTTACCAGCTTCAGTTTACTTAATAAAGAAAGACATGGACATTCAGCTACAGAAAAATGCATTCTCCAGTATACCCTACTTCATCAACGTACACCAAAGCCATAGAATTTAAAATAGGACGGCACAAAGTTGAAGTGTGAACTGCTTACTTCATGAGAATCAGTTCAAACCTTAGAATCTACCATTGTATTGAAGAAAGTTGGCCTCATCAGAGAACCTCGAAATCCTAGAAACTAACAAAAAACTGCAAAACGCTAACTTGCTACCTGGCATAAGATTGACACTAGTTTCACCTTAACTTCTTACTTCTTACTTCTTACTTAATGAAAGTAAGTATAAAATTCCTAATATTAAAAGAAGTTTGACCGAGAACTGCTTATTGAATGAGAGTAAGTCTAAAAATCCTAATATTTTCACATAAGGTTTAAAGAAGTTAACTGCAAAGTGATTATTTCGTGAACACCAGCGTAAATACCTAAGCTTTTAGCATGAGATTACAAGACGTTAATTGCAAACTGCTTATTTCGTGATACATAAGTCAAAAAACCCTAAGATTAAGATCGGAATGAGAAATGTTGACTGCAAAGCGCTTACGCCATCAGAGAAAGGATGGAAACCTAAATATGAAACTACGGAGAACCTCCAAGCTACTTCTGCGGAATATTTAGAAACACTGGGATTGAACATAATACTAAAAGAAGTTAGAAACAAACTACTTACTTGTGAAACAGTTACGACAATTGATAGCCTCAATCAAGAAAGGATCGATCTGAGAGGTATCCTGAAAACGATGACCATGTCGACAATGATGATAACGACGACGGTGATGGTGATGGTGATGGTGATGGTGATGGTGATGGTGATGGTGATGGTGATGAACCCCTATCGGACCCCACTCTCTGATGAGGAAAGAGGGCGGGATTCCAGGACGTGGTAAGAAAGAAAGAACAATAACACTATAGAGAACTCGAAATTTTCACATCCTTATGAAGCAACAAACTGACAGAAGTGTCCATATAATCGATTTGACTCCATGTGATTTTTTTCTGGTTTTCTATGATAATCTTCGTAGTGCCTTTTCTCTCCTCTATTACTCCATACATAGTACGTAATATTCGTGTTCATACGTATGAAAACGAATGCATATGTTATTAAAACATACTTCTTTTTTTACAGTTTTTACCTTAACTTTCTTACCTGAAAAAAATTTACCTTATAATAAATAATGAGTGCAAAAGTATGGTATTTGCCATACTTCGAGGGTGTTTTTCTTACGCGAATGATAAGAATGATAGAAAATGTGATTGCACGAATGGTATGTATGCTTCATACTATGACTCCATACGTATCTCTTAATTTACTAGATACCATAGTGGAATGTAGGGGTTGAACCCATCACCTTTTGCTCTCTATTAAGTAACCTTACCAAGTGACGCCTCTCTCTCTCTTCATGACCACTACACATAGGTCTTCTCTCTCTTACTTACCACAACTTTTACTCCTATAGGCATTTTGTGAGTAGGTCTCTTACTACTACAGTAGACATTTCGTCCATTATCATCTAGCCACATGTGGTCATGTTTGTACAATTGTTTCCTACATCTTGTCCTTTGCATTAAACCATAACATTGGGAGTTGATTACCCAAAAGCACTGCGACACCATCCATGATATTGTTTCCAATCAAGGTGTAGAACAAAACCCAAGTCAATAGTTTGGTAATCATAAATAGGAAAGATAAGGCGGTTCGTTGCTAGACACATCAAATGATTTGGGGCTCGAGATGTCCATTCACATCATTGCTATATGGGAATATGATTGCGATCAAATAGACATATGATTTATTTTTCGATGTATATAGTTATGTGCCAATGAAGCTATTTGTCACGACACAGTGGTGACACTATTATGCAAATTCGAACTCCATTCTCTTGACTTGACATAAAAACAAGGCTTCACAAAAAACCCTTCTATCAAATTATCAAAATTCTTGCTTAACATATATTTGTCAAAAAATTTAGCTTGATTTTTTGTTATGTAAATAGACCCCTCACAAAAGTTTAGTTTAGATTAAAAAAATCTAGGTGATGAGCATACATAAGGTTAGGATTACAATATGTATAAAAGATCTCAATGTCAGCTAATTGTTTTGATTCAATGTCAATCTTCTACATACCTTGTAGCTCTTGCTCTTCTTACAATAAAATTATTTAACATTACTTTCCATTTCTCAACTTTTTTTGGTATTGGTTTTTGGCGTCAGCCCTTGCCACCTAGTTCACTAGGCTCACATTCATGACCAAAGTAGAATCGGTGGAGCAAATGCTTCCAATACTACATAAAAAGGCTAAAATAAACCTCACTACAAAGTAAAACTACAAATAATGAATACTCCATTTTAATGGTATTAACTCCTTTATAGTGTCAACTACAATCTAACCCCATAATGAGTACTCCATTTTAATGGTATTTAACTTCTTTATAAGGTCAACTACAATCTAACTCTCCGAACTTCCATTCTTGACCAAAGTAGAACTTGGTGGAGCAAGTACTTGATCTATGGACCATCCATATGTTGAGGAATGAACGTGGTATATTGTAAGTTCACAATCTTATATTCATCTACAACATTTTTGTTGCTCCTCATTCCAACACCTCCTATCATAGCACAAAAATATTTTCATGTGATAAACAATATTGTTAACTCACAGAAAAGAAATTTCATAATAATAATATATTGAATGCTCGGCAAAGAAGTCAAAGAATCACTTCACAAGAAAAACACAAAAGAAAGGCCTTAGCTCCAAGATGTAGATCTTAGTGAATATATATATCAATTGTTTCAACCCGACTTATCACTTTCTCGTGTTCAACTACTAGGCATGTGTGTATGTATTCTAATCATATCTATACATTATCCTTAAACATCATATATTCCTTCAAGGCGATGACAAAGATATTTGCTAGCCGCCTCTCAACTAACCTTAGAGAAACCAAAGAAAGATATCCTCAAAAAACTTTTACCAAATTATCACTACAAATCTTGGCAAATGATATTCCAATTTCACACATGGATATTATAACATCAAAATTCCAATAAAATATAAATTGCATCATTATCTCGTGTGAGAAAAAGAAAACAATGAATACCTTACAAATTCTTTGTTGGGCCTCCAATGGCCCCACATAAAGAAAATTGGACGTGAAGATAAAGAAAAAAAAGCACTTAAAAGAGGTTTTTAGAAGGTTCTGGTTCTATACTTCAAGCAACTATGCATGCCAAGGAGCACTTCGATCCATGCAAAACATACACCCATCCAACCACTATAGGAATGAAATTACACCAAAAGCACAACTGAATGTGAAGGGGCAAAATCTGCGAATACATCAGGGGCATGAATAGATTGCCATTCAACCGAACTCGATGACCTTCCTTCATCTTCTGAATGAGAGATAGTACCAAGAACAATATGCAAACTTCGGGAAACCACCACAAGCTTACCATCCACTGCATTCACGGATAAGGGTAGGTTCATATGAGAAGGCATCGGTGCTCCGCTTACCTCTTTCCAAGCATCAGAATCTCTATCGAATACCTTTAACTTCCAATTATCGAGCTCTGAGATGATATAGAGATTATCATCCAGCACTACACTTAGCCCTGTCCAGCCTTCTCTCATACCCACTGACATGCTTTCCCACATGTCTACCTTTGGATCATAAATTTGGCCACGAGGTGAGGCATCAAATGGCCATGACCAACCTTCTGTAACGTAAAGCTTTCCATTCAAAACCGCTGAATCATAGCGAGACATATTGGTTCCCATACTAGCAATAGAGTTCCATTGATCGAGGGTAGGGTCATAAACCTCAGCCGATTTAAGCTCATGTGAAGCGGTACTATTGCCCCCTGCAGCATATATCTTCCCATTGATAACACCAGTGGCAAAAAATGATCTTGGGGTAGACATAGATGCCATCTCGATCCAATTGTTCTTTACAAAATCATACTTCAGAAGGCTATCCATGGGGCAATCCATATCTGATCGCATACCTCCACAGACATACAAAGAACCCTCTTCAGGGTCTGCGACACAACCATACCCAGGTGGACAAATTCTCTCCTTGTAAGGCATTCCTTCCATGATATGCCATGCTCTAAGGGTAGGTTCCCATGCTTGCCACTGAATCTTTCCACTAACCTTATTGAAAGCTAATACAAGGAGCCAGGGTTCAGCAAACCCACTGTTGCGTCGTGTGTGTATATATTCTTCGCTACACAGGAATGATCTCCATCTGTGACAAACCATCTTTGCAGATGCTTGAGATGAATAAGGAAGACGTAGAAAACATGCTAACGCGAGGTCGTCGGGTAATCCAGACATAAGTGGCTCGTGAAAACTTGGGCGGATATCAGTCTGAACACGGCAACTGAATGGTGTGGATGGGCAAGAAGAAAAACATGATGGCGATGAAGCTAAATCTATTGCTGAAGAAGAAGGTGTCCATAGAGGTGAGGAAGGGTGTGATGTAGGTGATGATGGTGGTGAGGTTGGTATCAATGGTTTTCCTGAAGAAATTCTTAATGGAGAGAGGTTTTTGTTGAAAGCCATTCCTTCTCTTCTGTCGTATTCTCTCACCATTGATTCAATTTGTTAATGGGTTAAAGAGATATAGATATTTAGAGTTGTGCTGGACAAGCTTTTCCTCCTGCCACAACTCTAAACGTCACCCTGCAGATGGATCTTGTTAGGATTCTATTTGTACACTTTTCCTTTTGCCAAAACTCTTACTGTTACTCCCCTGCTAGATATAGAGATATCTGGTTAAGATTTTCTCTGGACAGAATTTTCCTCTTGCCAAAACCCTAAGTATTACTTTGCTCATGTGTTTGTTTAGGGCCTTTCCTTAGCAAGGTTTTCCTGTTGCCCAAACATTAAATATTACTTTCTCCGTGTATATACTTAGGGGTTTTTCTCAGCAAGATCTTCCTCTACCCAAAACTCTTATCTGTTCCTTTGTTGATAAATCTGATTAGCGTCTTAAAATAGCAGGAATGTCTCCTTTCCAAAACACTTCCTCTTTCTGTTCGGATGGATGAATATATAGGGTTTCTATTGTGAGCAATCTTCCATTCACCAAAACCTTATTGTTAGTGTTCTGATGAATTTTATTGCAGTTTTACTTTGCGAGGTTTTCCTTGTAATACAACGATTCTTACTGTCCTGATTGATCTGGTCAGAAATTTAATGCACTTAAATTTACCATCACCAAAAACCAAACTGTTACTCTGCTGATAATTCCGTTTAGGGCTTCCTGCTTAGTCAACAAGCAATATCATCATGGAACAGAACCCTTTCCTAATTTGATGAATGAGGTTAGGGATTGATGTTTTGGTAAAGCCATCCTCACCAAAACACATCCAGTCTGATGGCTCTACTTAGAGTCTACTGTGGCCGAACGCTCCCTGCCAAAAGCCTAACTGCACTTATCCAATGGATCAAGGTAGGATTTCTTGTACAGGTCTTTCGTTGCAAAAACCCTAAATATTCCTATTCTGATGGATCCAATTAGGGTTCACTTTGCAGGCTTATCCATTCCAATGACTGATCTGATGGCTATACAATTTACGTCGCAAGTTTTCCCACGCCGAAACCCTAACTGTACGGTTTTCGTGGATCTGACTAAGGTTTACTGTGCAGGGTTCTCCTCAATAAACCCTAACTGATACTGTTTTGATCAATATGGCTAGAGATTTGTATAAAAAAAGTTTTCCTTTATGAAAACCAACTGTCACTGTGCTTTGAAGCATTTCATTCCATCTCTACGAATCTGGAAAAAAACACATAGAGAAACATAAACAGGAGAAAACGAGAAAACAAACAAACAAAATCTCACAAAGTCGTCAGATATTCTCAAATCTGAGAGGATTCACATAAACGACCGATGGAAAAGTCCATCAGAAAAAAGGAAAGGAGAAGCAGAAGTGTATTGAAATAAAACGGTAATCATCGTAGGACTTTATATAGGAGCTCAAGACTGAGAAGGAAATCAATGGATTCATGGCAATTGCGAAGTTATGATTATACATAAAAAAAAAGGGGGAGAGGGGGAAGGGTTTCTAGAGAAGGATGCATGGCTCAAATTATGCATAGAAACAATAATTCTTCCTCTTCAGACGAGAGAGAGAGAGAGAGAGAGAGAGAGAGAGAGTATGTGTGTGTGTGTGTGTGTGTGTGTGTGTGTGTGTGTGAAGGATGGAAGGATCTGCGGCTATGGAGATGCTTTTGGTTCTGCATTAAACGAAAATGGAGCATGGTTCTCGACGAAGAAAGGGAAAGGGGAATGATCCGTGGCAACGGGGAAGCTCCGAATCTGCATAAAAATGGCGAAATGGAAGGTTGTGGATGAAGAAACGCATACCTTGTGAGAATGAAGAAGACGCTACAGGAAGAATGGACGGTTGGCGTCACCGCAGGTCGCACAGACACAGAGGGACCAGAGAAGATGAAGACTTAAAAAAGACAATGAAGAAGGAAGGAAGAAAAGGAAGAATATCCATCCACTCTCTCTTCTCTTCTCTCCCTCTCTCTGATTGTCTTTCTTTCTTTTCTGCTCGTTTTGCTTGCTTGCATTCACACTACAAAAATATCTTATCGTCTTTTTGTTTTTGTGTGGGTTCGTCCGGACGGACGGACCCTCCAACCCATCGTCTCTCTGTCCTTTTGGCTTCTCTTTCGTCCTATGATCTATCCATCTCCATATGTACATATATCACCACACACATAACCCACCCACCCCCGGGTCTCGGGCTCCTGTCTCTGCCCGAAACCAAGGCCTCAATGTTATGAAACCAATGTCGTTGCTTTGTCTAGTTGAAGCTTGTCTATCGTATGCTCTTATCTCCCTCATCATTCTATGCTTTTCGCACCCTTGGTTCCTTCTTCGAGTCAAATGTCATATCCTCGTTATGTTTCTATTACGCTGAAGTCTAAGCTCTTGTATTACCTCGCCTTTGACAATCTCATCCTTGGTAAATATAAAACCAATGGCAATGCTTTTTCAAATCAGAAGCTATTGTATGGTATCACTCTTGATCGAGGTCGATTTGCCCAAAGGATATGACAACATGCATTCAATGGACTCCATTGATTTCTCGTATATGCTATTGCCCCAACCACTATTGAGTTGCCCCAAATATATGCCATGCACCACTCATTCAAGAGAAGCTCATGAAATGCTCTTTTTGTAGTGGGTTCTTTTTGTGAGAGCCCTGAACGATGTCGACAAAAATGGTTCATGCTATTAATGTCACGAACTTCAAGTATGTATAAGAGGTAAAATATAATATTTTACTTGCCTCTAACTTTATTGTTGAGATTAATGATACACTTGGGCTCTCTTGATGTGATCCAAGAAAACTTTAACGTCTATTACGTTACCACACATGATTAGGTTCTCATCATCGCAACAATATGACATGTGTCTTTGATTCTACTCCTTTTCATTTGTCAATGCCACTAAATTGTTATCACAATCAAGACCTTGCACTATTTGCTTTTTTGGGCTGCAAATTGATTTATGTTATTGCAATGAACTTGACAATATATTTGTCATAGTCAAGTTGCCTCTTGCGTAGACTAGTCGAACTTTCCGTAAGTGTTAACGGCCAATTATTAAAGGATGCTCGTCTACATCTAAAACTAAAACTTGTCTTATGTTGAATATACTTAATATATATGTTTTGTTGTAGTTGAAAGCAGTCTCTTGTATTAAGAGCACTCAATTAAACATGACATCATGTGCTAAAAGTGTGAAATCATTACCTTTATAAATATTTTAGGTGTCTCTAGAAATGATTGTTTGTAGAATTGCTAAATGTAAATTGATGAATAAAAAAATATACAAAAGCTTGGGCTAAATGTTTTTCAAAATCTCACATATGTAGCCTCATTTTAGCAAATAATTGCTTTCCGCTCTTTTATTGTAAATTTGGTGAATCTCAAAATAACTTTGGTCACAAAGTATAGCTAATGGTTTCCAAAACCTTAAAAGTCTAAGATTTTATCTTCATGTTCTTGAACATGATTACCTACATAGTGGTAAAGCTTACACCTAGCAAGATTCGAGGTTATGGTTCAAATCTCGAGAAACATTTTCAAAAGTTTAGTTGAACAAATGCTCCTAATAAACATATTTACAACATTAAATGATAACATTGCCCTTTAATATTGATATTGCTCTTAATAAATAGAAAGATTGACAACAAATTAAATCACAATCAACTTTCGAATCAAGAAATTAAGATATCTTGAAACAAATCTTAATTTAGAAATTTAAGGAACAGAACTTGAAAACAATTGTGTCTCTAGATGCTTGTTGTGCTCATCAAGATTAAATTTTTAAGGTCATTTCTTTTGTCTCTTGTAACATTGTTGGCCAGCCTGGTACATCGGCATCTTGAATGAGGAGCATTTAACCTTTGCCACTATAAGGGCTGGGGAGAACTCAGAACATCTTCATCCGCGTCTTGAAGAAGTTGTCTCATGTTTCTGATTGGTAAAAAAGTGACCTACTTAACATAATGGACACAAAAGGCAAAGCTATTGTGATGAGATATGGAAATGAATCATAAATTTATTAACTCTAGTATATCCTAGAGCAGTGTATATACACGGGGGGCGGTATTATGGGCGGTGGTACATGATAAACCTATGGTATATGAAAAGGAGGATGTTGCAGATGCTATTGTGATGAGATATGGTTTGATGGAGAAAAAATTGATCCCTTTGAATCCACAAATACAAACTAATAAACCTCGAATATGGCAATTGGTAAGTAGTAATACAATTTGGTATATTTGGAAGGCTCAATGTTTGAAGGTATTTCAAAATGTGATTGAAAGACCTTCCCAAATAAATTTGAGAATTTGGACAGAGATTGTCCATAATCTCAGAGGGTTGTTGGATATTATAAAAGGTAATACTCACCAAGCGGAGCTTAAGCGTTTGGAGTTTCATGCCATCTGGGACATACGTATATATTTATAGACGGCTTGTTGATAAGGTGGAATGGTTTTACTCGGCACCAAAGTATTTATGTAAGCCGATGGTTAGAATTTAGAAAAATACACGAGAGTTGTGGTATATATTGTAATTTGTATGTATAGCCTTATGGCGTTTTCTAATACTAATGTAGTATATTTTTTTGGAAAAAAAGAGGCAAAACTAAATGGGATAGAAATGTCCAAGAATGCCTTGAATATTTAATGCCTACATTAACCATAACCTAGTTGAAATGCATATATGTATAGGATGCAACTCGATGATTGGAAAAAGACGTAATTTCGTGATAGTACAATTAATCTTGTATGCTTGAAATATGAAGTTCGACCTACAAAAGAACACAAGATACCAAACATTCATCGTGGATAGTTCATAACTATTAATTCTTAGTATACATATTGAAATGTGTTAATCAACCTATTACAAAAGTACACAAGACACTAACCCTTTGAATGAGGCATTAATTGTGTAGTCATTAGCAAAGTCACAAAAGAATAGAGAACTCACCACACAACCAATTGCCCCCGAAATTGGTGCCAATAGGCTAGGCAACTCGAACACATACTACACCTAGCATGTGCCATGTTTAAGGGGCATGCACAATGACAACTCAAGTTTGGCAACAATACAAGAACAGAGAAAACAAGAAAACGGACAAGAATGGAGAAACGAGAAAATGGGTAGAGTGCACAATAAGACCCGACCCTTATATATCCATGAACCTTGTGTTTATTTTCCAAAAGAGGGAAGTTATTCATTAAGTGAGATTCTTAACTCAAATAGATCAATTGTTTTTTGTGAAGGAGAGATTTTAGTGCTTGCGAGTGAGCGCTTAAAAATGTGTTTTCAACTTTGACTAAGACATCCTTAGCATATCCATTATCACATATGTATCCATGCATTATCCTAATTATACTAAATTTTAAATTGATGGAAGTATACTTTGCATTTTTTGAGGAGATATGGATGTTGGTGGCGTGCTTATTGGTTTGGCACATTTGGACCAACCGTTGTACGTTTGTTTTTAGTAGCGAAAGCTCCCAAATGGTGAGGTGTTGCTAAACATATGGTTCGAGCTAGTATCATGGCTACGCGGACGATACGACTCAATTCAAGGGGAGTCAGATGAAGCATAAAGGGATCGATCAAAGTTTCTACTCAAATGGGGTGGTTCTCCAATGATGGTCAAATCATCGTCAAGGCCTAAATGGAACTACCAAGCACCCAAATGGTTGTTTCCGCCAATGGTTTCCATTAGTGGGCAAGAGATGTAATACGTATAGTTGTTGTGGTACAAGTAAGTTACAATGTTAAAAGAGTCAGTAGGATACTTTTGTCGCAAATGAGGGGGTGAGGATTATGATTAGTGTTGTGGGGAGAAGTGTGAGTTTTGCTAAATATGGTTGAACTTTGATGTACTTTGTTTGCTAACTAATGTGAGTAGTGTTTTTTTGGTTTAAAAAAAACAAGAGAGGTTTCCTATTTGTTATTCAAATAAATAAAAAAATTGGTTGCCCCCATAAATTTAAACATACAAACCTATTTTTTTCAAGAGAAACAATAAACACATGGTGTCATTGGCACCAAACTTATTTATTTTAATTGCTTTTTTTAAAGGAAAAAAGAAAACACAAACATCCCCCCAAAATCTTAAAATAATAGTTAGAATACCCCCAAACATTTCAAAATAACAACGAACATACACATACATGCCTTGTAACTAAATCAAATTGATATCACTAGTTAGATCAACACACATTTTAAGATTAAATTATGATTAGAGTAAAACACGTCTTTTACTATGAGTGGCTCATAACCATCCAATTACAAAATTTTAGTTTTGACCTTATTCAAAATGCAAGGGTGTTTGGGGAAGTTGTCATAAGTCAAGGGTATTCATGGTGTTTATCCCCAAATTTCATTACTGTTGATTATATATGCTACTCCTTGATTCACCGTTTTATATTTATCTGAAATAAAGTTCTAAGGATAGCAAATAACCTACATTGGGTCAGATGTTGCTTGTTTTTACATCGTTCTGACTCTACGTATTACAACTTGCCTCTGCTTTCTTTTATGAAATGCTTCGGTCAAATTATCACTTCTATGTCGATATTTTCTTTTAACAGATGGAATTCTTCAAAATTTACGTGCGATGTGGCATTAAGTTATTCATAATGTTCTATCTCCCAATCAAGTTGAATTGTGTTCTATTTTGGACATCACTTTTCTCTAGTACATAACATTTTTCTCCAAACACATGTGCATTGCTTTAACTATACATTCATTAAAAACTATGGTATTCTTTGTCAATATTTAATTATGGTAGTTCTTCAAATCAAGGGCTACAATAGAATAGAAATATGACATGGTTCAAGCATAAAATTAGCATAGTTGTGATAATCTGCATGGATGTGTTTCTTCAAAGCATGTAGCAGAGTTAGAGATGTAGAAATGGGCATAAAAATTCATGTAAAGATTGTTTCTAAGTGCTTTCCATTAAAATATATCGCACTTGGAAATGCACTAGTGGATATGTATGCCAAATGTGGTTTGATTATTAAAGTGCAAGATGTACTTGAAGAGCTTCCAGTTCGAGATGTAGTTTCTTGGAATATTATGATCGACAGATGTGTGCAAAATGAACAAAATAACAAAGCATTGAGAATCTACGAACAAATGCGAAGTGAAGGTCTTGCTCTTGATTCATGATGAGGTCATGAAAAGGAAATTGTTGGAGAAGAATGTTTTCTTGACATTGCTTTGGTTCATATGTATGCTACATGTGGTATGCTTAAGAAATCAAGGAAAGTATTGGAATACCTTCATCTTCGAGATGTGTTTGCTTGGTCAGCCCTTATTGCTTGGTCATGCCCTTATTGGTCATGAACCCAAGGTCAGGGCTTGGAGAATCGTATTGTATTAAAAACTATGTGTGGTTATTGTATATACACATTAAATCATCTATGATGAGTGTACAAGGGAATCAGTTGGTATATTTGTTTATCCAACACAACTTTTGTATTTCTTATGATTTCATAATGCCAAGGCGTATCTTTTTAGGATTTTTTTTTTTGCATGGATGTGTTAGTTGGATCAATCTATTCAATTTCCCTCTAAATTCTCTGTATAACTAATACTTGTACAAATTATTATGATATAGCGTCTACTCATTGTCCTTATTAGCTTATAAACAAGGCTCTCCACCATTTGGACTTGCTCGTGTTGGATGTTTTTTCACTCTCCTCTAAATAAACCTAATACGAGATTCGTGAAGAATGATAGAGTTTTTTCCACTTAGTATTGATGAAAATGTGCAAGCTTTTCATAGTGTTAGTGTGAATCCAATCTAAATAAGCATGTTAATCTAATTAGTTAACATTGTGTTAGCGTCACTCTCTCTCACACACACACAACCACAATGTGCACTCTCGATTGCAACATTCATTGGTAAAGTTCTTGAACATCGAGAGTCACTACTCACTTTCACACGTATCATGTGAAATGTAATATTTTTGGGACCTGGTCATATTTGACCTCTGAAGACAATAATATAATCTATCTATCAGACACCTTTTTGAAATAGAGATTTGCAAGCCTTTCCGGATAGCGATCCTATTCACACAAAGAGTTATAAGTTAGTCTTTCAATAGATGTAAATGGTTGCTAAGTGTAAATTGGTTCATATTTGCACATTAAGAAGTTGAACAAGACCTTTCTAACATGTAATAGTTGAAAACCCGGATCATACCCTTAAAATCCATGTTTTTGCATTCCGTGTCTTTGATATCCACAATTACCGAGCATTTCTCTACTCCCTTGGGAGCACTACAAATATTCACTTAGCACAATATCCATCGTTAGGAATACATTATGCAATGACCATAAGAAGTAAGGCAGGTACTACTCGCAACAACATGGTACAGTCTATCATGTTGGACAATCTCCAAGGAAAGTATACATCAGATTCAATGACTAGCACGCAACTACATTTGGTCTGGTAAGGAAGATCAGGTAACTCGCGCCAAGGTGGCGTGGCCTATACTCACAACACGTAAGTTGAGAGGGGGATTACGCCGAAGCACTCTCTTGCTTTCTCAACTCGTGGCATCTCAACCTACGTGGTCTTCCAGTGCCTCATTTTCACCAAAATATCCTGGATATAGAATTTGCAGATGACACAACGGTCTACGTGCAACGAGACTTGGAAAACCTCCAAAAGCTAGAAAGTGGGTTAGCTGTATTTTGCAAGAGATCCAATGCCATGATCAATTGGCACAAATCTTGTGCAATATGGCTTTCTCATGAAACACATCCTGCATGGCACCCACATCCCGCTTTCAAATGGATCACTCAAGGAGCGAGCACCAAATATTTGGGTTTCCAAGTTGGTTTCAACATACCGTCGGAGACTATGATTGCACCTGTTATCCATTCCATTCGACAAAAGTTGATGCATTGGAGTTTGAAAAAACTGTCACTAGCGGGTCGCATCATAGTGGCAAACCAGGTACTACTTGCAACAACATGGTATAGTCTATCATGTTGGACAATCTCCAAGGAAAGTATACATAAGATTCAACGACTAGTACGCAACTACATTTGGTCTAGTAAGGAAGATCAGGTAATTCGCGCCAAGGTGGCGTAGCCTATACTCACAACACCTAAGTCAAGAGGGGGATTGGGTCTTATTGATCCCCTTTCACAATCGAAAGCCTTGCCAAATTTGTGGTGCGAGGACTCCAACCAGGAAATGACTGTTGGAAACTGCTACTGCGGTTACGTTTCACTTACTTTAGGCCACGAAAAGGGGTCAATTGGGCCCCCCAAACGGGATGGATTCTAAACATGGATCTCAAACCTACTTTCTCTCGCCAATTGGAGGATAGATTCAGTGCATCCATAGGCATGGTGCGACATTAGATGAGGGCTCACGTGCGATCAACCGAGTTCAGAACCTACCTGGCTCAGTCAACGTATCCTATGGAACCCATGTATCAAGGATGAATCTAATCAACTACTTGGATCAAGTAAGGGGTTTTCATGGGGATACATTGCAAAAGGTCCAGGAAAAAGTATAGAATGTTGGAGACGGTTTATGTTACTGCCACTACAAGATCAAGCCAACATACTCCATGGAATCAAGGGTGGATGGACTATGAGATCGGAAATCATTAACACTCTATTGATTAGGGAAGTTGCTACTCAAAGGCCGACAATGGAGAAACGGATAGGCTACGAGGAGGAGGGATCTTTGATCTCAAGAGGTAGGGGAACACCAGACAGGATCGAAGGCTCTGAATTGCGAGACATTGAGCCCACACAGAATAACGCAATTCGAGTACTCGCATATACTAGTCATAAATGGATTCTAGACCTTGATCCGATCAAAGTACAACATGATTGGCACATATGTACTATTGAAAACACATGGCTCTGTAAGGTCAGTTGGGACCCTTTGCAATGGACATGGCGTGATCCTTACGTGGGGCAAGGAAGCAAACCCATCCCTTTCTTCCAATTCACAACTAGTTTTGGTCGTCACATTCTAGCTGCTCAAATCGCCCGAGAGCCGGCTGCTGCAAAGGTTTGGCACACATATCAAGTTCCTCACACAATTATCACCGAGTTTTGACAGAAAATCTGGAAACAACAACACGTGAGGCGAATTACCACATTCCAATGGCTATTAATACATAAGTCACGACTAATGGGAGCATGGGAACGTGGGAACCTTAGCTCTCCTAATTGTGTGGAGTGCCCAAATGCAGTAGAATCAATATGACACACTCTATGGGACTGCCTAGCGTCCCATCGAATATGCTGCAAGAGATATGGAGTGAAATTGTAGCCACTCTAAAGAGCCAATATGATGGCCTCAATGGTGGCTCCGATGGAGTTGAAAGACAACGAATAGCCTTCATCCAACAATGGTCATCCTCTCCCTTTCTTGAATCGGTGGGCATACACATAAGATGGAATTATCGCGTCCCTAGAGGGATTTGTACATAATGATCTCATTTGTAAAATTTTATAACTAATGGAAGGAGTATTTTTTTGGAAAAAGAAGAAGAAGAAAAGATTTTGAAATCTTTTTCTTCACACACCTATATTATAATATTCAATTAAGCGTACTAAAAGACACAATACATGTCTCCCTCTTCATATTCACTAACTTCTATATTTCTACTTGATGAATGCCACAAGTTAATTTTGAAGTGGTCAATAACACACCTTGCTATAGCCTTGTCAAGAGTATACACCTCAAAGACTATGAAGATTAAGGATACAATGAAAAGGGCTAATAATTAGTGAATGTGTTCCAAAGTGTAAAGCAAATTAAAGAGTTAGAATACAATTTCATTAAATAATTATATTTATACATAAGATATATGTCTTGTTACACCATTAGTATGAGCTTAATATATACAACAAATACATTTATGAAATGATTGATTTATAGACATGCAACTTATAAGCAAATAGATAATGTGATTGTCTTCTTAATTTGAAAGGAGAGAAAATTTGGGTGTGTGCGCACACATGAGAGAGAGAGAGAGAGAGAAAGAAAGAAAGAAAGATATATTTAACGTCTTCTAAGGACAAATTTGGCCCATGAGACAAATGGTTTACAAAAAATGGGATATTTACCCATTCATCGAAAGTAAAAAAATCAAAATAAGATAAAAAATAGTTCTAAACAAAAAAACATGTCTACAATGAAAAGATGTTATACTAGGCCTAATTTCATTTCCATCCAAGTCTCTCGAAGAGAAGCGAGAGGTCAAAGGGTTGCAATGTGGATGTTGCCTGTGGTCCCAATGTAAAAGGTACCCCAACCATATCTTCTAGTCGACGTAGCTCACGTTGTCGTGAAGAAAATCGGCCATAGGCGGATTCGGAGAGAAAGGTGCGTGAATCGGCTCTTACACGGATGAACGCGTAACTTGATATTTGGTACCCGATTCATAAACGGATCGGTGGGTGAAATACGAGGCGGCACACATTTATCAGGGGATTGTGCGTATCTCTGTCAGAGGGAGGGGAGGACAGGGAATAGAAAGGGACTTGACAAGAGAAGGAAGGGGGCATCGCGCGCGAGGGGAAGGAGGGAGGTTGCTGCAGAACGGAAGAGGGAGCTCTCTCTGCGACTCGAATCGTCGCTCCCTACGGGTGTCGGGAGGTCGCTGCCTCTGCTTCGTGGACAGCCCGTGCGCTTCCAGCAGAGTCGCTCCCCTTCCCCTTTGTTTCCTTGAGTCGGTGACTATCGTCGGTGTGCGTGAGTAGGGTCCCTGTGTCGGGCCCGTCGCCGCTTTGTCGGTTGTAACCGTCGGAGTTTGTAATCTCTGTCATTATAATTAAGTGTTGCGTTCTGTTTCTCTCTTTCTCGCTCCTACGTGTCAGAGAATCTCTCTCTCTCTCTCTCTCTCTCTCTCGCTCCTCGGTCCAAGACCCCCGTGGTCCCGCCCCTTTCTACACATACGCGCGTAACAACGCGACATATTTGGTGAACCTGACGTGAACAGGGCGGCAAAGGAGTCGAAAGATGAGGGGATTGGAGCTAGCAGAGGCAATGGCGGTGGCCGTTGATTGGCTAGTGAGCGCTCGTGAGGGAACGGGTACCCTCGATAGAGCCATTGAATCGATCGTCGACTCTATAGGCCGTTTCGGAGGGAAAGACGCCACAAGTTATTTGGAGGCTTACCGAGCCGAAATGATCATGAGGGATATCCCGGTGGACAGGCGGTTGTTCGGATTCCCTCGGGTGGTGACGCCGGGCATCCATGCCGAGGTGCTCGAGGTGCTGGCCGGATGCCAGACTTGGGAGGAGTTCGAGTTGCAACTCCTCGAGAAGTACGGGTTTGACAACTCGCTCCGGCTGTCGAGGCGGGACTTCATGGCGTGGGTGGAAAGCCCCGGTAAAGGGAGGAACACGTCGGTGCTCCTCCAAGAGTTCGAAAAACGGTTCGCGCAGCTGTCGACGCTGGACCGGACGGTGCTCGAAACGAGTCGAGTGCTACTATTTGTCAAGTCGGTGGATGCGCTCGACAGGGAAAAGGTGGGTCCCCTACTGGAAACGGACGAAGCGCTCACGACGGATTGGGCCGTGGTAAAACGAGTCTGCAGCCGTTTCAACAAACGGCATGATTGGAGCGACAGAAGCGCGTCGGGGTCGGGGTCGGTCCCGGGGAGGAACCTCGAGGAGCCGGTTTCGGTGCCGGCTGGGAGGAAGGAAGAGATCCGAATCTGGCCGGAGTCGGGGTCGGGGTCGGTCCCGGGGAGGAACCTCGAGGAGCCGGTTTCGGTGCCGGCTGGGAGGAAGGAAGAGATCCGAATCTGGTCGGAATCGGGGTCGGCATCAAACTACGTGGTCAGAGGCCCGTCCGGAGGAGCGGCTCTGGAGGAACTAACACAGATGGTACGAGACCTGCAAATTGCACAGGCCCGAAGAGACAACGGTGAACAACCTCGCGACCGGAGACCGCCGGCTGGGCTGCGGTGCATGTGGTGTGACGCGATCGATCACATTTGGAAGGACTGCGCGGACTTCGCCGACGCGCTCAGGACCAACGTGGTGTACCTCTGGAACGGGCGGGTGCACGCGAGCGAGACCCGGAGAGCCCTGGAACTGAATACGAGGCGCGGCGGCATGAAGAGGTTGATGGAAGAGGCTGCGACACGGCACGTCGAAGTCGTTAACTACTCAGTGTCGGCGGGAATTCGGGTCGGGGGTGATGAGACCCGGAAGGCGAAGGACTCCGGATTCTGGCCACTAGTGCTGGAAGGCCTCTCCAGAGTTCGGCTGAGGAGGGAAGAGGCGGACCGCGCGGAACAACGGGTCCAAGAGGTCACCGGTTGGGACGATCCGGTGGAAGAGAAAACGGGCTTCGTAGAAGCCACTTGCCAGAACTACGAGGTTCTGGTGGAGGACAAACGGGCAAGAAAGGCTGGAGGGGTCGGCCCCCCGAGGTATGAGACCCGGTTCGGGCTGAAACCGACCGGTGCCGACAACCCAGGCATGCCGGATGGGAAGAAGCAGGCGGGGTTTCGGTTGAGCACCGAAATTGAGAGAGCAAGGGACCTACGGAAGGTCCTTGAAGAGGGAATCCTCGAAAGTAAAGTGGAGCTGTCGTTGCGGGAGGTGCTGGGGATCGCCAAGAGGGAGTTCCACGACTCTATCGTAGACTTGGTGAAGCGTAAGAGGCTCTCGACGGAGCCGGAACCGGAGAAGCCGGTGGAGGTGCGGACCACACACCTGGAAGACGAAGCCCTGGAAGACGAGCTGGCGGGAAGCCACTACACGAAGCCGCATTGGGCCAGGGCGACTACGGAAACCCCCGTACGGATCGTCAACGTTCCGGAACCGGTGGTGGCGTTGGTAGACCATGGATCCGAAATCAACCTGATGTCCATGGATTTCTACAAGAAGGGTAAATGGCCGATCAACACCAAGCACGACTGGAAGATACAGGCAGCGACGCGCGCCACGGAAGAACTACATGGGGCTTGTTCGAACGTACGGGTGAAAATCGGCGATGTCGAGATCGACCAACACTTCTTCGTACAGGAGACGTCCTCGCATCCAGTTATACTAGGAGAGCCATATATCACGGCGGCACGGATGGAGACCAAGGTGTTGGACAACGGTTCAGCCTATGCAAGAGTCAAAAGCCAGGATGGGCGCCACTCGGTCCAGTTCCTAACGGTGAGACCAAACCATGAGCGTAACCGCGAGGCCCTCGGCAGTGAAGCCCGAGGGGATTTTTAGAGAGGGCTATCAAGGCGTGGGGCCACGATAGTCCGGACTCCCGGGAACAACCCCACAAATGTACAGTACGGAAGAAGACTTGTACCATGGGTAGGAAGTTTTGGTTCTCCGACAACGGAGGTTGTACTATAACCAGCGTTAGCGGCCGAGAGAGGAAGCGAGCGGAGGAGCGGCTCAAGGGATGCAGAGTCCTCTTCCCCGACGAAGACATTGGCGGCGCCGTGGAGGTGGTCTCTTTTGACAACACCTTGGGCGAACTACGAAAGGTGATCGATGAAGACCTTGGAGAAGACCGGACCGTTCCAGTAGGATCAATGGGAATGTACGAAGTCATCGCGGACTTCGGGGAAAGGATCGGGTCGGATCGGACGGCTCGCGTGGATACGAAATACAAGACGGTGGACCGGAAGGTGAGGCCAGTCGCGGCACCCTTGCCGGAGGGCAGCGAGGAGCAGATGAAAGGGGTCGCGTCGGACCCAAGTTTACGGAATCCGGCTGGCATAGGGCACTGGTTCACCGACATAACGCTACGGGAGCTCAAGGTCGGTGGGGGCGGCTTCCTACTGCCGGCGGAGGAGGACCGGTTTCAGACAATGCTCGGAAGGCACGGGAAGGCTTTTGCATTCTCACCGGAGGAGATCGGGTGCGTAGACCCGACAGTTGTCGAACCGATGGTGATCTTCATGGTACCGCATGTACCGTGGAATCTCAAGCCGATTCCGGTGCCAAGAGTTCACATCCCAAAGTTGATGGAGCTCCTAAAGCAAAAGGTGGAGATGGGCATCCTCGAACTGTCGAGTGCCCCGTATTCAAATCGGTGGTTTATGGTGCCGAAGAAGAACGGCACGCTGCACTTCATCTAGGACCTACAACTGGTCAACAAGGTGACCATCCGTAATGGAGGGATCAGACCAACCATAGACGAGTTCGTGGAGGCCTTCGCTGGAAGGTCGATCTATTCTGTCGGTGATCTGTACTCGGGGTACGATAAATTCCAACTAGCCGTGGAGAGCAGAGACATTACGACGATGCGGACTCCTCTCAGCCTAGTGCGGATGTGTACCCTGCCACAAGGAGGGACAAACTCAGTGGCTCACATGGTGAACGCGATGAACAAAGTGCTCAGGGATTGTATCCCGGACATCACCATGCCGTTCTTAGACGACATCCCGATCAAGGGATGCCCGGTGGAAAAAAGGGACGAGGCAATCGGGCCGGACGGATGTCGGAATTTCGTGGCGTCCCACATCGACGACTGCGAGAAGGTGCTGTAGAGACTAGAGTGCGCGAGGCTCACCTTCTTCGGGGAAAAGTCGGCCTTCGGACAGTCGGAGATCTTGGTGGTCGGACACCTGTGCGGGCCTTACGGTAGGAAATCGTCTCTGGCAAAAGTAGAGGCCATCTCCGCGATGAGGAACGTTTGCAGGTCGGTCACGGAGGTCCGCAGATTCTTGGGGGCATGCGTGTTCTACCACATCTGGATCCCGCACTACGCACATGTCGCGGAACCCCTCTACTAATTATTGAAAAAAAGGGCGTAGCTTTGAGTGGAGGACGGAGCACACGGAGTCGGTTCGGAGACTAAAAGAGGTGCTTACGGCAGCGCCGGCTCTCCGCAGAGCGGTTTACGGCAAGGATGTTCCCATCTGCATAACGGTGGACACCAGCCCGACTGGGATCGGGTGGGTAATCAATCAGGAGGACAAGGGTGGCGTACGATTCCCGATCCAGTTCGGGGCGAGGGTACGCCCAAGTTAAGCGCGAACTTTGGGGTGTCGTTTCGGCTGTCAAGGCCGACAAGGATTATCTGATAGGGACGGAGGTGATTATCGAGACGGACTGCCTGCCGATACTCGGCATGGTTTCCGGATGCGTGACACCAGACCTAGCAATGCTTTGGTGGATAGCGTACGTTAAGTCCCTGAACCCGGAGATACGGCACATCTCCGGAAAGGACAATGCCATGGCCGACATGCTTTCGAGGGCAATGTTCAAAGACGAAGACGACATGGTTTCGGATAACGAAGAAGTCGGCGAGGACTTCTTCGGGTCGGCTAACGTAATGACGAGGAAAGGGAACACTCCGACGCTTAACGAATTTGACGAAAACAGGTACGACGGGGAGTGGCTCCAAATCGGGAGGTTCCTACGGACGATGACGCCGGACGCAGCGTGGGCGAGAGAGGAGGCGAGCCGGATACGGAGGAAGGCGTACCGATTCTTCCTGCGGGACGGGTGCATATGGAGGCACCCAAAGAAGAGAAGCGGCATTCCACTTCGAGTAGTGGCAAAGAAAGAAGAACAGGGGAAACTACTGACGACATTTCACGAGAGCCCCTGGGCCGGACACCGCAAGACGTGGGCCACTTTCGAGAAGCTGAAGGAGAAGTACTTGTGGTCGGGGCTGTACCAGGAGGTGCATCGGTTCGTGACGATTTGCGAGAGCTGTCAAATGCACTCCGTAGTCCGACACCGGGACGAGCTACACCCGACCTACCTGCCTACGGTCCATTTCAAGTGGATGGTGGACTTGGTGACGATGCCGATGGGGGTAGGACAGATGCGATACATGGTGCTTGCACGGGAAGACTTAATGAACCAGGTGGAAGGCCGTGCACTACAAAGCAAGACTACCGCAGCGGTATGCCGGTTCCTGATCGAAGAAGTAGTGTGTCGGTACGGGTGCGTCGGGAAGATCGTGGCGGACCGAGGAGAGCTGGATGCGCGGGAGGCCGAGGAGCTGTTCGACCGGTTGGGCATCAAACTCTCCCTCACCACGGCATACAATCCGGAGGCGAACGGAAATTTGGAACGTGGGCACAGACCGATTGTAAAGGCGTTGGTGCGTGCATGCAGTGGGCAGATCGGGAATTGGCCGCGACTCCTTCCTTACGCGCTATGGGCGGACCGGACCACGCACAGTTCAGTGACAAGGTTTATACTGGCGGAGCTAATGTACGGACAAAAGCCAATCATGCCGGTGGAACGGACGATTTCTTCGTGGGCGGTGGTAGATTGAAAGGACGAAATGAGCTGGGAGGAGTTGCTGGCGGCGCGGATTCGGCAACTTGAGCGGAGGCTAGAGGACGTGATACAGGCGAGGGAAAAGTTGCGAGCAGTGAGGGAGCGTAACAAGACCCGATTCAACCGGATGCACCGGTTGCGACCAAAGAAGATCGAGGAAGGCGATTGGGTCTTGGTATACGACAACAGCCTCGACAATCAGCACAAGGCAGTGAGAAAGTTTGCCAGGAGGCGGTTCGGGCCCTACATGGTGACGAGCGCAAACGACAACGACACGTACCACCTCGCGGAACTCGAAGGGACACGGTTAGCGGTGCCGATGGCCAGGAAGCGGATCAAAGCGTTCAAAAAGCGGTTCGAAGACGAGCCGGAGCCTGCGAGCCGGAGCGACAGCGACGATCAATTCGGGCCCGGCGGAGAATCGGAGAGCAACGAGTGAGGCCGGTTTTCTTCGGTATCTACCTGTCTCTGGCGCATGCCGGTGGATGCGCAGTTTGGTGGGGGTGGATGTCGTGATGAAAATCGGCCATAGGCTGATTCGGAGAGAGAGGCGCGTGAACCGGCTCTTACACGGATGAACGCGTAACTTGATATTTTGTACCCGATTCATAAACGGATCGGTGGGTGAAATACGAGGCGGCACACATTTATCAGGGGATTGTGCGTATCTCTGTCAGAGGGAGGGGAGGACAGGGAATAGAAAGGGACTTGACAAGAGAAGGAAGGGGGCATCGTGCGCGAGGGGAAGGAGGGAGGTTGCTGCAGAACGGAAGAGGGAGCTCTCTCTGCGACTCGAATCGTCGCTCCCTGCGGGTGTCGGGAGGTCGCTGCCTCTGCTTCGTGGACAGCCCGTGCACTTCCAGCAGAGTCGCTCCCCTTCCCCTTTGTTTCCTTGAGTCAGTGACTGTCGTCGGTGTGCGTGAGTAGGGTCCCCGTGTCGGGCCCGTCACCGCTTTGTCGGTTGTAACCGTCGGAGTTTGTAATCTCTGTCATTATAATTAAGTGTTGCGTTCTGTTTCTCTCTTTCTCGCTCCTACGTGTCGGAGAATCTCTCTCTCTCTCTCTCTCTCTCGCTCCTCGGTCCAAGACCCCCGTGGTCCCGCCCCTTTCTACACGTACGCGCATAACAACGTGACAACGTTCCCTTATCTTCTTAATCTTTTCTACTCCACGTCGACTTGTTTTGAAGCCCAACATCCGAGGGCCTTTGGTTGTTCTTTGTATTTCTGCTTCCTCAAGGGAGAGGCCGAGCGGCGTAAGTGTATCCACATTCATTGACTCCCCTTATTCCTGAAAAATTACACTAGTTACATGTTGATGAATAGTAAAAGGGTTATGATTAACACTTTGTAATTTATTCTCCCTATGTTGTTTTAGCTCTAAGATATACCTACCTAGTCTTTTTACACTCAGGGTATCTAATAGTTTGGAGAGGGTGGGAGAGGGTCCTAATATGTCTTGGTATTCCGCCCGTATCTCGACATAAGTTGGGCACTTGCATGTGAAGTGATACTCATCCTCTATCTCTATGTGGCATAACTTACATAGCCTAAACCATACCGAGTAAGAAGCCGTTTCTGACAGGAAGACCAAACGACACATGACAATACAACAAGGGAGGATATCACGTATGCATTGCGGTGAATCAGGTGGCTAAGCCTCAATTATCCCCTACAACACAAGAACTAGGGCATGAAGCAATTGCCTAAGGGTCGGGCGAGGCAAGTGGACCCGAGTGGGGACAAGCCCATCCATTATGGTTCACAATGCACATATCCCTCCCCCCTAAAGAAAAAAAACGTAAGAACATAAGAAGTTCCTAGAGAAGGTTTTGGTTACTCGACTAGTACCCCCACCCCCCCTGTCCACGTTAAAGGAAGCTTCTAGAAGACTTCTAATAAAAAATTGTGTATAATCCGGATACATTGACAGACATGGGCATAGATTGAGATAGCCTCTTCTTCTTCTTCTTCTTCTTCTTCTGCATCACTTTCGGCAAGTTTCTGTTCCTTCGTTTCTTCTACCCTGCGATCTCGAAACATCCGATCTCCTCTTGTGTACCTCTCTGCGCTCTCCACCCCTCGATCTCTCTGTTCAAATCCCTGCATTCTGCACAACAGAGTCTCGTCTCCGTCGTGTCTCATCGATGGATTCTTTCTTCACCGCGTTCTCTGATGCCCGATTCGATAGGTCATTTGAATCCTTGAAGAACTTGAATCGTCTCTCTGTACCGGTTCAGAAGCATCTCCAGAAGGTATACATTCTCTCTCTTTCTCTCTCACGCTCTTTCATTTCTTCATTTTTTTTTTGTATATGTGCTATTCTCGATTCCCTCCATTTTTGTTCAATCCTTTCTTCTGATGTAACATCTGATACGTCGCTGAAATTCAACCGCTCCAATTCTATGCTTAGAATTTCCGCAAGGTGTTTGACTCACTGCTTTCCTCCGTTTTTAAGGGATGACAGAAGAAAACTTTGCTTTCCATATCCGATAGTTTCCCGTTGTTTATAATTTACACTAGAAAACCTTGCATTCGTTGAATATTCTCAGATTCGAGAGGATAACAGTGTTGGTCAATAGTGTATCGATGGAAACTGTATTTGAGGAATTCTCATGTTTTTTAGGCCGGTCAGGTCCTACGTGTTGTTATTGCGATTTTGGGTTTGTAGATTATAACTGTCTATAATATATTCTAGGGATTGAGAAAGAGCATATTCATATATTTTGGACTAAGGTACGCAGAAAACCGTGTTGCCTATTATGTTCTTGAATTATTACGAAGTGAAATCGTGTTGTTGTATTTTAGAGTTTGCAGGAGAGAACTGTTGTTCTGTGTTATTATCTTCTATAGTTTGCTGAAGAAGTTGTCATTATTTTTATTTATTTTTTAACTGCAGGTCTATCAAACATTGGCAGCCACTTTGCTTGTTTCTGTGGTCGGAGTTTATCTTCACATTCTATGGGGATTCGGTGGTATTTTGACTGGCCTTGGTTCTCTTGCTGCCTCTATATGGATCATGACAACTCCCTTTGTTCCTTCTGATGAAGTATGTGCGTCTTTTGTTTTGTTCTTATAATAAAGCTGTAAGCGTATGATAGCTATTTGGTTTTCTGTGATGATATAGTTGGAAATATATTTCAATCTTTCATATTCTGTTATGTCATGGCTGGAAATATGTGTTGCCATCTTTCTTTTCTATGCTGGTTGTATTGAAACATCTTATTTTCTTTGTTGCTACAATTTCAAATTACCTAATTCATTCTCTGCACTGTTATAGTTGGAAGTACTGATGCTGTTGAAATATACCATGCATGTTTCATCGATTTTGTATGCCGTAGTTTGGAAGTACTGATGTTTTTGAAAAATGCCTTACATTTTTCATCGTAATTTTGGTAAATAATACGTTCTTTGCAATGTTTGTAGGGAGATGAGAATTACATTTTTGTTTGATATTATAGTCATGGTTGGATCTTTTTGTATATATTTTTTGTCCTTTTTTATAATGGCAGTAGCTGTCTTTCATGCCCAAGATGGATTGCAAAAGCCATCATCCACTAATTCTTTGAACATGTGTAATAGGGAAAGCGTCTGAAGCTACTAGCTGCTGCAGCTTTTCTAAATGGAGCATCTATTGGACCACTTGTAGAACAAGTCATTAATATTGATTCCAGGTTATTCCCCATGCTTATGTTTAGGCAATTCTTTTAAATGCCTCATAGATATCAATTATCTTGTCAATAAATTCTTAACTAATTTAGGATTTAGTCCTGTTTTTGTGAAATTTAGTCATTGAGAAAAGCCAAGTGGAACTAGAGAGAGAGAGAGAGAGGAAGGGGAATAAATTTATGTCTGGTTACCTTTTTAAGCGTGCATGCTTGTGCGCTGATGGATGGAATTGCTAAGAGTTTGACAAATAATGATTAAATTGGGTATCCTCGAATATGCATTTGTTCATATCATGTAGAAAGGATCCCATTTTGACTTGAAAGTTTTTCAATATCATTAGACCTTTCTCTTCATACTCTACTTTCTTTTCCACAGCATCCTCATCACAGCACTTGTTGGAACTGCATGTATCTTTGTGTGTTTCTCTGGAGCTGCAATATTTGCTCGACGCAGAGAACTTCTTTTCCTCGGAGGCTTCTTGAGTTCTGCATCTTCGTTGATTCTTTGGTTGGGAGTTTCGTCCTATTTTTTCGGTGGTTATGCTTCCTATTTCGCTATTGAGGTACTATATAGACAGGGAAACTGTCGAGTATGGTGCAAGTTTCCCCATATTCCTCGAATGCCTGCAAGTATTCATTAGTTCCTGAGATGCCTTTGTTTCAACCCCCACTCAGGCGAACATATGCCTGATTCTTATCTTTTCTCTATTTTGGGGGTTGTGACTGCGGCATTTGTGGAAATAATGAAGGCTCTAGGGATATTTCAGAGTTTTCCCGTAATTAAATTGAGCATATTTCAGCGTGTACAGTTCTTTGTTGTACTGAGTTTTTCCCCATGACAATTTTGCATTTTTTTTTTGCATATGGTAATTATGTACTCATATTTTCTAGTATCTGTTCCTTTTGACTTGCAGATATATGGTGGTCTTATAGTGTTCATTGGATATATTCTGTTTGACACTCAAATGATAATTGAGAGAGCTGACCGTGGTGATTATGATTATATAAAACATTCACTCGACTTGTTTGTTGACTTAATTGGATTATTTGTCCGACTTCTGATAATTGCTGTAAGTAACATATCAATGAGGCAATTCTAATCATATCTCAATTTCAAGTGTGGCATGTTTTGCACTCTTGATCATGGTCATCTTGTTTTGCAGGCGAAAAATTCTGGAAAATCGAAGTCTGAAAGAGAGCGAGAGGAGAGACGACGAAAAGGCAATACAACATTCCGTTGAATTGTTGATGTTTATTATGTGTATACCTGGACAAGTACAGAACTAACTACTTGATTGCAGTAAAATGTTTGTTTTTGAATTCTGGTTGGGAACAATAATGTGAAGTTCAGCAAATACGAGCATTGTTTGAGTGTATTTCTCGACTTGAACAGATTATAAGCTGGTGTTCCCACATGTTGAATCATAATCTGTTATTATATTTCACTAATGTAGGACTTGCTTTTATCTATTTCACTAATGTATTTGTTGACATGAGCAAGTTTTTAGAATTAAAATCCAACCTTGATCTAAATATTCGTAATTTAAAACACATATTTCTTGAATAGTTTGTTACTCTGATTAGTCTGTAATGCAAAAGAATGTATTACTAAATGGACTGCAAATTTAACATCAGTTGGCATTGCTTTAAAAAACATTATGTTAAGCAATGCTCTTATCTGTGGTTTCTAAAGTAAATACAATTGCTAATTACAAGAAAGGGGTTGCTGCATAAAATTATGGACATATGAAATTGATTTTTGCCCTTAATTCAGTGCATCAAGAACTCTTCCATCTTTGACATTCAGCTGCCTCACGTTGTTCCTAGTGAACTCATGATAACATGTTGGTTTTATCAATGCGAATCTCAATAGCATCTTTTAGATACATGGAATAAGCAGTCTTTACAACTATTTGTCTATCAAACAAATCTGTAACACCTTTATGAATACAACAATGTCCACAAGTACCCATTAGAGGACGAAGCAGAACAATTACTTTTAAATAGTTCACAAAGTGACTGAAAAGCGAACAGATAAATATCTGGTATCTAAGTTTTCAATATTTCACGAATTGCAATAAAGATTTCTGTTAAAAAAAGATATTGCATCACCAAGCTAGTCAAACAGAAGTGAGAACTCAGATAAACACCAACCGTTAATAAAATTCTTTCCCAATACTTTTGCAAAATTAACGCGACTTCCTTCATATATTAGTTCATGTGACAGAATGTGTTGAAAGTGTGTTGAAAGATGGTCTGCTTGAAATAAAATTCTAACGAAAACAAGTTGAGTTTCACTCCAGTTTTATGTAAATTCGTCAAAATTGTTCATCCTCAGTGGAAATTTCTATTTTGACGAGAAAAGACTTCTAGATATACCATCAATACAAAACACTGAGAGAAACGCAGTTCATTTGACTTATGAATGTATGAGAAATAATTGGCTGAAACTCAGCATATATATATATATATATATATATATAGAAAGTAGTATACACCTGTTAGTTGGGAACAAGGTGCAAATTCTTTTACTCTGCTTTCTATACTCTCTCTCTCTCTCCAATCAATTTACATTTTTCATAGAAGGGACAATGAGCTTCACTATTAAGACCAGAATACTCAAGACCTAATGGACCTCTAATATACACAATGTAATGTCCACTTGTCCTGATACCTTCATGCTAGACCAGCAAATAGAGAAACAGGCACTTCAAATTAGTGCAAGTAACTAATTATTAATAAGTGAAATAAACATACATTTACTTGGCAAGTCCGACTGCTACCAGAAGTTGCACCAAGATTAGCAGCATGCATACCTGGAACATACCAAGGACATACTTAGTAGCTTTGCACATCATACTTGTATATGCATTTGATACCGCGTCATACAACCCATATACTCTTCACTACGCCCCCTACAAATTGCACTTGTAGCTATCTGTTTCGAATTTTTCAGTTCACCAATTATCGCATTCACCATAATACAAAACACTTTAATTGTTGAACTGTATTGAGTCTTTATAGATAAGTCTTCACTGGACTGCTTGGTGTGATCCTACCATATGTTCATATGAATGATTGTTATTTCTGCATGCCTTCACTAAGATTTCAGTATCCTTGTTGGAACAGCTTCATTCAACTTAGCTTATGCTATTGCTGATAAACGAGCAAACATTGAATAAAATGGTGGTCATTTTCACTATGAAAAGGCCATACAATCTATAACTTTTAAACCAACAGCTACCCATTTAGACGACAACAACCGTACCAGTAGGCTGTAATCTAGAAGTGGTTGAACATCTAGAACCTCTAGTAAAGTAACATGACCATTAACCCGGTTTAATCTTCCCCACAAATCTTGGGGAGACATTTTCAGATGCACTGTCAAAATTGGTGGAGCCTCATTATTTACAATCTCTTAGTTGCATCCCTATCTTCAGTGACTGAGGTTATTTGTCAAATTTAGCTTTCCTCTTGTATTCACAGAAGAGGACTTACCAAGGGAACTTGGCTCCTTCTCATCATGGAAATGACATATTCATCGTAGTAGAAGAATCAATTTGCATTGAACTTTGATGTAGTAGAGCTGAAGTTCCCATTTGCAACCTTACATCTTTCGCTAACTTTCAGAGGTTTTAAGCTTTGATCAATACTCTCCTCCTCCTCAAAGAGTTGAGCAAATCCATCAGAAGTATCCTCCATTGGTCTCAAAGTAATTCATGCTATCCCCAGTGATCAACCAAGACAGCTCGAGGCTCATAAGGCAGAAGCAAAATCCCACATGATAAATGGAAAATCCTCTCTTTCTCATGTGGGTTCTTATCTACTGATGTCCTGGTTTTTTGAATTTGCACAACAGAGATAGGCGTACCGCCATTTAAGTGCCCTTTGTCACTATCATTGATGGATGTTGTATGATAATCCACAAAAATAGATTTTTCCAGGTCAATAATCAAATGATTCAGGATAGTATCTCTACATTCACCCACAAAACCTTGATATCGCTGTAAAGTAGTTTCCGCAGCGTGTCATCTCCCACAATAATAAAATCCCAATATAATCCAGAAACCTCCAGAATTCTCTACATAAGTGTTATCCACCAATGAAGAACTTTCTGAGCATAGAGAAGATTTCCTAACGAAATACATTGGTAAGCCACAATGAGTGGGGATGTTTTGTTCTCAACACTGGCTCAGAGATCTTGGGAAGTTCCTTGCGGTTCCATCATTTTGGCTACTTTAATGTGTTTTGCTTTAGAACAACCCTTCTGTAAGTTTTGGACCTGTACGTTCTCTCATGTTCCATTTTATCGAGATTGGATTCTGAAAAACTAAACATCACTGTCTTGCATTGCTTCTAGTGTCATTCAACTTTCATGTTTTTCTCCATTTGATCTCAACATCACCTTTGCATTTCTCTCCTCTACATTTCGACTTTCCTGTAAACACCTACGAAGCTCGTGCCTATCCTGTTGCCGAAAAGCTTCAAATCGGTAGTCTTTGTGCACATGGCACCAAATAAATATTTGCGTTATGAACTCCATTATTTTCCAATGGATTCCATATTTTGAATTCATTTCCTTATGGGTTTTAGGTAGACCTTGGAGACCCATAAAAAAGAAGGCAATTCACTTGATTAAAGTAATTTCATAGCATATCCAATGCAAGATGACTTCTCATAACTCAGTTGAAGAAACATGTACTTCCTAAATTCCTAATGCCTTTTACTAATCACATTCTTTGATGCTCACCCTCTTCTTTGATGCTCTCCGTGTAGTATCGTAACTTATCCAAGGTTGGTTGGTTGGTTGGTTGGTGTAATGCAATGAAATGAGATGAGACGTTATGTTGTTAGTTCATCATGTAGGTATCCTCGTCTCAGTTGTTGGACATGGCAAGCAATGATCTCCATGATATGGTGATGGCATGGCATATATGATTTGTATTATGTATGATACTCGTGTTCCTATTCTTCATGGCATGCTGTTATATCCTTTTATGGTTACTATGTGCTTGCTCTATAAATGTGAAGTACTTATCTGCTTTGATCTTTGGCTAGTGGGATGAGTCTTCTAATTGACTGTTGCCATGCAACGAAAATTCATTGCTCAATTTTACCTTTGCCAAGTTTGGTTACCTTCCTTGAGTTTACAATTGTTGTGATTGAGAGTTATTTTCAACATTGTTGTAACATTGTCTTGTTCAAATCACAACACAAAAAACTAGCATGGGGTAACTTGGTTAGATGTTCAACTTACACTCTAGAACCTTTGACTAAGGGTGGTTCTCTCCCTTCCAATATTATGGGGTGGGACATGGAGAAGAGATGCACAAGTTTAGCTAATCCTTCCTATACCAAAATAGAAGCCCATGTCCAAAGAAGAGTTGTCAATACATACTTAGGGTGGGTAGAGGTCGCACACTTGCCAATTGGCTGGCCTTAAATTCATACCTCATGGACAATTACCATAACCCCCAACAATTAGTTATCCTATCATGTCCCTCCTAGAGGCAAACAAATGGAGCTTGTTTAGATGGCAAATGCAATCTAGCATAGCAAAGCTCATGTTGTATTATTGATCGATGGAGACTTTTAACACGCCAACATACAAGCGATGGGAATTGGGCGAACATACAAGTAAGAGGCATGCATGCAACTTACAGTTATCACACTAACATACATATATAATATATAAATGGGATCCAAGGGAAGAGGCGAACAATGTTCTTTATTCGATCAATGGAGGGTTTGTTCACTTTTGAGCCATTCTGGCGAGAGACCCAAACATGAGGCCGAGGCCAAAGATAGAGGAGAAAATAGAAGAGAAGAGAAGCGAGAATGAGTGTGTGTTGGCTTGGCTTAGATGTAAGATGCTACACGTGAAAAATGTCTCAAGAGCTTCCACTATTTCATTTCTCTAAGCTTTTTGCTTTTGGCCGGAAATTCTAAAGCTTGGGCGCCAAGAGAGAGAGAAAGAGAAACACACGCGCGCGCGCGCGGGCAGCTATTGATTTTCTCCGGTTTGCTCTGTTCGTGGACAAATCAAATCGTCTACAGGTGGAATTTCTTCTTCATCTGCCTTTCAATCTCCAATGCAATTGCTGATCAATCTTGAAGCAGAGTGATGAATCTTTCCTTACTAGGTAAAATTCGTCTGCCCTGTTTCTCTTTTGCCGTTTGTTTTTACTCTTGCTTTGATGAATGAAGTCCTTGATTTTTTATCCCGTTATCTAACTGTGCATATCATCGTCCCCGTATGTGAAAATCTTGGTTTCTTTGTTAAGCTATTAATTTTCTTTCAGGGTTTTTATCAGAAAAAGCTGTTTGTTTTTACGAAAAGCAGATGCTTCTCTGTAGCTCTAACAATTCATAGGATTGTCTTTAAAATAAAACTATGATTGATCACAAGAGTTTTTCTCTTTGTAGCTCCAAGAATTAAATATTCCTAGCATTAGAATTCTATTTTAGGGTTTTCACCAGAACAAGTGGTTTCTCTGTAGCTTCAAGGATTAAGCAATTTCAGCGTTTGATATTCGTCGGGTTTTATCACAAGAAATTGTTGCTTTTGTGACTCAAAGAATTTAACCATTCCAGCATAAGAATATTATCATAACACCAATGAGTTTTTGCTTTGCAGATCCATTTCAGAATGATTTTCCTGAGGTTATTGAAGAGTATTTGGAGCACGGGAATGCAAAATGCATAGCTTTCAATCGTCGAGGCACTCTTCTCGCAAGTAAAATTTCATTCTTTAGACCTGAAAATGATCATAATATGTCATTTGATCTTTTGTTTTATTCTAGGCATTGTGGAAAATTGTAACACCAAGTACTTTCTCGCTCTTTAGGCCATAAAATGTTTCTTTGATCCCCACTTAGGCATTGTGGTAGAATTGTGAAACCCTTATTGATCATCTTCTTGTAAGTGCTTGTCTGCTGTTTAGACCACAAAATCCTCGTAAACATTCTCTTATTCTTTTGTTTTTTGCCAAGCCATCATAGTTGAAACCTAATTAATCATCTTCTTTCTTGCAAGTACTTTTTTCCCTCTTTAGGACAAAACGTGCATAAAGTTCCATTGACCTTATCCTATTTTTCAAGGAATTATGGCAAAACCCTAATGGAACACCTTCTTGCAAATTTATATTCGCGGTTCAGGCCACACATTGCTCATAAAATTTGTAGTTTTCTATTTGTACTTTGTGTAATGAAGTGGTAAATTCTAATGAGTCAGTGTTTGTAAGTGCTTTTTGCTCTGTACTCATCGATTGCCTCATCAAGGCATCATGAAGTTTGAAAACCGGAATCAATCTGCATGGATTTTTCAATAAAACTTTTAAGTAATCACTTCTGAAATATGTGCTTTCATACTTTTGCTCTATCAGCGGGATGTGCAGATGGGGCATGTGTAATTTGGGACTTTGATACCAGGGGAGTTGCAAAGGAGCTTCGTGATAAGGGCTGCAAGGCAGCTATTACCAGTGTGAACTGGTCCAAATGTGGTCGGTGGTTATTAGCATCGGCCACTGACGACTCTCTTAGTCTATGGGACATAGCGCAAGGGATGAAAGTTTCTTCAATGACCTTGCAACAAACCGCATTAGTAGCTCGCCTTCACCCAGGGTCGACATCATTATGTCTTGTTTGCCCAATGTCAAATGCCCCACTTCTTGTTGATTTTAATTCATCTGTAACTCATACCCTTAGTGTTTCCTCATCAAGAAGTGGAGATGCTGCCCAAAATGCACGCATGAAGTCATCAAATGGGAATCCACAATTCTCTCCGTCAGTTGCATGCTTTAACAAAAGAGGCGACCTCATCTTTGTTGGTAATTCTAAGGGAGAAGTTCTCCTTATTGATACAGAGAGCAAGCAAGTACAAGGTCTTGTTCGTATACCGGGAGGAGCTTTGATTAGATCATTTTCTCTTAGTCGAAATGGACAATACCTTCTAATCATATCAAATGATAGAATTATTCGGCTATATGATATTTTGTTACCTGTTAATGGAGCCGCACAAGCCCTACTTGGTATGGTGGAAGAAGAACAAGAAGAAGATGAATTGTCAATTGAAATATTGAAAAACAGGGGAGCGAAATGTCTACAATACTCTAAAGAGTTCCAAGATCGGGTGAATCGAGTACATTGGAGAGCAGCATGTTTTAGTGGTGATAGTGAATATGTTGTAGGAGCATCTGCTATAAAAGGAGAACACAAGATTCACATTTGGAATAGTAAAACAGGGCAATTAGCAAGAATATTAGAGGGACCAAAAGAGGGTGTAACTGATCTTGCATGGCATCCATGCCGTCCTATTGTAGCCTCTATTTCGATGACAGCTGGTGTGGTATACATTTGGGCCAAAGACTATACAGAAAATTGGAGCGCATTTGCTCCAGATTTTAAAGAGTTGGAGGAGAATGAAGAATATGTCGAGAGAGAAGATGAGTTTGATCTGATGCCAGAGGCTGAAAAGGTAGTTGTCTAATGGGAGTAAGGTGTCTTTATTTTTAACCCAATACTTTAACATAATCAAAATAACTTATGTATGTATAGATAAAGCCTCCAAAAGTGGACGAGGATGAAGAAGTTGATATCATGACATCGGATAAAGTTGCTGCTTTCAGTGATTCAGATGATTCAGATGATGGGCTTCACTTTTTGCCTACAACTCCTCTGCCCGATGTGAGCGAACAGAAAATACTAGCAGTGAATGCATATGAAGCACCACCAAAGACAGAGCCCATTAGCCCACCTGAGTCAGAAAGATCCAATGGAGGTGAAGAAGGCAAAACACTGCTCTTTGACCATCCAAACTTTTATCCAGGTAAACATATATTTATGCACATGGTATTCTATTGAAATGGTTTAAATGCTATAGTCTGATTTGTACACCACACTACTCATGTACATTAGGATTAAAGGCAGGTCCTTCATGATAGACACTTGTGACAGCATAATTCATCCTATTAGATGGGTAATAAGACCATAAAACACTAATTCTTTAGCACTAACTTAATACCACATTGTCCATTCATTACTTGGGAAATAGAACTGCGATTTGGTGCACCAAAAAATAGTTATGGTCAAGAACCTTTGTGCTAAACTGTAGCCTCAATATAGTGTATTTCCTATGACAAAAAGGATTATGAAGTGTGAAGATGACAAAAAGGATTATGAAGAGTGAAGATGTCAAAAGACTTTTAATGGTTGTGAACTAAAATAAAACATGCATTGGGCATGCATGATAGGCCTATATGACGAGTATTTAAAGGCCTATTTTCCTAGTTTTTGCTGTTGTCCAGTATGCTCCTCGCATTCTCTAACATGAAGAAAATCTCCAACATTCTCATCACATTCACTAATACGTTTGGTTCTTTTCCTACTTTTGCACTTTGATTACATGACATAACAAAGTAAGTTTTGTTCTGGCTATTCATGATGATGTTCTTGCAGTCCTCGGGGTGAAGTTTGAACTCATGCTTTGGTTGGTTTGCAAAAGATGATAAAATGCAAAACCTTGTCATGGTTTCCTCACCATCATCTGCATTTGACATTCTTACTTTCATATGTTCTCCTACCGATAAGGTTGTTTGGCTAGGGATTTTGATTTCTGTAAATATTATAACCATCTTTTCTTCTTTTTTAGTATACTTCTATCGTGTATGTGTGAAAAGGTTTCTAAATGTTGTGCTTGATAGCAACCTTGGTTTCTAGTTTATATCAAGAGGTTTTGATCTCTCCATGAACATCATAACTCTTTTTTCTTCCAGTATAGTTTTTCTGGGCATATAGTTTTTCTAAATGTGTGCTCAAATGCAAGTGCAACGTGTTACCCTGATTTCTTTATGCATTTTTGGCAAGAATAACTAGTGAACTCTTAATTTTTTTGTAAAATTTGACGAATGTTGACCATAAAAGTAGGCAAAATTTCCCAAAAGCCTTCCAAAACGAATCTCTTACATTTGTCCTCTCTAATTGGCAATTAAGCCAAGTTTTCTTTTCATGCATGAAATCATACAAAATTTAAAAGAAAATACCATTCTAAGAATATAGTGTTTTAGTTAACTAGGGAACCTTGTTCTCGAGCTCTGGAAAAAATTGTATGAAATGTATGGAGACAGGGTTTGATATTAAAATAGGAATAAAATATTAAAATCGCATTAACTTAAATATTTAAACAAATATTATGTTCTTATCTATGCGTGCAGATGAAGATAAGAGTATGGATCGTCAAAAGAAACGAAAGCGTAAGTTGATGGGCTCTGAAGAGTTTTCACTGAATGAGTAATGTTGAAGACTCTTGGTATTATATCACACTAATATGGAAAATTGGATCCATCAGTCTTCAATTGCCATTATAAGAGCTTGTAAGTCAATATTGTTCCTTCATTGCTATGAAAGAAATACGAGCCAAACATTGTCTTATTATCATTGTTTTGTGGGCTTTCTGGTTTTGATGATTCCACATTTTGTATGGTTTCAAGTGAGTATTGGTTGACTTGTGTCGAACAGGCTTTTGATTCTTTTGATTTTTTGAGTCTTACATGTGGCCTTGTCTACACTATCAAGTTTCAATTGCATAAGTGTTTGGAGTGTTCGTCTTCCAAACTTAGAGCTTAAATGGACAATCAATTATATTGCAAATTGTTTAAGTGCCTTTTGCAGCATTGTACAACACATGGTCATGTGACCACTATAGGATGATTAGGGAAGATGCACAAGTTTGCAACTGCAAGGACAAGATGAAGGTTGGAGCATAAGACCACAAACAATGGCCACATGGGATGTCTTACAGCCTATGGAGGCCAAGGACGCAATTCACCAATGGAAACCCTTGAATTTGCATATATGTGAATATGGCACTTTAGTCATCAAAGAATAAAGTGTGCCCATTATGCTCGAACCCAAAACCCGAATATTGGAAGAATATATATATATATATATATTTAAGCCCTTATCTTGTATGTCCATTAGAAATTTGTGGCAAATAAAATGTATGAATATGAAGTGTAGTCTAAAGAAATGGATATGTTGTTATCAAAATGGCTCTATTATTACTAATAAAACATTCATGTCTTGACAGAAATTCTTTTTCCACAACCTAAGGATTGAAAAGTATATCGCTATTATAAAAGACAATGCAAATACAAATTGATTGTGTAGGGAATAAATGTTAGAGTTATGCAAAAACCAAATTGATGAAGGCTAAGTCCATTTATGGTGATCATTGGCAACCAAGGAACTTGTGTGCACCATTATTAGGACCAGAATGTATAACTTAAGTTACCATATGCGTCTTTAGTAGGTAAACTTACCTTTCGTTATACACTTTTATGAATGTGATCTCTACTAATTGAGACATTAAACATCAAGAGTTTTCACTCAAGAGAGTTTAAATGGACTTTTGAAGGTTGTAAACTTCAATATGGCAATCTATGTCTTAAAAGGGAACAATTTCTACCACAATCCTACTCCGTTGTTCTATTTTGTTACAATGTAAGGTGAGTGTATAGGGCTCATGATTCTCTATGTGAATTGTTGTTTGTGCGGAATTCATGTTATTTCATTTTGTCAAGCAAGTGTGATGTTTGGTCAACCAATCTATTATTTTGTTATTCTCTCCTTTTCTCATGTATGGTGGATTTTATTCTAAATTCTTTATCCACATGATGGTGGAATGTCTAAGATAAAGGTATTTTTGCAAGGTGAAGTATTTTAAAATTTTACATTAGTGTTTAATAGTCTTATAAACAAAACACTCCTGCATAACACATTGTGATTGGATGCTATTGAGACTTAAAAGTTATTGACATGCGAAAAATAAAGGAATTTCCTTGGAAACATCACACACGCACATACACACACACTCGGTGAATAGGCAACCCATGCCAAGTAGAGATTCCATTGCTAGAAGCACGAGAAACGAGAAATATGCTACCAAGTTTGGCATGGATTGTGGGAAGAATTTGGTAGGCTCTCATTCGTGAATGCTTCGTTGAATCTTCTTCTCTTATATGTGGGGTTAACAAAAGGAAGTATGGTCAAGAAAGCTTCAAAGATTGAATGATCCACATCTTTAGTTCACCAGGCGATAGACGATTTATCTTCAAGAATTGGAGGTATTTGATCAACCACCTCCATTGATCAATGTATTGGAAAATTGTGGAGGAATATAATAAGGATGCTAACATGAAGCGTTGGAGGCTTTGACACGTACCATACCCACATGGAGTAGGGATGTATATTGGTTGAACAGAAAAAGAAGTAATAAACTATAATAAAAACATTCAACGTGCTATAAGGAATTTGAGAAGAGGATTGGCTTTAGGTAGGAAGATTGATATAGGTATTCAATTGATTGAATTTTGTCAATATATGAAGGAAAAGTATTGAACTTTTATTAACTTTGTAGATATAATAGAGAATATTACAAAAAACATTCACCTACAAATGTCATGCATGTCTAGTGTAAAAATGAAGAAAAGAAATTTGATGGTCACAATGCCATAATTCAATAAATGTTTGTATGTGTGAGCACATCTTATTAGTATACACATTGCTTCAAATACATCAATAATGCCAACGTAATCAAATTCCACCGTTCTTGAGAACATCACATGGAAGAAACATAAAGTCAAGATGGTGATGACCACAAAGTATGATTTTTTTGTAGAGAGAGAAAATGATTTTTTTACAAAGTGGACTAAGTGAGCTAAAACTACAGCAACATGATTATCAAAGCAATTTATATCCAACAAAATAGATTGTGTACTATGGCAAAATGGATGTTACAAAGACAAATGTCATTAAATTCATACATAGACATTTTTTTTGAAATCGTAGTATTTACCACTAATTTATCTTTGTTTGCGAATACACCCTCTATAAACCACGTGCACTAAAGTTATATTTAAAGATTCTGTTATTATAGTCCTTTTCCAATTCAAACTAAAACTTATACACTTCCTTTGCATGGTACCTACCTTTCTCTATGTTGATAATGTGTCAAAAAGGGGCCTTAAAAGGCCCCTTATTTTGAGCTCACAAACCGTAGCTAACATAATTGAATGATGTTTCAACCATGATAAGTTGCATGTGGAATGTATAGTTCATGTATTTTTCTTCAAGATAACCTTTTAATTTGCATATTGGGACCTCCTTATAAGGCTTTTGATTTATTAAAATTATGATAGCATCATGTAAACAAGCAAAGGTAGAGTTTACAAAACCCAAGTGTCACAAAGGTGACGATTGCACTTTATGAACTTGCGGCTATATGTTTTTCTCATAAATATATATTGATGGACAAACTGACAGTTGTCAAACATGATGATCATGGTTTATTATGCTTACTTGACAATTCAAGCTTGGTTATGTTGTCCATTTCTACATTGACCGCTTATTATGGAATTAGAATTTCCACCAATAAAATATTGTATTTGAATATTATATTGATTATGATGAAATCATGTGAACGTGTTTCATAAAAGATGATTAATCTATATGCATTATATAGTAAAATAGTCTGGCACCATAAAAGACAATCTAATTTTCTCCATCAAATAACATAAAAGATTCTGAATAAATTCAACGAAATCTAAACAAGGTTTCCAAAACTATAGTTTGCATGTAAAAAGTTTAGGGTCACACCGAACTTGTTGAGGGCTCATCTAGCCATCTCTATAGTCCAATTGTTGGAATGTATCTAGCAATGGGCCCGGTTTCAGCTCAAACCGAACCAAACCGTTAAACCGTGGCTTAACGGTTTATCGGTTCAAAGATAAATAAACCTTTTGGTTTGGTTTCAAATGTTATGATCCGGTTTGGTTTCGGTTCGGTTCGGTTTTGAATTTCATGGTTTATCGGTTTCAGTTTCTGTGGTTTAAAGGTTTATAGGTTAAAAAATATTCTTAAATTTTCACCTCTAGGCTCTAACTTTCAACTTTTAATTTAAAACCTCTAGGCTCTAACTTGTTAAATTTTATATGCAATATAAGTAGAATCTCCTTTTAATGTATGATTATCAAAATTATGATAAGTATGATGACCAAATTTATGGTATGTATGATGACCAAATTTATGATAGACATAATGACCAAAATTATAATAAGTGTGATAACCAAAATTATGATGATTTTCTCACATAAATTCATCATATGTATGATAATCAATATCTCTAAAAAATGGTTTGGTTTGGTTCTAAATTTTTCGCAAACGGTTTGGTTTGGTTTTTATTATAAATAAATGGTTTGGTTTGGTTTCAAGGCCAATAAACCGAAACCGAACCGGGCCCATTGCTAAACGTATCAAAGTAAATTTTTCTTCACTCAAGCCTCATTAATTGCATGCAAATTCACAACTCGAGTTAGTCTATAGCACTTAGGTGTATGCTAAATCTTCAAATGGGATGTATATGCCACTAGCTAGTGCACTTGTGCTCAATGTTCATTAGGTCATTAGGTCGATTTCATTTGCTAAAGTTTTTTATTTGTCTTTTCATTAGGCACACACTCTGAGTCAATGCAATTATGTGAATGGTAGAATGGTAGAAGGAAGTAACCTAACTTGCAAAATAGCAAATACTTGCACACACATATACACACAATTAATCTACGTGTACATACTACACATACATAAAAAGGCACATGACGAGATTTAAAAAACCAATATGGCTACTTCCAATACACAATACTTACTTACATTACAACATCATTTGCCTTTATATTTGCACATGTGTGTTGTGCATTCATGATTTGCTCACTTTTGGTCCTAGATAAAACCCTAGACGACTTTAATGGTGGCATCTACATTAAGACTTTGGGTATGATATTGTTCTGTGAGGTGACTAACGAAATAAATATTGCATATACTTTGTTATAGCGATTGATATTATACTAGAGAGTGGGTGCTTAGGTTTGGACGTGATGTTTGTCGCCATGCTCCTTAGATTCTGGGTGCTATATGAGCACAAGTGAGGCTTCCAAAAGACCCGAACAACATACCGATATTTTGAAACTTGAAGGTTGACTATGGACTTATGGGAGGGATGAACTCTCAAGGATTTTATTAGATCTCTTCTAGGTACTTACTTAAAGAACTTAAACTTAAACTGGTTCGAAAAAGTTAGCTTTGTTTATTTCGAGTAGAAGAGCCATGTTTTCTTAAAGTTTATTCGCATTATGAAATTATAACACTAAAAGTTGTTGTTGAGCTCCACTCTCATGCACCATTAAGTAGATGTTGAAACAAAATGCTCCACTTTCTATGTGGAAAAGAGAGAAGTGTGTATCCTTGCATCCTCAAAATCCATGAAAAAATCTAAGTGTTTAATGTAAATTTGTATCTCATTGTCCAATACAAAGAAGCCCATGGTATTGGGTTCGCGATGACAAGTTGCAAGGTCCAATCATGAAGGTTCAAAATTGAATGATGGAACCTGAAAAGTTTGCCAAATACTTCAATTTATGTTGACTTCATAGTTTCAACGTTTTTGTATAGCTTTTGTGAGGCTTATGCAAATCCTTTGAGTTCATCTTAGGAGGAAACTAGCTTGTGAAAAGAAAATTGAGTGTGGGGGCTTCATTTGGAGCCCACGATGAATGGCTTTGTTGGAATGTGATCCAAAATGTCAACTGCTCAAAAAATCCAAAAAACATTTTACACGTTGAAAAATCAGAAACGTTGACTCGGATTCTATTAATAAAAAGATATAAGATGTCGTTATTAATAGATCTCTTTCTCTCTCTCTCTCTCTCTCTATCTCTCTCTCTCACACACACACACACACACGCACGCACGCACACACATTGTCAGCACGACTTCAGATTTAATTAGTCCGGAGTTGAAAAGTGGCCTTGGTTTTTTGGGTGCTCGGATTTCTTATTGTTCTTCGGTACGAGGCATCAATCGTGTCCCGCGAGGATTTGGGTAGCAACATTATAAAATGCAAAGACAATTGGGTGTTAAATTGGCATGTGACCATCATAAGAACCATTTTTCTTTTCTTTTACGATGTATAAGAAGAAGGAAGGTTCATTGGACATCGACCGGAGAAAGCCTTTTTAAGGGTCTAGGGTCATTTTTTTTAATATTTTATATTTGTTTAAGGGAGTGAGGGGGGGTTGTGGCTGGTTTTTCTTAGAACTTAACAAAAATAAATAGTATTAAGTTATAAAAAATCAAAATTTAAGTTATTATTATTAAATATAATTAAAATGTTTAGGAAGACTAATTTGACTTAATTAAATATTTTTCTCTATTTTACTATATAAAAGTTAGGGCCAACTCCGAAGTCTTCCTTCCATTTTTCTTCCTCCCTTTTTTTGTTCTCTGCAGTTTGACATTAACGATGAGCAGAAATGAAGCCGACCCTAATGTCAGACCCCCTAATTACTCCATCAGTTCCTTAATCAACCAGTCGAGAGGGGAGGTATTAGTGAATCTCTGAATATCTCGCTCATTAATTATCCCTTCGTTTCGATTAATCGGCACATTTGAAGATGATCGTATCATCACTAACACCAGATCCGAGTCTGCAACCCAATCTGAGAAGTACGGATGTGATGAAGGAAATGACGCTTGATCGCCATTTTATTAGTGGCTCGGATTTAAAGCTAGGATCTTCAGGAGTGAGCGCATCTCACATTATGAACGATATGGCACGATCAAGCAGCACTGTGCACAATAGTTCCGTCACTAATAGTTGTAAGATTAGTTCTACTAATCATTCTACTGTCAATCGCGTCTCGTCAATTACTTCTACATCGGATTATGACCTTAATCAGGCGACTCGTGAGGAAGACATTCAGGATGACCAACTAATTCATACGTCGCAGCAGGAGGAGGAGGTATTATATTAAAGAGCTGCGTTTAATATCTAATCTGTAGATTATATGGTTCTGATCATTAATATGTATTTGTGTATATGTGCGCATACGCATACACATATAGGCATTCATATGTGTACAGTACTCTTTTAATACATGGATTGATTGTAATTTTTGTCCATGTTTATACTTTCATGTGATGTTTTTAATCTAAATCACATCACATATTCTAGAAAGTCTCATTATTGATCACAAAACTACGCTTGAATACTACTTAGTCTAGACATAATGTTTAGTATCAAAGGCCCTGACCTCATATAGATTTCCCTAAACAAAAAGAATCTCTCCCTCCAAGGACCACATAATCTACCAAGTCATATCGATCTGGTCACACTTGACATTGATATGTTGGCAAACAATTACATGCTTCTGAATATAATTCATTTATATTCGCACATAAAAACGGGAAAAACATAATGTGGTTCCTAATACAATTCTTAATGGTAAAGAGAAACTTGGGTTAACAAATCGTCATATCATATGGCGTACTCCATTTCTTGTCAAAGATTATTTGGTACAAAATGTTAAAATCAACTTCAAGGAATTAGCTAACATTTAGCTTTGCTAGCAAAAATACATTGGATATAAACGCAAACAATAGATTGGTTGCTTTCATATTGGTATCGAATAGACTAGGTATTCTTATAAGTGAAAATGATGACCCTCTATAAGATAATTTTACAAGAGTAATATCAATGTATATTGGCCTCGTAAATTTACCAATGCTCTAAAACTAGTGGTGCATTCTTCATAGGTATAATTAACCACTCTTTAAAAAGACGACACACTATTAGAAGTTATGGTAAATAACAAACGTGAAGTATCAAATTAAGATTCACCACAAGGACAAGCTAATTATCCCCTAAGATGTTGGTGGGAGTATATTTGGCCACCCTAAAAAACATGATGTGCAAACTTTGCCTTATTGTTTATAGATTTCCCCATCATTTTTGCTTATAGATTCATGGCTTATCTTCATGTCATTTTAACAAGGTTCTAAATTTTTTAGTACTAACCGTCATGGGTTCAAATTTTCTAACCAAGAATTGATTTAATATTGTGTTCACTTAAAACCGCTTGTTGTTTGTTGTTCAATCATGTATGTTATCACATTGTTGTTACAAATTAGCTTTCGACCTATTGAAATTGATACATTTTCAAGTTTAAACAATGAAATACTAAAAAGCCTTGCAAGGAAAAGAGTAAGAGAGGCAAAATGACTCTAGATAGATGTAATATCATGATTAGTTTCATATAAGAAAATAATGCATATGAAATCATGGCAAATGAAACATCACAAAGTCTTAAAAAACCTGGTTGGGACACATTGTTGAAGTGAACAATATTATTATGAGGTTTAGCTGCAACTTTAATTGGTTTCTCATTCCATAGTATCGATCGCTTATGTATCAACCAACATGTTATTTTATTGGTTGTGGAAAACTTTATAATTTGTGAGTCAAAAGCAAACATTGGTTTGGGCCAAACACACCATTTCAAGAAAATATCCATAACTATCCATGGCTTTTATGTGATGCAACAACCATTAGGTCCCTGTTTTTTATACACAATTGTATTGCCTTTTCATAAAATATTGGATCCAATAATGATTAGGTAATTGCATTGCAAGCGAAGATGGAGTTAATGAAGAAGGAAAATGAACAATTGAGAAAGTCTCTATCACATATAGTGGGCGAGTACGATGTTTTAGAGGCTCGTGTGAAAGCATTACGTGCTAAACCACGTATTGATGAAGTTGGGCACGTTGACTTAGGGTTATCGGCCCTTTCGGTAAGAAAATTAGCCCATTAAACTAATTCAAAATATCTTTCATTTTCTATTATGATACACTAAATTAGTTCATGGTGATGACTACAAAAAAAACTAGTTTCGTACAACAAGTAGTTACGATGCAAGCAACGAGCCAAACGTGAAAAAAAGGAAAGTTAATTTTGATCAAGTTAACCATGTCAATGGTGATGAACAAAATGAGATTAACATGAATCCAATACCAATCGAGAATAACACGATGATTGCTGCCTCATCAATCAATTCAAAGTTTCCAACAAATGCAAGCTTGTCAACCAATATTGGGGAATCTGAAGCTCTAGCCCGTGCCAAGTCTCGTGTCTCTGTACGTGCTAAATGCGATGGTCCCATGGTAATAATACCTTGAAACATTGCATGTGAATTAATCTTTGCAAACATAGAGAGAATGATATAGTAGATTAATAACAAATCTTGACAATAAGTATATTAACAAGCCATAATTTACCAAACAAGGAAATACATGATATGTCAAGCACATAGAGATGGATTAATCCTTGTGGACATAGAGAGAATAATATTATTAGTATATTAATAATAAATGTTGACAATGAGCCTTTCTTTTTTAGAAGGAAGATGCACCTTAGTATATTACTTGAAAAGTCTACATAGGAAAAACAAAGCCATAATTTACCAAACAAGGCAATACAATATACACATGTCAAGCACTTATGAGTGCTTTGTAGATGATTGAAAGGATAGTTGATTAGCATTATTTCCTAGATCAATACCTTAATTAGTTGGTTAATTACCAACAATGGATACCAACGTCAGTTGTCATTCTATGTAGCATTGTGTCATAAAATTAGTGAAAATAGCTCTTTATTAACATAAATTTTTTAACTTCATTGTGAATTGTGATTACGTTTTTCTATTTGTTAACCCCTTATCTTGTACCTTAATTGTGCACAAATTAGAAGGTAGTGTGCATCATAATGCCTTTGTGCCATGCGCATATTGTTTTCATTTGATAACAATACAATGTGTAAATGATTTATATGTAGCATTATACATTTGATTCATTTTTAAAGTTGAACATTCACATATATCAAGCAGATGAATGATGGATGCCAATGGCGGAAGTATGGACAAAAGATTGCCAAGGGAAACCCATGTCCCAAATCATATTATCGCTGCACAATGTCACCTCGTTGTCCAGTTCGCAAACAGGTATGAATCTTACATTTGAGATACATAGACAAATTTCCATATGTGTGTCCTTTAATAAAATCCATGCATGTGGTGGGTGTATGACATAATTATGCTTTCTATCATCATGATTCATGTTTATGTGCATGTAATGATTTGGTATATCAATATGGTTCTCCATGTCATTCATTGTAGTGGTTGGAAATCACATGTATCCTAACTCTCTCATGATTTCAAATGCTACATGTGAGCCAATCCAAATCTAAATTTGATAATAGTTATGTGTGGCTAAGAAGGTATGGGAAGCACATACTTAACTATTAACTTCCAAATTTTGGCATATCAAATATATTTGGATTATATTTTAGAACATATAAATCTATCAGGTTGATTTAAGAAAGATTCATGACGTAGTTCTCAACATATGGCATGGTTGGCTAGATGATAGTAGGCATATGTTTCACAATGAGGACAAATGCCCTCGGCGTTTTGAACTTGTTTTCATGTTGAAATTAATTGTTTGGCACACATGGGGCCCACTCATGGGCAACCTTAATTGTGACATGTCACACCACCCAATGTACACCTAATTAGTCATTTTGATTGTCAATGAATGGTGTTAATAATATAGTTGTCTCACTGTAATTTGTAACTGAACATAGCTTTATGCTCCATAATATGTAGCTAGGTTTGTGTATTTGCTTAGCCTTATGCGACATCATATGTAATTAGCTTCACATAAATACTTGGTTTTATGCTACATTGTTTGTAGCTACCTTCTCATTACACCTTCATTGTCTTATGTTATATCTAATACTCTACCTCAATCATGTGGAGGTGCTAATACTTTAGTAGGTGTTGGTTATCACCTCAGTGTACAAATGTGCAATAGAAAATTATGCATTTTTGGACTATCTACATACATAACTTGAATGCAAGTGCTATGAAGTACGCATGGTAGGTTTTTCATGATAATACACCAAAAATATCATTCTAATGTATTATCAAGTTAGCTAGGGATACGATTCTATAACCCTGTGACTTTTAGGTTAGCTTTATATGAATGTTCATTATTTAATATTTACTTATGCATGTTTTGTTAATACACAAATACCTAGTTGAAGTAGGCATTTGTAGGGATTATATTGGTATTTTGAACGTAAAATTGAATATATTGGTGATGTAGGTGCAAAGATGTGCAGATGATAAATCCATCCTTATAACGACATACGAGGGAACTCACAATCATCCATTGCCAATGGCTACCCATGTTGCAGCAACAACCAACTCTTCATTTCTCATCAATAGCAATAACCATAACTACTCCAACACTAATACGAACAATGTACACAATAGATTCTACACAAACATTAATTTGCCAAACGGTGCTAACCCCAATCCATCAATGAATTCGCAATGGAGCAAAATTGTGAGTGGTAGCCCCAATTTTCACAACCATTCGACGAGTAAAAACACTAACCCTCAAAGTCACTTAATATTTAACCCTAACCTCTCCACAAACACTCAACTTAGCCTAGGCATCAATAAAAGCAACATGAACCATTACAGTCTAATAAATCTTAATCCTATTGATAAGAGCCTAACAACATATTCAAATGCTCCTCCAATGGGTGAGGCCACATCAAACATATCTAGTAATGATCAACAAAGCCCCGCAAACCACAAATTATTGAATCTCCTCCACAACAAATATGATAGCCATGATAACATGTCTTATAAAGGTGGCGAAGATTGCACCCTCCACATGTAAACGATTCCTTCACTCTGCCATTGTACACAAGTTTGCTCTCTCATTCATAAGATTAACTTTGGTTGCTAGTAAATTTTCACATGTAACCAAACAATATACACAAAGACATACTAAAACATTGATACATGCACAACCCCTACAATAGCTTAAACCGTGTTTTTATACAAGATGGGGTTTCCAGTTGATGAGAAACATTACTCTAGTAAAAAGCTCATATGTTTTATTTCACTTTATTAGCAAATTAGCAATAACCCGATAAAGAATAGTTTCGATGTTAGTTATTAAAATTTAAGAGGAACTTTGCCTCAAAAGCACTAGTGTTTGAATGATTAAAAAGACTTCTTCTATTCTCCATTACAATACATACATATTCCATATCCTTTCTATGTCGTTTTTCAATTCGTAACAATACATTAATGTTTTTTTTAAAAGCCAAATTATTCCTCTTGGATTCCTAGATTATAACTTTGTTTTGACCTTTTGGAAGATAATATGTAATAAGAGTGTTGGAGTTACACTATTCAAATAAGCACCCAAACACTAATGGATCATGGGCTTGCCGGTTTTTTTGGATTGTCAATAATTTTAACTTGGGGCTGAAAGTATTTGACTATCAACACTATCTCCATTCATCTCTAACTTGACTTTCACCTCCATTTCACATTATCATTATATAAGTAAAGCTTGGTGCAGTTGTGGAGGTGCCCAAGTTGCGCATCTTGGTGCCTTCCCTCCATGAACTTCCATCAAGGATTAGACTCTACTCTGAGGAGCTAGGTCTCACAGTGGTGAAAGTGGTTTATGAGGGACTCCCGGGGCAGTATTTCATTTGCAAACAGACAGGACACCTAGCTAAGGAGTGTCCTCGTAAGACTAGAAAGGGAAGCTCGGGACCTCGACCCTCGGGCAAAGTCAAGACAACCAAGGGTGACGAGGCTCCTTGGCTACCCGTTAAGAAGAAGGGGAAACTTGGAGGCCTAGGTGCATCCTCTTCCGCCCTTTTTCCTGACCACCCCTTCGAAAGAAGGTGGTTTGCGTAGTTCTTGTTTTTAAGTTCTACATTGCAACATGCTATGAACAAAATTTCCTTTTTTTGGCATGGACAAATGCAAAGTATATTTTTCCCTACCAATCAATGTGAGCAAAATTTACATTTTTTTTTTTCCATAAAAAATATCCTCCATTGGTATTAAAATTAAAGGAACAATATACATATCAAAACTAATACAACACCTCCTCGGCATATCCATAGTCTCTATAGCCTCTTTTGAGTGCATTCCATGAGACGATATTTGAAACCATAATTGTGCTAAATGTTTTCTGCACAGTTTCTACGTTTCGAGCATATCTCGAAATTAAACTAGATCATTCAAAAAGACTTCTTGCTTGTCTTATGGCAACGACAAGCTTCAAGCATACTTCTCAAATAAGGGCACTTGTTTCTGTGCCTCCATGTTTTGTGAGGAAATTTGAACATGGAAGTTGTTCCCTTTCTCTTTCTGTATATCTCCCATGTTGCCACATGGTTTCAACATACCAGAAAATGTCATCATATGAGGTAAGAGGCCTTGCACAAGCATTTGAAGATAGAGTTGTATAGCATCCTCATTCTTATCAGAGCAAAATTTACATTATTTGATTGAATAATATCATTTTAGTTTTTTTCTGGAACTCAAACCCAATGAATTAGGATGTCATGCCCCATTGATTGATGCACAATAAATAAAAGGAACAAATAGTTAGTGAAGTAGAATTTGATGATAAGAAGTTGGAGCCTCCAATTACTCTCGTGAGTGAGAGTAAGAAGATTTTGTGAGCTAAAGCACCATTTAATAGACTTTGATGTTCATAAAATCAAGTGCTTCCTTTGTGACCATGTTGGTGTAATGGTAAAGCTTGTGGTCATGATGATACTTTGTTGGCTCAAGTTGGAGCAATAGATTCAATAAAAATCAGTGATTTGAGATAGGAAGACAACTCTTCAAGATTGACATTGGCATTGGTTTCACAATCTAAGGATTATTGAAAACAGTAGAGTGCCCTTTTAAAGGCAATGGGAATATAATATTCAAACTTCAAAGTATGGGTTCTCGATCCTTCCATCCTTCTGAGTTTTGTTGTGGTGTGCCTTAAAGAAGAGGATTTTTCAAATGTCTTGTATCTCAAGTTGTCTAGTGAGATAAAACTTTACTTGCTAAAGAAATGGTATATTTTCCTAGTGCTAACTTTCTTGTCATCATTGGATCTTAGAGTTTAGAAGCAATTTGTTTACCTTAAATAGACGAGAGTCTTAGTGTCCTTACAAAGTGGCACTTGTGAATTTAGATTCTATTGTAGACTTGCCAAACATATGAACCCAAATGGGAAGAGTTTGGAACACACCTAATGACGGAAAATTGTAATGTTCTTATGATGCATGTGCATGACCACAACTTTGCTTTTGGAAGTGATCAACATCACTTACTAAACCCCTCCAGGCAACTAGATCATAAAGACGTTCATTGAATCTTAAAAAGATTGATCCCTCATCAATCTACTCCATTAGGAGTTGTAAAGATGATTTGTATCAATGATATTTTGGTACTTTGATTTTTGATGGTTTATTCACACAACACAAATTAACTTCGTCTCATCATTTAGAATATGTTAACTTACCTTTGAGATAGTGTGCTTAATATCATTAAGGTTCACCAAATATTTATTTTCAAACCCCAAAACCCTTAAGGTGCTAGAGGCCACCATGCTTGCCTACTTGAGCCAGCCTTATTATGGTAAAGGTGCATGAAAACCATAACAAGACAGATTATCACGATGACCAGAGTAGATGTGCCCTTCTAGTTTGTCGTGGTCCTCTTTCTCCTTTCATATTAAAACGAGATGGAAAATATTCCCTCTCTCTTAGAACATTATAGAAAAGCACCCCTTCATACAAATGGGTCCACAAACGTTCCTCCTCAATGAGGTGTTATGAGAATGAAGGAACAAATTGCAAATATACGAGACTCGAGTATTTGTCCGTGGGTCGAAAATACCACGATTTGTTTTCTTGTTTTCTCAAATCCTGCCCCTAATTCAATCATCCCGGAAAGAGTGAAGTGAGGACGAATCGATAATATACAGATATATCCCTCAACCAAGACATGTATGGCTATTGAGTAGTGGAGCTACGGGTGGTTCATCAAGAATTACTTGTTGGTTCGCCACTAGGGGTTATGTGGTGTCTAACCGTGGCTACTAATTCTGACTATAGAGTTAATTCTAAGGTTAGTGGACACCCTTTTAGTTCCGTAGAGACAAAATGCGGTCAGGCCCCCTCCCATCCTTCATTTACGACGACAAGAGGCCGTTATACGGGGGGGTAGATGACCGTCGGATGCAGCGGAGGAGATGGACGGCTACGATGCGTTTCAGGAATAATAGCCGTTAACCCCTCTCTCCTCTCCCCCCCCCCCCCCCCCGTGTTTTAAAGTAAACAAATTCATCGATCGTCTTCTGCATTTCCCTCTCGTTCTTCTTCGCTCAGGAAAAACAGAAGAACGAGGAACGAAGAAGACGAAGACGAAGAAGAAGAAGGCAACAATCATCGTCCTGCTTCGGTTTTCTGCGCCCTTCTTTTTCGCCTCGCTTCTCTCATAATTCCTGTCTTTCTTCCTTCGTTTTCTTTCCCGTGCTTCGTCTTCTTTAGCCCCTTCCTTCACACGTCTTCAGATTCGCTCACCATGTTTCAGACCAGAGTAAGTTCTGTTTTCCTTCACCTTCTAATTCCAGGAATGGTTTTTATCTCACAGTTCCCGTAATTTACTTTCTTTGCTGTCCTAAAATATACGTACAGCCCCAGCATGCGTCCCTGCACCTTGATGAGAACACTAAACATGGTGGAGACGGCTCAAAACCTGTTGCAGTGAAAGGTAGCACATAATTATATGTTCTTATTTATTTATTTCATCATCTTTAAGGATGTTAACATCTTCTAAGTCCCTTGCATTGCGAAGATATAATAAACCACATGATTCTGTTTATTTGACATAGGTTTGTGTTTATTCAACGCTACGTGTAAACTTTTGATCTAGATCTATGTTTTGCATCTGCATCGCCTGAGAATTGTGATTCCGCACATCATTTTATCCGACAAAGCACATCATACAGATCTGTGCTTTTGTACCCTACCCTTTGGAAATTGGCTTTCCTTTTGAATTGTTATGTTTCCGAAAGCCACGTTTGGCTTTGTGCTTTAAGTCTTCGTTACTCCTGAAGAAAAACGTGGCATACGACTCCAATTCTACACCACGATCTTTAATTCAGGATATGTATGCACAGATTCCTTTCTCTCTGAAGCATTAAGTAATGCCCATGGTTTTATTACAGGGAATGGAAATATTAAGGTAAACAACAGGAGAGCTCTGGGTGACATTGGAAATCTTGTTCGTCCAAATAATGACTCTGAGTAAGCTGATGCTGCAATTGTGTAATTATAAACTGTGCGTAAAAAAGACGAAAAGAATTGTCTTTCTCATGCGTTCGTGTCATTTTCGCTAAATTCCAGGGTAGCAAAGAAAGCCTTACCTGCGGTGGAAAGACCTATTACAAGGTTTGTCCATGTTCCCACCATCTCTGTGGATGACGTAGATTAAAGATAAACAATATTGATGTATTCAGAATAATTTTTTATTTTGGCAGAAGCTTTGGAGCACAATTAGCTAACAAGAAATGTCTTACTGCTGCAAATTCGGTTTCTGTTCAGGTACCAATATCAGTCTTATCATATTAGTGTGATGTAACATATCACTAATGTCACACATAAAACATTGTGGTTATATCATTACCGTTGGCATATCATAATCAAAAAACATATAAAATGTTATGTTTGTAGCAAGCGAAGGAGGAACTTAAAGATGTGGCTGTAGCAAAGAACATCAAAGCTCTTGCAGCAGCGAAAGACAGAAGGGCACGCACCCTTACATCAACCCTAACTGCCCGCAGTGAGGTACAGGAGAGCTTAGGAATGCTTGTCTGCACGTTTTGTTAAGCTTTCATATTCCTGGGGCTTTTGAATTACTCCTTAAAAAGCGGTGAAAATTTCCACAATATTGGGTTAACACGCGCTTCTGTTTCTAACAGGCTGTATGTGGTGGGTTTATGCAAAAGAAACAAGAAGAATTACCCAATATTGATGCTGACGATGTGGGAAACCAGTTGGCTGTCGTAGACTACATTGAAGACATTTACAGCTTCTATCGCAAAACTGAGGTATGTACATATCCATTCTTTAATGTTGATGGCGCAATTCTGAGGACATAAATTGTAGTGTGTAATGACGTTTCATTGTTTGTCATCTGAAGGATCAAAGCTGTGTTTCACCTGACTACATGACGAGGCAAACCAGCATCAATTATAATATGAGGGCTATCCTGGTGGACTGGTTAATTGAGGTGAACCATTTGGCTACCTCAATTTAGAGACATGCATCAATTGTTTCTGTGTGCGTTTGGGTTGTTTTGATTCAGGGTTCATCTGTCAATGTGTCCAGGTTCATTTGAAGTTTAAATTGATGCCGGAAACCTTGTTTCTCACTACCAACGTGATGGACCGTTATCTGGGCACTCAAAATGTGGAACGAAAGAACTTACAATTAGTGGGTATGACTGCCCTTCTCATTGCATCCAAGTATGAAGAGATATGGGCACCTGAGGTACTTATAATTGATGAACATTTAGGGTTTACAGCTTGTGACTATCCACGTTTTTGTATTCCAGAATAACTATTTCATTTTAACATACAGGTCAAAGACTTTGTTTACATATCAGATAATGCATATACGCGGGAGCAGATCCTGAGCATGGTGAGAACATTTTGCTCAGTTGTTTGTTGTGTTTTGTAGACACCGGGAGCTAACTTATGGGCTTTTGTATATAAATAGGAGAAAAATATTCTGAACGTTTTGAAATTCAACTTATGTGTTCCCACACCGTACATGTTTATTGTGCGATTCCTGAAAGCTGCTAAATCAGACCATAAGGTAACTATCTTCTCTGTCTCTGTCTTTTTTTCTCTCTCTTTGTGAATCTCTTTTATATTGTACCCACACCCCCTTGAAAGACCAGGTGCAATATTACTCACAAGACATTGTATATTTTCAGCTAGAGATGTTGGCTTTCTTCTATGTCGAGTTATGCCTGGTTAGCTACGAGATGGTGAAATTTACTCCCTCGATGATTGCTGCCTCAGCTGTCTACACTGCTCAGAACACACTGAAAAAATCCAAAGAAGATTGCTGGACCCAACTGTTGAAGCATCATTCTGGCTATTCAGAATCACAGCTCATGTATCTCTTTTTTCTCCCTTTTCTGCATTCTGTTTGCTATTTAAGTAGTATTTAAAGCTTTCATACTATTTATTTAGAATGCATTCCATTCCATATGATATCAGCGAAAATTCATGTGACTGAAACCATCATCATTTTGAACTTTGATGCAGTGACTGTGCGAGAAAGATGGTTGCCTTGCACGAGAAATCAGGAGAGGGGGATCTTACTGTTGTGAGAAGGAAATACTCGCAGGAGAAATTTGGATCTGTGGCATCATTGAGTGCCCCTACTATTTGATCATACAAGATTGTTTTTATTGTCTATTATATGTACAATCCCCATAGCTCATGGGCGAGAGAGGGGAAGGATGACTCTTTATATTGAGAGAAAGTGAGTGATTTGAATTTGTGAAGCAGACTTCTCTACTGAAAGAAGTATTGTTTACACGCTAAAAGAATGCCATCAAAGAAAGCAACTTATTTCGATCACAACTGTATTGGAATTAGGATAATTGGAATAATGTAAAAGATTCTTCATTATGTTCTACATCAATGTATTACATTTAGTTTTCACTCGCTATCTCGTTTGAATTACTTGATAGTATTGCAAACACAATAGAATAATTCTACTCATTATATCGTATGTCCCATTTTAGATCCTTTGTGATGATTATTGTATACACTATGAATATATTTGCAGATGTGAGATTTCCAAATGAAATGAAGTGAGATTTTGTAGAGAGTCCATGATTGATTTGAGGATTGTAGACAGAAGATTATGATCCTGTAGAGAGGAAAGTCAATTCGAGGATTGTAGATAGAAATATGTGACACTGGAGACAGAAATATTTTGTGACGATTGTAGATAGAATATTGAGAGACACTCGTTGTAGAAAGAATTTTGTTGAGATTTGATGTAGGGAATGAATGCAGTGAGAATGTATGGATGGGTAAGTAAATATTTTTGTAATGCGAGAGGATACGGATAGAAGGTGTTATGGAGGAAGAAGATCCGTTGCGCAGAAGTATTGTATAGAGAACATTTGAGGATTGCAGAGGGAAGATATAGAGATGTTTCCTTTCGCGTCTATCATCCATACTCAGAAATCGGAGTTCCTTGAACAAACTTCCCATTTGCAGATTCGTCCCAGGTGTGGTAGAGTGCAAGATGCTCGCAACTTGTCTGATTCACTGCCTCATCATAGTAACTCTGTCGTGTCATGGACGTCTCTCATCTCTGCATATTCTAGAAAAAGAGAGTTTTCTGCCGAGTGTTTTCGGGTTTTTCAACAGATGCTCTGTGCAGAAGTGGTCCCTGATAAGGTTACGTTCATTGTTATGCTCAAAACATGCACTGTTTTACAAGATGTAGACGTCGGAAGGAAGATTCATGTCCAGATTGTTGAAAGGAATCTCGAAAAGGATGGATTTGTAGGAAACAGCATGATTGACATGTATATGAAATGTGGTCATATTGATGAAGCATTGCTTTTATTTTATAAGATGCGTGATAATGTTGTTGATGATGTGGTGTCCTGGACATCTCTCATTGCTGGTTATGTAGCAGTAAATCTCTCTGAAGAAGCCATCACTCGGTTTCAAGAGATGATGGTTAAAGGAATTCTACCAAATGAGGTCACTTTCGTAAGTATGTTCACAGCATGTGGTAGCGTGGGATCAGTAGAGAGAGGAAAGAGAGTTCATCTCCTTCTCCTCCATGGGGGTCATTTTCAATGCAATAAAAGCCGTTTTAGATCTCTCAATATGAAAAATAATACGCGAAATCTTGATGTCGAAAACAATATAAATGTTGGAAATGCTATAGTTGACATGTATTCAAAGTGTGGTGATATTAAGCATGCTCATCAAACATTCAGTTTAATGCAGGAAAGAAATGTTGTATCGTGGACAATTATTATATCAGCATATGCACGTCAAGGTTTACATGAAGAGGCCTTCTTTCTTTTTAAGCAAATGCAACAACAAGAAGGTTTGAAATGTGACAATGTTGTGTTTTCAACCGCAATACAAGTATGCACTAGTCTTATGTTTACTGAAGAAGGAAAACAAATCCATGTCTCTATTGTCAGTACGCACTGTGAGCTAGATGCACTTCTATTGAGCAGCCTCATTTGCATGTATACAGAATGTGGAAACCTAATTCTGGCATGGAAAGTGTTTGATGAGATAAAAGAAACGAATCTTAATACTCCTATTTGGAACACAATGATTGCAGGGTATGCTTCCCATGGTGATTGTTACATTGCCCAAAGACTTTTTGAGGATATGCAAGAGAGGTGTTTCTTACCTGATCATGTCACAATCTTGGGCATGCTAAAAGTTAATTCCAATGGAACCCTTCAGAAGCAGCTACATGTCCGGATTACTGGAACAGGATATAAATCACAGATATGCTTATATAATGCACTTTTAGGAACACACTTTTCTTCTGGTTTTTCTGATCAAGCACATGAATTGTTTAAGAAAATGCAGAATCATGATGTAGTGTCATGGAATACGATAATTACTGGATATGCACAGCTTGAGCTTTTCCATGAGGCTTTTGTGGTGTTTGAAGAGATGCAACAAGAAGGTCCACAGCCAGATTCTATTACATTGTCTAGCATTCTTAAAGTATGTGCAGCGATGGCAATGTTAGATTATGGTATGCAAGTTCATAATCTCATCATGGAATGCAGCCCGAATGTGGACATTTATGTCAAGAGTGCCCTCATTGATATGTATGTGAAATGTGGAGCTATGAAGGAGGCAAATTACACTTTTAATTATATATCGGGTAAAAACATTGTAACTTGGAATAGTATGATTGGCGGATATGCTCAACAGGGTCTATCCATGGATAGTTTAATGCTCTTCGATTGTATGCGGAATAATATGATGCCTGATCTTATCACTTTTATCGTGGTTCTCTATGCTTGCAATCACTCTGGTTTAGTATGTGAAGCCTATCATGTATTCTATTTAATGTCTTCATTATTTGGTCTTACCCCAACAACTGATCACTATGCTTGTGTGGTGGATGTCTTAGGTCGTGTTGGTCTATTGGATGAGGCGGTTGATGCTATTAGGTATATGCCTGTTCAACCGGATGCTGAAGTCTGGATGAGTTTATTGGGTGCTTGTAGAAATCATGGCAATACCAATATTGATGAATATGCTTTTCAGCATGTTGTTGAAATTCAATGTATGTATATGGCACTGATCCCTTTAAGGATGCGTGATTAAAGAAAAATAGCGTATTAATGCTGTTGAACCCAAAGTTTCCACACTATATATTGTAACGGTAATTTATAGGAACACAGTGGATGAGAGGTAAACGGAAGAAATGCTTATTAAGAGTTGATTTCAGGTTCCCAAAGTTTGACAATGCTTTATTCACTGGTCTCTATAATTGAATTATGTACATTGTCAAATAACAAAGATGTGGTTCTTATTAAAAAGGATATGAATTCAAAGAGATCCATCCTTTATGGATTCATGCGTAGTTCTTTGGCAGTATAGTCCGAGTACTTCCAACTACCAATGTACAGGGCAATTTGATGTATAGAATTATGATAAGAAGATTCATTTACTCGATAATTATGAGACTTGCCTTTGGCCATACAATTCATGTGTTAATTACCCAATATCACAGAAATATATAAAGAGTGGTATCTTTAATGTTTCTCAAGTGTTGAGGGTTCTGTTTTCAAGGCTTACTAGTAGTATGCGTAGAAAGATGATGTGCTGACATAATATGTTAATTTCAATTTTTTTTTGATGAAGAGATGATCCATTGAAGTGTGATTCTGAATGGTTTTCAGTCACAATGTCATATTATACAATGTGGCGAGGCTCGACATGATTGAGGTTGGTTAATTAGGGTTGTCTAAGTATTTGCGAAATATCTCGTGTAAGGTTGGAGCAACCAAAAGTGATCGAAGAAGAGATTTGTGGTTGAGAAATATTAACAATTACATGCTCCAAATCCAAGCGAGAGTTCACTTGAAAGTCATTGCCCCAGAAGAGTACATTTGCTGGGAATTGAACCCGGTCCCTTGTGCTTGGGACCGAGTAAGATAATATGGACCTTCGAGAGCCCTCTCCATCCCTAATACTGACCAAGGTTGTATGACCTAGGTTGCTTTCATTGGAATCATCATCATGGAAAATGGTGTCAAATCTAGAATTTGGTTCATGTCGGTGGCCTCGAGAATTAGAAAGAAAACTGGCCTCTAAACTTAGCCTGCTTCTATCATTATCACCATGAAAAGTGGTAGTAGAATTAAACCTACTTGTTTTATCGTTTTCTGAAGAAGCAAAGGGATTGGCATTCATACGGCAAAGAGGGCAAGTAGAATTCGACAAGAACCACGTGTCGATGCATCTTGTGTGGAAACTATGTCTACATCGGGGAAGAAGTCTGCATTCCTCATTTTCTTGAAATTCTGAGAGACAAACAGAGCATTCGTTAATGGAATCCTCTTTCACTTTCACTTTCTCTTTTTCTTTTTCTTTTTTATCTCCTTCCTCGACCGCAAGGCCTGTGTATGTAAATATTGGCAATGATTCAATGACCTCTTTGTTTAGGCCCGAGGGCCGTGTGATCTTCGTTGTCTCTTGTGAGAAATCCATGTATTGTCTAGCAGGGGTAGTTGATGAGTCAACCCTTCGTATTCTTCTTCTTCTGATCTGTCTCCATAGTTTGTTGAAGATGTGAAAGGAGATCATAATGCAGAAGAAGATGGCGAGGGAAGAGATGACGGGGAGCATCTTATCGTTTGCAGAAGGAAGAGGGGGAATGAGAGGCCATACGAAGATGGGGATAGAGGAGGAAGAAGCCATAGATTGATTGATTCTCTCCTCTCTCTCTCTCTCTCTCTCTCTCTATCTGTGCCTAATGTCTGTATGTCTCTATCTGCCTCTGCTTCGATTGAATCTTTTGCTTCATCCGGCAGAGATTCCCAGATTCGAGAGGACATAATAATAATCATAATCATAATCCATAATAATAGTGATAGTAATAATAATAATAGTAAGAATTAGTATCTCCTTTTGAGTGAGAGAGAAAGAAAGATATATGTATTAACGTCTTTTAGGAGGCCAAAATGACCTATAAATAAGAATAAATCCAATGATGCCCACACACCTTGGTCGACCACATGACACCTGTCTCACGTAAACTCGCTCTCTAGATGGCATATACACCACATGCCCCACACAATCTACTACTACTACCCTTCACAATGTGCTTTCAAGCCAATATTTGTGTTTCTCTCCTATCGATATCCTTACAAAGTTTCACCGAGTGCTTATGTTAGAGAGGCTTATAATTGTTTGTTATTAACACTTCCCATAAAGTTGTCTCCTCGCACTACTTTCCATATGTATATATATTTCAGATGCAACCATTCCCCGCCCATCGTGGTTATTGTTGTTCACATCCTCACCTTCATCCCCCTTTTTGTTGAAGGTGGAAGCTCCTGGTGAACCTTTTACTTCTTTCACATACATATGTCATGTCTTTGGTCGAAAACATAATGTTGCCACCACATTGAAAGTCGGGTAGGTAGACAGTTGTGTCATGTTCTCGGAGCCAACACCAAAGGGAAAACCTTGGCCACAAACACCATGCAAGCAACCAAGCAAAGCAAAGCATTGGAATTGAGGTAGTGAATGGGATGCGGTCTTTGTTGGTGGACAAGAAGACAGAGAAGAGGAACCCATTTTTGTCGTATGTATTGTATATGTATGTATGTATGTATGTATGTATGTATATGTATTTATGGGGATGGATGAATGGATCTGCCATTTAAACCCCCCCTTCCCTCCCTTCTTTCCCTTCCCTTCTCTTTTTCCACTCAGTGCTTTCCGTTTCCGGCATTTTTTTCTGCTTTTCTCATATCTTTTGTGGAGGAGGAAAAGGGAAGGCGTCGCGTCGGCGGAGAAAAGCTACCTCAGAAGAAGACTTCAGCTCCATATTTGATCCTCTCGATTTTACACAAGTAGGCGACCTCTTATCTTGCATCATCTGTCTCTTTTTTTATTAAGTTGGCTTTCACAAGATCTTGGTTTCCCAGTGGAAAGTCATTCTTTCTTTCCTGTATTTGATCACTGTCTATTCATTGAATTTGTTTTGTCATATGGTTTTGTCCACTTGTCTAAAGCGCTCAATGTTGGTGAAATATCTGATCATCGAGATTGTCTGTGATAATTAAACCGGGATTTGGAGCAAAAAATGCTGGTAATCTGATGATTGAGGTGGTTTCTGGTAAGATTTTGGATTTGGAGTGGAATGTGCTCCCTTCCTGTTGAAGTATGTGGCCCTCGAGAATACAATGAACTTTAAGAACGTTTCTGCTGTAAGTGAAGTAGCAATACGCACAAGAAGACATCTTCCCATTATGATTGCACTCCTATTCAAATTGTGTAGTCGTTCAAGATACTCGAGCAATACTATGAACTTTCCAAAGACCTCTATACAAATTTTCTATCGTTATAACTCTTGTAGCATTCTGCACACGAAGTCTTGAGACATTGCTCCACTATTATTAAGTTTCCTATTGTTATAAGTCATGTAGCATTCTGCAGATGAAGTCTTGAGACATTGTTCCACTATGATTAAGTTTTCTATCGTTATAAGTCATGTAGCATTCTGCACATGAAGTCTTGAGACATTGTTCCACTACTATTAAGTTTTCTATTGTTATAAGTTATGTAACACTCTGCACACGAAACCTTGAGACATTGTTCCACTATTATGAAGTTTTCAATCATTATAAGTCATGTAGCACTCTGCACAAGAAGTCTTGAGACATCGTTCCACTATTATTCCACATTGCCGATTTTGACAAATGTCTTATGAACTTCTGTAGGCGAGGCTGGGCTAGCTATGCAGAGACTCCTGGAAATCCTCAAGAGCAGCTTACAATGTTGAACAATGTAGGGAAACATGAGAGAAACCAGACAATTTTCCCACATTGGAAAATCTCTAAAATGTTCATGTTGCAGTAGAACAATGCTGGAAGGCAGGAGGGAGTACATGAAATAGCAAGAGCATTATCGATGCTGCAGCTGCCAATGGTTTTTCTCGAATGGAGATTCAATTCTTAATCTATTAGAAACGCGGAGATGAATTCTTTTCATGTGGCATGCTCACAGAACGAACCTCTTGCTCTCTACATCCTGCAGAAGCGTGAAGAGCTCGTGGCAAAAAAGGAAGGGTACAGAGAGAAGTTGGATGCTACGCTCACAAAGGCCTACAGGAATGTGTGTGATAGCAAGAACCCTATCTGTAACCTCAGAGAAGCTTCTCAAGTCAATGGGATTGGTCAATGGATGCTTAAGCTTCTGAAAGATTTCTTCTCTGATGAATCTGCAGAAGGAGCAGAAGTTCACGATCAACAAAAAGGTAAGTTCGAGAAAATGACACAGATGCTTCCCGTTCTCTTCTCTTGTTTCCTCACGTCTTCTTTATTGTTCCAGTTTCATTTTTCCTTTCTTGTAATACATGAGAATTGAAATTCAAGCATTGTAACATACCAATCAAGTTTTATCCAACCTCAACTTTCAAATGTATACGATTGAGTTCCAGAAAATCTTAGTCAAGAATTTGATTGTTGGTAGATATTCAACACCATGTACATATGCACACCAACACATGAAGCATCCCTTGTCTTTTTTATGATGTGGTGAGCTTTAGATCTCACAGCATTGATTGAAACACACTTGATTGTTGATGTAAAAACCTCAACTCTTTGAAGGAACTCTATTAGTGTTGAAAGTCACAGCTGATTATTTAGTGCGTTGTTGTTGCTAGAAAGGCAAGCCCTCTTATGTTCATCTTTGTGCATACCCCAGCACACATTAACTGTCACTTTTAGTGGATTGTTGGTATGGAGCCCCAATCCTTATGGTACCCCTTGGCTAGAGGTGAGCAGAAAATCGTTTCTCCTTCCTGTGCACGTCCATCCACCTGAGCACACCACAAATTTGGCGTCCTCAGAGTGCTTTGTGGGTTGTTGAGCAGTGAAAGATTGAATTTGATTCATTAACCACTAGGCTACCCAACAAGGAATAAATCCTTTCTTCTTTCTCCTTTCTCCTTTGTCTAATTCATTTTCTTTTCTACTTGATATATATATATATATATATTCTGTGATTCTTTTGGTTTTTCTACTTGATATCTTTTGTTTGCTGTAGCTCTTTTGGTTTTTCTACATGATATCTTTTGTTTTCTGTAATTCTTTTGGTTTTTATATCTTTGTAGAGGAAAAGGTAAAGCAGCGACGGTATGTCCCTCAGAAAAGCTCGGCTCCATATGCGATTCTCTTGACTTTACACAAGTAAGCAGTCTCATCTTGCTTCTGATATCTCTTGTTAAGGAGTTGGCTTTCATAAGATCTCTTGGTTTCCCTGTGGAATTTGATTCTTGTGTGAATATGAATACCGAGGTTGTTTATGGCTAAATTTCCCTCTCGCTGGCCCAAGTGTGATCATTTGAGTTTTTTTCTTTTTGAGTTCAAACTGAAACTGAAGTATCTGGTCATTGAGGCTGTTTGCGATAAGAAAACCCTGGTTTGGAGCCAAAAGTGCTGTCCTTCCCTTAGAATCTTGTGATAATTGAGGTTTTTGCTGCAAGATCTTGGATTCGTAGCCAAATGGGCTCCTTTCAGGCCGAAGTATATGATCATTAAGAATAGTAGCAATATGGACAAGAATACATCTTCTGTCACTAATATTAACAAAACATAAGTACAAGTATGAGGCTTAGTTTCCCTCATAAAACACATTACGTGGAAGGCTGAAGTTTGGAGACATCAGTGATGCGGGCTAGGCTTTCTTTGTGATAATTGTATTACCTCTTCCAAGGTACTAGTCATCTTGATATCTGTCGATATGGGATGCTGATGGTAGGTTGGCTATGTCTTGATCATAGCTCTGAGATGATCGGGAGGATCAGGTTCTTTGTCCATCTATTCACTTTCCTATATGTCAAGCATCATTCTGCACGAGAAGTCTTGAGACCTTATTCCTCTGTTATTCCACATTGTGGATTCGAACAAAAACCTTATGAACTTCTGTAGGATAGGGTGCAAATACCTTTCTAGTCATGTGGAGCTTACAATGTTGAACAATGTAGAGAAACATGAAAGAAAGTGGACACTTTTTCCACAGTTGGAAAATCTCTAAAACTGTATATGGTGGGTCAGAGCAATGCAGGAAGGCAGGGAATACATGAAAAAGCAAGAGCTCATCGATGCTGCAGATGCCAGTGGTCTTTCTCGCATGCCAATTCAGTAAGTCTTTATTCTTACCTACAGATCTTTCTAAAGAAGAGACGTTTGAATAATTAATGGTGAGGGGTTCGATATGGCATTTCCTTTCTAATAAATTAATATGTGTTCCATATTTATAGGACAAACAAGTCTTCTGGAATGTCGGGTCAATTTGGGTCCTCAACAAAAGATTGGTACTCAGGATGGAGCTCAATGAAGACACTTGTCACCAAGGGCTTAGTCGTAAGGTCCAGCTGTCCTGCAAAGTAAGGGTAAAGGTTATGGCTTTTTAAACCTCTTTGATGTCTTTGTCACCTTTTATGCTCAAATCTATGATGTCATAATTATTTCAGATATAAGTTGTCTGAAGAAGGCATGTCTATTGCCGAAGAGTGTATACAGAGGTCAGGATTAAACATGGAGTTTGTTGCAAAATCATTTTCTGGTGAGCGGCTTAAGAAGTGCTCAGCTTCAGTATCGTCTGCTGCAGCAGATATCCACTTGAAAGCTTCTCATCCCATATCTTCCAGTTCAAACCCACCAAACGTGATCTTTCATGCCAGCAAAAACATCTCTCATTCCAACAGATCCCTCCACACTGAGGTTGTAGCTGACCTTTCATCTGACAGTGAAGATGAAGTAAAGGTTGATAGTTTCACATGCCATGAAGAACAACATTTGCAGGTTTTTGTCTGTTAGCGTGTTTTTTTTATATATTTTATTTTGTTTCTTTTGATCCTTAACTCGATCTTTTGGTTTAAAAAGCAGACAGAAGTTTTTAGAAAAACTTCAAATATTGATGTAGTGGATAATGAGTCAAAATTGGGTGGATTAAGGATGCCACCTCTATTGGAGGGCGAACAGTTCGTTGATGTATATGCTGTGATATTACTCCTTGATGATCGGGAACAATTCATGAATGGAAGTAAAGGGTAAGATTATAGATTTAATATTACAATGCTTCAAACAATTGTGTAGCTTGTTCTATAATGTGGGGCTCATGAAACAAATTCTTGAAATGGTCTTAATATAGAATCTTGATATCTTCTAATGTCTTGATATTAACTTCTCTTGATAAGGTTCTGGGATAGAGTTGAGGCTGGTCTGACACATGGAATGCCATCTTAGCAGTAGATTTAAAAGAATTTTTACATGACGGATGTCCTTGCACTTCTCTCCCGTTATTTCCTGTGAAAAGATGCTTTTATTATAAAACAGGCTCCCATAAAGAACCAAGAAAATGTACAACCACCCTTGTGGTTTACTAAGGACAGACATTCGATACGTGTATATCAGGGAGTGATTCACTCTTGGCGGGTGGTTCTTAAGGGAGTGATACTACTGGGTTCAATGAATTTCAGCGTTCCAAGGTAAAGTAAATTCTCGTGTATTTCTGTGGATATTATGGCATCCAACAATCTCAAGTCCCTTGAGAAAATGAATAAATGTGTTTCCTTCTTTCCAAATTAGGAAATGGTAGGAAACTTTCAAAAATGTAGTCATGAGCTAGTGCCAATACATATAAAATAAGGTATAATTAATTCAACAGTCATTCCATACAGAATTATCCTAGAGAAAAATGATCAATAAGCAGTTGGCCAAGATTTCTGATCACATACAGGATTAAGGTTGCATTGATTTATTGGGCAATGATTGTAAGGCGAAAAACAAAACTTATTTTAGATTCTTTGGTTGGTGATTCTGGCAATCATATGGAGCACACAGGTCACAAGAAGCAGTTGGCCAAGATTTCTGCTCACATAAAATACAGGATTAAGGTTGCATTGATTATTTGGGCAATGATTGTAATGCGAAAAGCAAAACATATTTTAGATTCTTTGGTTGGTGATTCTGGCAATCATATGGAGCATACGAGTCTCAAGAAAGCAGAGATTCAGTGCTCTCTCGATTACATCAGGAGGCCATGCAGCTGGAAACTAAATAACCCAACATGGATAATGTACAGCAGGAAGAGAATATTCTAATGCCTTAGCATATATTCAGAAATTCCCTTTCTAGAGAAGATCTTCGATGAATATTAAGGTCGAGGGTTTGGTTCTCTCTGTATTTTTGTCTTTATCTGTTGTAGAGATGCACTGTAGTTAATTTGTTGCTGGCTTCTTTGTTTCCCTGTCCATGTGATCTTGTGCTTTGCAACTTTCTAATTTTTGTATTGTACAAAATATTGTATAATATTTTTATATGAAAAACAAAAAAAATCTTCTGTTTTCTTGTAGAAATGCTCGTGACAAGTTTGCTGATCAGTTGCAATGTCAATTCAAAATTGAAGTTGAGGTAACTCTTCATGCTGTTGAAATACTGTTATATGGATTATTTTTCAGTTGAATTATACAGAATATCAGGTATTAGTTCCTCATTCAACAGGTAAGGCACCTTCCAATTGGTGATACACTCTGGATTGCAAGGCATAAAGTAAGCGGTGAAGAGTACGTCCTTGATTTTATTATAGAAAGAAAGAAAGTAGGTGACTTGTTGAGCTCCATTAAGGATACACGATACAAACAACAGAAACTTCGTCTGCTGGTATGTTCTCAAGTCTCTGCAGGATTCATTATTAAATTACTGAATGAACACAACTGTCTGGCATGTCCTATAATGTTAAATTGAATATGAATTGATTATTGCAAGAGGCAGCAAATGTTCCATGATTATTATTCAGTATGTTTAGCATCTAAACTACCATGTAGTGTTAATGCTCACAAAACACAGGACTATATAAAGTAATGGTGAAATGTCATCTAGAATTTAATCAAGCAAAGATGGAAGGTTTGTATGCAAATTTTTTAATTGTTTGTCATTGACTTTGTGTATTATTATGAAGAGCATGATGGATGATTATAAACATCATTTGTTGCAGAGGAGTGGTTTACAGAAATTGATTTACGTGGTTGAAGGAGATCCCAACGTAATGGATTCTGCTGAAAGTATAAAGACTGCGTATGTTAAATGTTCATTTGCCTTTATGTCTTTCTGGTGGTGTGAGGATTCTAAAGAAGTTTCTGCTTTTGTGGGAGGCAGGTGTTTCACTACTGAAATTGCAGAAGGTTTTGATGTACAAAGAACATCCAATGTACGTGATACCATGAGATTGTATGGTCATCTCACACATGCAATTTATGGTTTGTATGATGAACTAAGTAGAGACAAACAAAGGCAAAGTCTGTGCAAGACATACAGGCAATTTGTAGATGATTGCAAAGCTCTTGAGAAAGAGAGAGTGCGTGATGTGTTCGGTGTGATGCTGATGCAGGTATGCTTTCATTGATGATAAATTGTACAATTGCTATGATAAAAGAGAAACGATGATTTCAATTCAGTGAATAATTTCATAATAGTGCAATGATTGTAGGTAAAGCAAGTAACGGAGAGCATTGCACAGTCAATTCTAGACAGATATCCTACTCCCTTGTCACTCATGTCAGCATACTCCAAACTTGTATGCCTTTTTTTCCACAATCAGTTTATGAATGTCCATTCTCAAGCTCAACTGTGATTCTAACTGCCTGTCATGTGATGTAGAAAGGAGATGAAAAAGCCCAGGAGAACCTTCTCAAAGGCATTCCCATCAGAAATCAAAACAAGGAGATCACTGGCGTGGTCAGCAAAAAGGTGTTTCAATTCATTTGTTCAAATGAATGCAACATAGTGTAGCCAGAGAAACAGAGAAATAGAGATGTTATTTGGTTGATCCAATCTGTTGAATGAAATGCTTTCAGGTGCAAAGTTTTCTATGATTTGTGTGATATTATATAGTTTTGGTTGTGGCCCCCCTATTTAGTTTCGATGGAATAAAGGTCTTTTTCTTTTATACATATCCTCAAGAGACAAAGTTCAGTTATATATCTTTTGTTAATTGATACTGGTTTTATATCCAATCATGTAGTTTTTAATCTTGAAACATGAATTCAAAAAAGGTTACAATTGGTTTGTTTTTTTCCAATGGCAAACCTCAGTCCAAAGAGACAAAATGAATCGAATTAAACCTAATGGCCTCTGCAAACCTCAGTTCCAAAAAATACCCACATATATGAACACAATAAAGGATATCTTTATGTGTTTAAGACGCAAGAAGTAGACTAATATTTTTTAAGAGTAGTTCTGTCATAAATTATAATGTCAAAACTACCACTGATAAAACCAATAGTAGCTAAAAGGTTATTATTTAAATTATACATTTTAGCAACAGGCAATATGACCATTTGAGATGAATGATAAGCATCAAGCTTAAATTGAGAAGGTTATCACTGTCATAATAATGAAATTATTTGTCAGGATATAGTCTAGGTGTTCCTAAGTGTTACCTTCATTGTTTCATCTTACCTCAAAGTTTGCAAATGAATGGTTTCTCATTAGGCAATTTCTATTTGATTGTTTGCAACTTAGAGACATTACACTCCAAATTTACAACCTTTACTTTTGAGTGCTTTTAAGCTCTTTAGTGTCTAATTGATGCTTGTATATTTTTCTTTATTCTTTGTGGCTTTTCACCTCACTTTGAGGTTTTCCACTAGTAATAAAAGTGTTACTAAAAAAAAGAAAGAATGGTTTCTCATTAAAATATAGTTTATAGTTGAGATTTAATAACCTTAGGGTTGAGAACAATTGCATTGTTTGCCTTAGGCAACACTAACAAATGAAGATGATCATGATTCTGTAGAGGATCATTCAACGTGTGTATTTAAGAAAAAGATTAAGAATGATCACTAAATAGCTGATAATAAATGTCAATTTTTGTTCAGTTTTGCAAAATGAAAGTAGAAAGGGGCATACAAATTTTTGCCCAATTGGTCAACTTTGATAGTGACCAAAATTGTGAATTTAAACAATTATACGATTGACAAACTTTTTTCATCTTCAACATGATCATGATAAGTAGATCTTCGACAAATTTATTAACATATCCATTCCTTTATTTCAATATTGAACTCACTTTGTTTAATAACATGTGAACAAATCAATAAGATGAATTTTCATGATGACAAGGATGAGAACGGATATTTGTCTAAAGTCTAATGTAATGTTGAATTAACATTGACAAATTTCCTTGAAAGTGTCTAAGATTTAAGGGGAAGTTTGGCTACTTCTAGCTTTAGGTCAAATAAGGGCCAAAGCCATTTGGATAACATCATTAAATTTAGTTCATGACTCCTAGTCCTAATTCCTTGAGCTTGCTATCTTCACTTTACACATTAAACTTTGGAACCTTATGTGTTTGGCGACTCTTGACCATACATATGTATATGCTTTGTTGGTGTCATTTCCATGACCTTGTGTTAAGTTAGCTAGCCTCTAGATCCTCAATGCCTTCCGGGTTTTTTGGGACATGGTAATGATCATGGTAATTGATAGGTTGACGAAAACGAGAACAACGTTGTAGTCCTAATATTATGTATAATGTCATTGCAGCACGTGGATTAGAACAAAAATGGTGTTTTAATATTGTGTAATCTAGACGTGGAAGTTTCAAGGCCACATATAAATGGTATATGTACATAAGGGCATGTTTTATGCATCTTCTATAAATTTGTTGTGCAATATAAACGTACAAAGTTTCAATTCTATGGTGGTAATAATACAATTGAAATTTGAAAAGATACTGATACTTGTTCATAAAAGATTTTGATACTTGTATGATAGTCAACCCTCAAGTAAATACTTTTAGTTATTTGAAAATAACACATTACTCTCAAGGCACAATGTGTTTACATTGCCTCGTAATTTATATTCTTGTTCAATTTTTTGAACAACCTTTTAATTTTCACACTTGCATGTGATATCCTTTAGGATGAACTAATGGATAAATTCTGAAACATGCTTCACAATGAAAAGAAGCATTTGATTGTTGCTCTTTGCTAAGATGATAGATCCTACGTCACTTACATAAGTTATTAATAGAGCAATGTCATGAATCAATAAATTATAATAGGGGTGTTTTAAGTGCCAACTAATGCAAATCCATAGATTGAAGAAAACTTCAAGGCATGCTTAAGTACCCAACCTCATTCTATGGATTACCCCATTTTGATGGAGATCAAGGCAACACAACATTAAGGATATATGTGTGTAAGGGAAAGCAACAATATTGAGGAAACTATCCCTTCCATATTGTAGGGGTGAGGGACATATAGTGGTGACTTGTCCACATAGACTGATATGTTTGATTCTCCACATATGATTTGACAATTAGCTTATGGCCATTGTGTGTCCATTTGAGGAGTGATGTCCATCCTTGGACAGTTCTACCCACCACATAATTGTTTATAATGATCACAACAACTTGATATACTTTTAGAATGCTCATCAAGGGTCATCCACATATAGAGTCCAGAAGAAATCTTCAGTTGGTTACCCTGAAATATTGGTGGAACACATCAACTTTGTAATTTTGTTGATGATTATATTTGCACTTACAATGTGTATGGTCAGTCCATGATGCTTCCACATTGCTTGCTTCCATGGGATGATGTAAGCATTATCATTACCAAAGGTCCATGGAAGTTTATTTTTTGGACGTCATTATCGAAGTTGTGTTTCCTCGCATTCTTGGAATATCCAATATCAAAATCCACAGTACTCATAATTTGTTGAGGACAATAAACATTATGCAAGTAGTTTCGAAACTAAGCTCTTTGATTATCAACGGTCATGTATGGACAACATTTCATTATAGACATCGTGTAACATATTTACTAACATATTTTCCATACAAGAGGTTAGATGTTCAATGAGTTCTCTTTCTAATGCATAATACAGTTGCATATATCATGCACTATGAAATTTTATTGATCCTAGTGTGTATACAGTGGATTGAAGATGGTTTAGGTGATATGCATCTATCCTACAAATATGCAAACATTTTGTGGTATCATATGGGTGTCAATCATAGAAAGGGAAAGTGGAGAGCTCGCAATAAAGCATTTACAGTTGTTTACGTGTTGACATAATTACATTGAAGCGCGCATGATGTTCACTGGCTCTATAAACGGTTAAACAACTTGCCCAAGCGGTTATGATGTCCTTTAAAAGTAAATGGACAATATCATTGATGATTTGTTCCAGGCTATTTAATGTCTTCTACTTGTCCTCGTAATTGGAACTTGTAAACCTAATAAAGTAGAAAGAGATGTCAATGTAAGTTGCACTTTTTTATAATTCATCGCATCCTCTTTGTTACATAGAAAAACATTGGAACTGTGACAATAGTTGTATCTTCATACATAAAAGACAAATAACTTCTGCATATTATAATACTTACAAGGCAATCTTTACAAGAAAAATGAATGTGTCTAGTTGAGGATATTAAAGATGCTTTGAACAAAATTCTCCCAATGACATGGTCACTACCAATCATACTAGTTGAATTTAAAATGTGAAATATGCTTACATGTTGCTTGCATCAGCCTCCCAAATCCAGTGGGACTCTAGAGCGTGGCAAAATTTCGCTCCTTGACACAATGATATAACAACTTCTTCGAGTTGTAGAACATTAGTTATATCGCACATGCCTTCATTCGAGCTATAGCAATGGCCTATGGTTTTGAATCCCTCACCACATATCTATGGGGCATATTTAAAAGAAGTTCGAGATGTGTTGACAAGCAAGCCGAACCGCCTGGATAAAGGGGTAGGTCATTGCAGTGGAATTAGATCGAGGGTATAGAGACTCGTGTGAGGCAAAGCTTAAGCAAGCAGCTCGGTTTCCGCAAAAAACGAGTTTATCGATTATCGAAGAGTGATTGATCAAGGGGGGACGGGATCTCCATTTCACACTTTCCGATTGATCGAAGAGTGACTGATTGGTAGAGAGAGAGAGAGAGAGAGAGAGATTCTCATTTCTATGAATTGGCATTGGCATTGGCATTTCAAATGTGCCTCTCTTTCTCTCTCTCTCTCTCTCTCTCTCGCTGTCGTGTGTGCGTGTGTGCGCTCGCGCGTATGTGTGTGTGTAAAAGAGAGAGAAACGGATAAGGTTAGAGAATCTCCACGTTGGACGGAGAGGAAAAGGCGGCCTTCTCCCTTCCCCCTCTTTCTTCTTCTTCTCCTTCTTCTTCTTCTTTTTTCTTCTTCTTCTTCTTCTTAAAATCAATAGTCCTCCTTGACTTCCTGCATCAAAAAAAAGGAAAGAAAATAACAGAAGAAGAAGAAGAAGAAGAAGAAGATATGAGTGCTTCCGATCCTCCCCCTCCCCCTCCTCCCAATCGCCACCACCTGCATCCTCATCATCATACTGTTCACTCCACTTTTAATGCTACTCCATGGAGCTTCCATGAGAATAAGCTCTTTGAGCAAGCCCTTGCTAACACCTTACTCATCAATTCCCCTGATCTTTCTTCTTCTTCTTCTTCTTCTTCATTGCTCTTAGGATTGGCTAATGGAATTGACCAAATCGCATGTATGGTTCCAGGGAAATCAGTGTCCCAAGTCAAACGGCACTACGATCTCCTCCTCCATGATTTGGCCTCCATCGAATCAGGACTAATCTTGCCGCCCCCTTATGATCACTATGACGGAAATCGCAGATTCAGATATCATCCAGGCGGCCATGATGTGGGAAAATCTGGCCCTTTTAAGGATAGTACCATTGTGGATGAATCTGAAATGGACGATCTGTATAAAGATGACGATGACGACGACGACGACGATGGTGGTGGCGGTGGTGGTGATGATCCGGCCCCTCCTGCTCTTCTGCCGCCGCCACTCATGGCAAAGACGAATGAGATGGTGAAGTCGAATGGACCTGTGGGGCGGCCATATGGTCGTGTCCCGCAGGCAAATTTGATGGGATCGTCCATGTCCAAAGTATCATCAGATCAGGAGCGGAAGAAAGGGATCCCATGGACAGAGGAAGAGCATAGGTGAGTTCAATGAAAATCTCTCAGATTTTAAACTCTCTGTGTGTGTGTGTGTGTGTGTCACAAGAAAGAATGAAGCAAATTTGTGAGTTTGGGAGGGGATTAATGTCAGAGAGGGAGCCCGATCTAAGAAAATATGATGAGTAATGATGAATGATGATGATGATGATATGTTATTGTTAGGTTGTTCTTGCTGGGGTTGGATAAGTTTGGGAAGGGAGACTGGAGGAGCATCTCGAGGAATTTCGTGGTGTCGAGGACGCCGACGCAAGTGGCGAGCCACGCCCAGAAGTACTTCATACGCCTCACCGCCATCAACAAGGACAAGAGGAGATCCAGCATCCACGACATCACCTCCCCCGCCCCCGCCACTACAACCAATACCAATAGCAATACCTTGAATACCAATTATAGCAATACCAATACTACAGAGAGGGGCACAATTGAGTGCAAGAAGAGGGATGCTGCTTCTGCTGCCACAACTGAATCCTCTGTGGGGCCCATAGCTAGCACTACCATTGGCACGGCCAGGCCCGGACACCTGCCTACGACGCCCACTTATTCCTCCCGCTCTCCTCCTCCATCCTCTCCTCCTCCTCCTCCTCCTCCTCCGCCCACCCCCCACTCTTCTCGGCCTCGGCCTCGGCCTCCTCTTCCTCGCGTATCTCCGGATTCTTCTTCTTCTTCTTCTTCAGACCCTTCTCCTCCTCCATCATCATCATCATCAATATCATCATCATCATCATCATTATCATCATCATTATCATTATCATCACGGCGGCACCTCCATTTCTCGTCGCAGCCTCAGCCTCAGACTCAGCCTCAGCCTCCTCCTCCTCCTCATTATTATTATAATCATCCCCTCACCCTCCCTCCCCTTTATCCTCCACCTCCCACTCCATATAATAATGATAATAACAACCCCACCTCTGCTCCTCCCCTCCCACCTGCTTCTTCCTTGATCAACCACCCCAATTCCTCCTTCCTCCCCCATCACTCCACCCCTACCTCCCTACTCCATCACCACCTCCTCTAGTCTTTTCATTTCTAACAACCAACATTACCTGGCAGTTATATCTAGACTGGATGCGGACTCTACTATTTGGCGCCATTACTACCTCTGTTTATAGAATGCTTATACATTTTGATTGTCTTATGTATATATATATATGTGTGTGTGTGTGTGTGTGTTAGCCTAAACAGAAACAATATACATACCATCACATTAATACAACCTAGCATCATCAAAGTCTTAAATTTTGAGAGAATCCAAGTTCATCAGATCTTCTCCCAATACGTGTGGGATCTGGCCCGGCCCTTAGTTCTCATCCATTATATATATATATATATATATATTATATAGATCCCAATCGGTCTCCCAGGGTTCTTTCTACTAGGGGACCTTAAAAAGATATGTATATGTATATATATATGTACAACCATCCTTCGAATGTTTGGCATCTGATTAATTCAGAGGTTTCATGTAATGCCAAATATCAGAGGATCATGACTTTATGGATATATAATTCTATATACACAAAAGTTGTATGCGTACAAACTTTTTTGTTGTCTTCTAACAAACATTGTGAAACAAGGTCATGAAGAAAGAGGCTTGGGTCATTGATTGACCAATGAATGGCCCCATGAATGGACAAATCTATGTATATTGATCATTTTAGTGGCCCACCATCCTCCTCCTCCTCTTGTATATGTGTGTGTATACCTGATTCTTTTGACATAGGATCTTTTTCAACCATAGATAGAGTTCTTACTGATCAATCCATAGTCATGGTTTGTCATTATGCCATTTGGACACTTCCACCGGTCTTTTCAAATGTATCATATATTTGCATCCATGAGTTTGGTGGCATTGATATTCACATTGTTTCAAGGCATTGGTTTATTTATATAAACCACCGCAGACAAATGGTTTGACTTGTTTACGCATATAGAAGAAGCTTTGTATAGTACCTTACCTTTATAATTTTGCTAGCTTTTAGTCGAGCTCCTTGGTCATCCTCATGACTTAGGAGGAGCATGTATTCTATAAGCTCCCTCCCCTCCCCTCATAGGAGTTAGACTTCCTTGGCTTCTTCTCAATGGGGGAAACCTTCCTTACGTGGTGATGACAATTATATGCAACTTATATGGTAGAAGCCAAGCATAATGGATCGATGCCATTCACTTCCACCAAATTATGTCGAATGATCGCCACCCCACATTCTCTTATAAGTGTCACGGTGTCGCCCATATCCTCAATAGCAACCACAACTCCTACATTGCCATTGAGATCTTGTCCCTACCCTGTCTTTGGTGTCCTTTAACGGGCCATTGTTTAGCGTAAACTAGAACCACTACCATCAGTTCTAGTTGAAATGTAAATATATCTAATCGAATATAATATTCTAACTAGACGGATCACTTCTTTGTGTGAACTAGGGTGGGCACTATCCAATATCCTTTTTCTGCCAATGCAATAATTGCACTAGACTGTAAATTTTTGCAGAATTGAACTTCAACAAGATGCATTGGAATATCAAGATTCTATTACCAATGTGACCTTGAGTTCGATGCATTAATATCCACATCTACTAAGTAAACAATAACATGGCCAAGAAGGGCTTATATTGAATGAGAGATAATATATCGGGTTTTAGGAATCAACCAATTTTGACTTGGATAATCGACACAATTTTATGTGGAATCCCACACTCATTGGATACTTGAACTTGGTATCTCAACATTTCTCTAGATCAACCAATGAATATATGTCAAGCCAATGTGGATAAATTTCTAGTTTGGATTCCAAATGAACCAAAAGCTTGCGGTCATCAAATCGATAAAACTACACAAACATGAACAAGTATGTGATCAAATTGGGCGAACGTGTTCATTCGTTGAATGTTTTTCTTTTTTCCGCGTCCAATCTCTTCAGTGATTGGCTCATGGTTTACACCATCAAATAAAAAGAAGTAAGTTTGATTCTCACCCAAGGTTGAACTGTATATTCCCATAGGTAAATATGTATAAATCTCCCGAGCGAATCCGTCCCAGAAATCGTATGTATAGGTCCCTTATGAATATAAATAAACTAGTATGGATCTCTTTACAAGTAAAAATATATCGTGTATGGATCATACAACATGAAAGTCGAAGAATATGTCTCTTCTCTAAACATGAAAGTCGAAGACCGGGGGTACATCAACCCTGTTCTATGTATGTATGTATGTATGTATGTATGTATGTATGTATGTATGTATGTATGAGGAACTATGTACTACTAAATTACTACTACTAATACACACGCTAAAACAGACAGAGACTGAATAATAAGAAAGGGGCCAGCCATCGGGAGGTAACCACCACCACCATCATCACCATGCCCTTCTTCACTACTCCTCTAATTCAAAACCCACTTCATGGATCGCTTGTCTAGTTTCACTCCTTCTCCTGCTCCTGCTCCTGCTCCTGCCACAAGCAGCCCTAATCGGATATTTGCCACCACCCCCCCTTTCTATCATGTACTAAAACATAGCAATTGTCGTTCTTCTTCCCAAATATGCGCACATCAAACTTCTCCGGCATCGGCGCCTGCGAAAATTGATCTGTTCTCCAAGAAATGGATCCAGAAGTCCGAAGCCCCCGATGGTCGCCAGAATATGTTTGGAATCACGGAGATTCATGGCGCTCGGGTTCGCCCTGGAAGACCCTCCCCTCCACCCCTCTCGGATCACCTTCTGCTACAGGTAATTCTGGATTTTTCTTGTAATTGTTGCTGTTTTGCATTTGGACTGATAAAAAGGGTTTTCTGGAAGCTCGTTATATATACTGAAGTATCTTCTTTTATGCATGTCTATTTCATAAGGGTCTGCTGAAGCTAATTGTATCTATTTTTTGCATGCCCATTTGATTACTGTTTACCGATGCTAATACCATCTGTATTTTGTTTTGCATGTCCATTTTGATTAGGATTTTCCAAAGCTAGTTATGTATTTGAATTTTGTTTTGTATTTCATTTGATTCGACGTTCACTGGAGCTGTATATGTGTACTGATTTGCAGGTTTTTTCGTATCTGATTCTATTGTATTTCGTGTATGTCCTACCTATTAGGTATTTTTGAAGCTAGTATATATTTGTATTAGAGTTTGCATTCCCTGTTTATTAGAGATCTCTGTAAGAATTCATATGTATCCTCTGTTGTATGTCTATTTGATTAGGGTTTTGAAAGGCTAGTTACATATTTGAATGTGCATTTCATTGGTTTAACAAATTTAGGACTTTCCTTCCAATTTGATTTTATTCTTACAGTGAATGCTTTTGCATGTTCCATCCGATATGTTAGTTTTCCAGCAGTCATCTGGATTTTTGCAAGTTATTTTTAGCCGTTGTCTTTGATTAGTGATTTTTCATCGTTTTTATTGAGTTTGTGCATGTCTATTTGGTGAGGTTTTCCCCATGGTTTCGACTCTGATACGAGTCATTCAAGTTTTTATCATTTGCATATTTGCATATTCATTTTATTCGGGTTTGCTAGAGCTCTATCATCCTTATGTTGTTCTAGGTTAGTTTTATTGTAATTTTTGCGTGCTCTGTTTGATTAGAGTTTAGTCACAGTTTTAATTTTTTTCGAGATTAGTTATGTAATATTTGTGTGCTTCGATTTGAGGGGTTTTTGGGCACCATTTTGATTTTGTTCCAAATTGTTATAGTATATTTTTTGCATGCTCCCATTTTCCATTGTTTTTTGTTCTATGCTGAATGGGTTGAATTTTATTTTGCATGTCCATTCCCATTTGATTATGGTTTTTACATTTAGATTTTAGACCAGATTAGTTATATAGTATTTCTTGCATGCTCCGTTAGACGAAGGTTTTTCTCATTGGTTTTATTTTGCATTTCGTGCATTCCCCAATTACTCAGGGTTTTTGTTGGTTTCCATCCCATCTGATTTTTGGGGTATTTTTCCCCGGTCAGAACACTGTAATGTAGTTTTTGTTTGTCCATTTTATCAGGATTTCCATTGCAATTGTTCTCATTTTGACTAGGGAAATATGTTGCATTTGCATGTTCCATCCAATTTTAGGGTTTTTTTGCTGTCTTGTTTAGGGTTTACTTTTATCTCACACCCAATTAGGGTTTTTTTTGCCGTTTTATGTTGGCCTAGCTGATTGTGTATTTAATTATATTCATGCTTGATTTAATTATATTTTATGAATGTTTAATTATATTCATGTTTGACTTAATGTTCACTCTGCATAGACCTCGATCATTCATTCAGGGTTTTTGCAACTTTATCAAGGTTACTTATGGTGTATTTGCATGCCCTTGCATTAGGTTATCTCTGGCATTCGTTATGGTTCAAACTCTGGTGTTTCTGTTTTATGAATGATTAATTATATGTCTGCATGGTTCAATATTATCCCCTAACCCTAGATCCCGATCTAGATGTGTTATGGGAACTTAACATTCAAATTGGGGTTATTTGTTTCTGTTTTTATGTGCATATATATGTATGTATGTTTTTTGGGATGGTTAACTGTATTCTTGGTTGCTTTAGTCACCTGCATTCAACTGCTATCTATACTATCTTCAAAAGTGGGCCGTTGAATTTAGGTTTTCTTTACAAATGTTATTTCCATCCTACTCAATTAGGGTCTTCACCATTTTTATTTGCATCTATACAATTTAGTGTTTTACCAGTTTTTATTTGTGCTTTCTATGCATACCTTTAATAAACTTATGCATGACTTTGTGTTGTGAGTATTTCCCACAGGGTTTTAATTGGGAATCACCCAAGAAATACCCTTGGTATCATATTCTCCGTGATCAGGTAGAGGAAATTTCACTTGCTGGCATTACGGATGTCTGGCTACCTCCACCATCACAATCAGTGGACGCTAATGGTAATTTTCTCTCTTATTCAATAAAATACTGAAAATTTGAAACATGATTTTGTCATTAATGGAAATATAGATTACTTAACCATTACCCATTGCGATCAAGGATGGATTGGCAATCATCTTGCATTTCTACAATGGCTGTATGTATGTCATTGTGTACAAATGCATACGTGGGAGGTTTTCTTTAAACTCCATGAAGTCTTTGTAATTATTGCATAATTTTTATTGTTCTCCAGGCTCAAATACATCCATAGTTGAAATAAACTTCGAGTTACCTTATTGTTAAATGCATATGGCATGAAGTATAGCGCTGTTTTATTATGTAGGTCAGCAGCTTACAGCAGGTAAGGTTATGTTTTTGCTGTCCTCTTGTTTTAATGACAGGTTATTTACCAAGTCAGCTCTACGATTTAGATGACTCAAAGTATGGTACAAAAGAGCAATTAGAGGATCTGATTGATCTTCTGCATGTAAGTGGGATTTGCTGCATTGCGGACATTGTCATTAACCATCGGAGTGCATGGAGGCAAGATTCAAGAGGGCATTGGAATTTGTTTGAGGGAGGAACAGAAGATGAGAGGCTTGATTGGGGGCCTTGGGCAGTTGTAGATGATGATTCTTATGATGGTGGTGGGGAAGGGCATCATGATACAGGCGAAAGCTATGAGGCGGCTCCTGATCTTGACCATACCAATAAACGAGTCCAAGATGAACTTTCCGATTGGATGAACTGGATGAAGGCTGATGTTGGATTTGATGGCTGGAGATTTGATTTTGTTAAAGGATATGCAGCAGAATTTGCGAAATTGTAAGTACACTTCTATCAAACATAATGCTTATGGGATGTACATTTGGGGGAAAAAAATTTCTCGTCTGGGAGAAATCTACTTATTTTTGTGTACCACATAGCATCTAAACTCATAATATATGTGTGTGAGAAAATGAGAAATAAACATAATATATGAGATCAATTTGTCTATCTATTGAATTCCTAATGGCTATAGACATTAGGGTGTATGCTGATAAGAGAGAAAGAAATAGGAAGCCTGATACTAGTTTTCTCTACGGTAATCTCTTAACACCAAGAAATTGGAAAGGGTCTACATCGGATCGAATGAAGATCACTGAAGCCATATAAATCTTGTTCTGCATTGATTCCTTAAAATTGATTTGTAAACAAATAAAATTTTACAGATACTGTGAACGGACTGATCCGACCTTTTCAGTAGGGGAGCTTTGGACAAGTATGAAGTATGAGAATGGTACTGTTGCTTATGATCAAAGTAAGTTCTCTAATGTGGGAGAAATCTGCTTATACATAATGTCTATTAATATGGCACATCTCAACTCAGACACGTATGTTATAAAACAAGAAGTGAATAACAACAGCTTATAAATAAATCTACAGTAAATTTCTGGAATAATAAATTATAAGATAAGGCATAATGACATCGTGAAAAGTTTATTATGCAAATTGTATATTTGAAGCTTGTTGAAGGCAAATCTAATGCATGTGATTTTTACAAGAGCCCTTTTTACAGAGAATGCCACCAAAAGTTCTGTGGTTTTCTTTGAGATAACACTTAACACCAACTCTGTTAATTTAAATTCCTGTATGAAGCATCCAGATATCATTGAAACGAATTTCATACATTTATGTGTTTCAATGCTACAATGCACTCGTTTTTTATGCATAATGTTAGATGCGCATCGTCAAGTGCTTTGCGATTGGATTGATGGAACTGGTGGGATGATATGTGCGTTTGATTTCACAACAAAAGGAATCCTGCAAGCTGCAGTTGGTGGTCAGCTTTGGCGCCTAAAGGATTCACAAGGAAAACCGCCAGGATTGATAGGTTTCTTTTTCAACCGCTATTTTTCTTATACAATCTTTTGCCCGGCAAATTTTTTCCTTTTGTTCCAATGGAATGTACTTTTGTTCAAACAAAGTTTTTTTGGGTTGTATATACAGCTAAATGCTATCCTTCTTTTAGCAGTTGTTCATTTTTCTGGCTTGCTCAATGTTATATACTTTAAGCACGGCTTACAAAATCTCTTTTTTTGCTTGGTGCTACCTTTTAGGTAGCCCGCATAAAATTTGTTTTTGTTTTTACAATTAAAGACTGTTATGCAGGATGGTACCCTCAGAGAGCAGTGACATTCATAGACAATCATGATACTGGATCAACCCAAAGGCATTGGAATTTCCCTGATGATAAAGTCCTTCTAGGATATGTTTACATCCTAACTCACCCTGGCATTCCATGTGTTGTGAGTTAAAAGTTTATATACCTCATTTGTCTATTCATCTTTATGGTATTAGCTGTATGAATAATGTATATATCTGATTAATCGGAAAACTGGATGGGTTCGTTTAGTTCTATGATCATTTCTTCTCATGGGGCATTCAAAAGAAAATCAGTGACTTGATAAGGTTGAGAAAGAGAACTAGTATAAATGCGATGAGCAAGATCACCATCGAAGCAGCTGAGGCAGATTTATATGTTGCTAACATCGATAATAGGTTGATGGTTAAAATTGGATCAAGGTAATTTGATTAACTGTGTTTTACTAGAGATTCGAGTAACTTTGTTTTACAGGACTGTTCCATTGAGATCTTTACTAGTGTTTGATTAAAATCTTTTTGTAATGGTCTTTTCCAAAGTTTCTTTGCTAAAATGTTTTGTTGGCTTCTTAAGAAATAACAATAGAATGTTTCGAGATGCCATCTAGGTATGAGATGGGTTCCTTGCTTCCTGATCCCGGGAAGTGGAAGTTAGCAATGTCGGGTAACGAGTTTGCCATTTGGGAGTTAATAAAGATGCAATCTGGATTTGAGAAACGGAAGGAAGGGAGAACAGTGGAGATTTCTGTAGCTTCGCAAAGTAGATCAGAGCTTCTGCGGTCAGCATATCCTCTAAAATTAAGTGACAAGATGTCATGTAGCACGATGCGCCGGATTCTCAATGAGGTTCCGGAACTTGTTAATACTGAATCTAAAAGTATCATCGATCATTGCACAGCAGAGACATTAGATAAATGACACTATAATCTGGATCAAGGATTGAGTTACATCTAAATCTTTGTTTATTGCAATACAAAATAGAATCTACTTATAGAACATGTCATAGAATAGGATCAAAATATGTATTGTATCATGGAAACTCTAGACTTTTGTGCAAGTATCAATTGCATTTTGCAAGTATAGTTATAAAACAGTTACAAGTAGTGGGCCATGTTTGGTTATAGAATATTATTAGTTTTTGTGAACGAACAAATATATATCCCTTCACGTTCAATTATACTAAACATAAGCTTTCGTTAGCACAACTGTCCACAACTCCATACAAGCGCAGGATCACACTGTGTGAATCGACAACTTAAGCATAGATACCAAGTTTGATGTGCAGGGCACATTTCGAAGGGTGCATGCGATCTACACCATCATATCATTATCCACAAAAAGAGCATGCTCATATCTAACCCACAGCTCTGTCCAGCCTGTCTCACATCTAACCTGGCTGAATAAAATTTCGAACCTGGCTCTGACTAGCCTCTGTCACGTCCGAGTTCTAACTCAGGCCAATACAATTTCTAACCCGATTGATAAATTTTCTAACCCGGTTCACTGTATGTAATCGTAAAAAATATTATGGAATTAGATTAGTCATATTTGTTTGTGTCTGTTACAACGTTATAGGCTAAAGGGAGAAGAAAGAGAGAGGAGTAGCGTGGTGTTTTACCTGTTTAGTTTCTGTCAGTGGCAAAAAAATGATCGTCATGTAGCAGGTGGTATTTGTGTAGTTTTTCTTCCATGAAAAAGATTATATGTCTTATACTTTGGCACCCGAAGGCGCTACACCTGTGTATATACCACTTACTGATGGAGGAAAATCAAATTTCCTGATCATTGGGCCCCCTTTGAGGTATTATTTTCCGTCAAAAACAATGTTGATTGTATTAGTCAAAGTAAATGGGGCTCAGCCATAGGAGCTCTGCATTATCTAGCAGGCAGTGTTACCCATGGTTTTTGTTGCCAGATGTAAATCAAGTTTAATATTTTGATATGAATGATCAGTGCAATGAATCTGCTCTTTCTCGAGGAACAGAGAGAGACAGAGAGGAACAGAGGGTTTGATGTTTTGCACCTATGGGTTAGAACGGCCAGAACCGTCAGTGATTGAATGTGTATCTAACTTAGCCTCCTTGTGTGCTCATTTCAATTGATTGAAGTTATATTAGCCATTGGAGTTTATTTAAATATTCAAGCTCATTCTTTGCATAGGTGGAGCAAACATTGGTGAGGATAAAACGAAGCAACCACCCTTCTTGATACATATGCAAAGTTTGGGAGCGTAAAAGAGGCAAAAAAGTATTGGAGAAATTACCTGATAAAGACTTGGTTTCATGGGGTGCTTTGGTTGCTGGATATGCTCAACATGGCAACTTACAAAGTGGTAGAAAAATGCCTGCAAACCTTACAAGTGCAAGGCTTAAAACCCAATGACGTGATCTTCACAAGCCTTCTGGCAGCTTGCAGTCATGTTGGCTTTCGGTATTGCCTAGAAAAACCAAAACTAGCCTAAACATTGCAACAAGCCTTTTGTAAATTAATTCCAGAGATTCACATATATCAAAGATAACAAAATTTGTAAATTTCAGGTATCACATATATAATATAGCTTGAAGAAATTGATGCCATTTATTCTTGTTCCATTTGCATATGCAGAATTCAAAAGACCACATATATTCAAAATTTCATGGCCACTCGAAATTTCTATAGAGTTGTATATGTTAAATGTAATGTATGCTCAAATTGAGCTAATCACTACCATATACCATAACAATGAAGAGCATTATCCACTAAAATGTTGCCAGTGCATCAGTCATCAGCCACATCTTCAACTCCGCCACTTGCACAATCGATAAGTACAGTTCAGTTTCAAACTCAACCCCAGCAGAACGTTATGGATATCCAGATTCAGAGAGGGTTGTGTTTATGGATCAGGAGCACCATGAGGGTGTGGGAAAAGCCATTGAATCTGCTACCAACCATCTCCTCTGAGTGCTGTTAGGGATAAGGACCTCGCTTCTGTGTGCTGTACTGTTTTAATGTCTACAAACCTATAGCTGGGACTCACCAAGCTTTCATCATCTCACAAACATTTATGGTCTTCATCTCACCAAGTTGTATAAGTTTGGAAAAGTGACTATGGACACGATTAACCGCGTTCACAACAAGATGCTACTGAAACATGTTTCTGTGGCAGTCACAAACACATTATTTCTTTTCCATTTTGCAGGCAGAGGCCATGAGGTGCTAATGGGTGAAGTATTTGCAAAGACCTATTAATTCACAAAGTGTACCGAGGTAGATCGTTGTATTATGCTTTTGGCAAAGCTTTTCTCTTCTATGCCCCCCCAAGTTGTGAATGCATTCCCAAACCGGTTCAACACAAGGACTGCTATGAGAGATTTTCTGGTGAAAAGGCTAACAGAGCATGAAATTAGACCAGTAACAGCTGCACATGAATCTGAACCAAGCAAAAACAGTCTTGCCTTTGCCATGTATCTGAGTGCACAACTTCTATCCAGATTAAATAATGCAACAACCGATGAGCAGCAACTTTTAGGGTTTCAAACGGAGACTGGATCTTGGGCTTGTCAAAGTACAGTACAACACACATCACATCACATGTATGAGCTATAATTATCACTATTCCAAATCAATAGTACAAAAATGATTCATGCATGTAAAGGGATCATACAGGTTTGGGTTAGGATTGGGTTTAGCATTGCACAATCTTCCTCTTGATATGAAGGTTATGGTGAAAACCATAATACAAGAAAGGTTGAAACCCATCAAAAACTGCCAGGTCAATCTTTTTGTTTTTCTGGGCAGAAGTGTTAGAACTTCCGGCACTTCTGCTCTGGTCAAAACCTTTCTCAAGTATTGACATGTCCACAAGTGCAAAGCATTTTCAACAGTTTTGATTAGAGAAATAGTGCTAGACTTTGGCAAATTAATAAATGCCAGAGTTTCCAGCACTAATTTAACAACTTCATTGTTGGAAATTCTGACAGTATTGAGAAAAGATCATCAATGTGGGTCAATAATTAAAATTCGAACCTTGGAAATGGTTACTTCTTGAGTAGTCCTTGCACTTGGGCATTGTATAAAATCATGCCTAACATCATTGAGGACTATTGTACATCAGCACGAACACAAACCATTCAAGATATGGTGACCAATTTGAAACCAACCAAAATGGCCCTTCAACCAAACACCTTCGTTAATTATGAACAATTGGGAATGCAAATCTACAAGGTCAACTCTCTTCCACCACTAATATGGATCTTGTAATGGGTTGCGTCATCAAAACCTACCAGCCAAGTTTTTTTCTCAATCAAATAGTGATAATTATAATTAGTTTGCACATGACTTGGGTGGTTCACATTATTAGATTTCATTGATTATGCAGAACTTACAATGACGTCACTCTTCCACCACTAAGATGCATCTTGTAATGAGTTGCATCGTTGAAACCTAGCCAGCCAATTGAACGTGTTACATCAAATTGAGATAATTATGATTACTTTGCACATCAAGAGGTTGGTGGTTGCACATTATTAGCTTTCGTTGCCCTGTTTTGTGTTCCATCACCAATCCACATCTCCCAATGCAATGATGAAACTAGGGACTTAAAGTGTCCTTTTCATCCCAATTTGTTTCCCCTTTAATCGTAATTATTAAAACTTTATACGCTAATTTCCCTACATAAACTCAGATTGTACATGAAAACAATTGTGAATTCCATGAAAATTAACATTTAAACTGGTTGCAAAAAATACAATTTTCATATGCTATGATGATGTTATTTATGTCAAATCAATTAGCAAATTAATAACTTCATCGCTTCTTCTCCCAGGTATTGTGGATCACATCTCACTTGTAAACGGAGTTCATACTTGCAAGTCAAGCTTCACAAGGGTTTGTAAACTAGCTTTTATTGATCTTCTCAATCATGAGATAGCCGGCCTATTGAAAAGGTTTCAAAACTAAGGTATTATTAAGATGGACATAAGTGATTTCCGTTCAGAAAATGTGCCACATGAAAGTGAAAGGAAGAAAAAAGAAAAAAAAGCATTCCTTGTTTGTTTCGATTACTTCCTTTTGGGCATGCACAATAAACTAGGAGTCACTGACATAGCCATCAAATTAAAACACATAAAGATACAAATGATCCTTACATGACATGGTTACTAAAAACTAATATAATCATTACAATAATTCCAATACTCACATAAAAATGGCAGAACTACTTAATGACCCTAAACCTCATACGCATGGATCAACTGTGTATTTGGATATATATTTTGCCTCCTTAACAAATGTAATTTTAGCCATGTTTCCTGTCAAGATTATGCATACTTGAATCATATGGGTTGTACATTCTATGTAATAGCAAAAAACATGTATGTTATTATTTCACCATTTCTTTATGAGTTTAACTGGGTCATATTAAGCTTGCTAGTAAGGCAATGCACATGGGAAATAAAATGAGATAATTGTAAATGTGACTACCTGAATTCATAAATAGGAAAGGGCCTCTGAGAAAATCTAGTCACTAGATGTTTACTACGTGGGTGGCCAAGATGGTACATGTGCGTCTTGGATAAGGATCATTTCGGCTCTCCCCCCATATGGAGTGGGGAGAACATCTTCATCCACATCTTGAAGAAGAGGCATAGTGTTGGAACTCGGTAAGAATTTGACCTACACAACATAAAGAACAACATGAATGAATATCAATATCATGCTATTTGCTGTTTTTAGCATTTGTTTCTAAGTTTTTTTTTTATCTCTGGCATGTCTTAATAAAAAATAGCATGTTCATTGAAAATGTGAAATTCAGGGTTAAAATGAAGCACAGGTTGCTTTGTATTTATGTATATGTATTTTGCATCACGCCTGATTAATGTACTATTTATGCAATTTGTATTACATGCTTCTACTCTACATTTCCTTGACTTTAATGAAAGTTTTTGTATCTCTTAGCATGTCTTTGTAAGGAGAAGGTATATTCAATGTCCACCATGAAGTAAAAATGATGGGTTTGATTTCCATTTATGTATATGTAGGTGTCATGTCAATTAATGTGTTGGTGCACGCATAATTATAACTTATTTAGTGTTTAACATTCATTTTGCCTTATATAATTTGTATATTCACTTCTACTTTACCTGTCCTCTGCGTTTGATGAATCGGAATGTGTGTGCTCACTATTCATAAATAATTAAACTTTATCACATATGGTGTTTACTAATGTGTGCCTCCTAATCAAATTTCATCGTTTTCAATTTATGTGCACACACAAATGAGGATATACCTTTTCTAGAGTCACTTTATCCACAAGGTGACTAGCATATTTCCAAAATGCGATCCACAAAGTAGACACGTTCACAAAATAGAGTTTTTCAAGCCTTTCTGGATAATGATTCTGTTCATTTAAACAATAAGTTGGAAGGCCATGAGTTTGCCTTGAAGACTATATAATAACGAATATCTATATATACAAGTATGAAATACAAGACATGAGCACAATAAGGGAGACACCATACAAGAGGAAGGGTTTAAAGTCCTCTTTCACATTCTTTACATACAATAAGCATAATTTAAAATAGTGAATGCAGACAAATTAGATAGGAAATGGGTGCATTTTCTACATATTAACAATTTTGAAATGTTCTTGTCCGCATAAGAGGCAAGCCACAGAATTGGGATAGGCAAAAAGGTGCATTTTATTTTTGGTTAAGGAATGGTTGTTACCTGTAAGACTTGGAGACCTAAAAGCATACCCTTCAAATCCATGTTCTTGTATCCCACACCTTTGATATCCACAATTACTAAGCATTTCTCTATTCCCATTGGAGCACTACAAAGAACTCGTTGAGGTTCACCATCAATACAAACATAACATGGGTGTCAAAAACAAAACATATATAAATCTAATTCCTTTCACACATGTATAATTTCATACTCAATCAAGAACCAAAGAACCCCTGTTTAGCATTTATGTAAGTGTTTGATAGCATTGATTCTACTTGGTGAATCTTCTTTTGTGGCAATATATGAAAATTGACCTTGTACAGATATTTTGGAGCTTTTCATTGATGACTTTATGGTTGGACAATATTAGCTCTTTCAGAACAATATGTGGGATTGGCATATAAATTAGCATAAACGTACCTTGTTATAGCTTTATCAAGGGTGTACACCACAAAGCCTGAAAAACATTAAGAATAATTAAAAATGGTTGTTTGCCTATAAGTAGACGTTACATTCAATGAGAGAGATAGACACACACACACACACACACACAGAAAAAGGGGTAATTTTATTTACGTTTGAAATGGAGGGGGTGTCTCTTGTTGGGGAAATGTCTATGAGCAAGAATGAGAATGATTGGGTGGCCTCCTTTAGAGACACCTTGCAAATAGGCCTTCTCTACATTTAGCTCACTTTCGATCTCCGTCTCGAGCACATAACCGCGCGATGGCACCACATCCGCCCGCCACGCCACATCATCTGCCACCATCTTAGCAGCCTCCTTCACATCCATGGCTCTTGCTCGCAAGAACCTCCTTAGTGATGCATCATCCATACCCTAGAATCAAAATTCAATGAATATACATACTTCATTCTGGCACTACCTAGTGTCTATCCCATTATCATTACATGCTGATGCCACTGAGAAACAATAACTTGATCATATTCCCTCCAACCTTTTGTGACAAATTTCATGAGACCAAATTAGAACTAAATTATCATAATTTGGCCCTCTTTACTTCATTCTTCCCAACTTTGCACCTTCTAATTCAAACACTAATTGCATAACCCAATGAGAATGTGGTGGCTACCTCACTAGACTATTATTTACCGTGGTGCACACATTGCAACGTGCAAGGATCATTCGAACCTCCTTCACCTTGTCTACCGCCTCCTTGTCATGTTCATCAATGAGTTCTCTAACACAATGCCCACCTTGGTCATTGTGAATATTGACCACGTCATTGCTTCTCCACTCCTCCATTTTTCCACCTGAACTTGGGAGGGGGCAAGAGGAGGATAGGGGGGAAGTGGAGACCTAGACCTAGAGGAGGGACAATAACTACAACAACAGTCTACAACACCATTGCAAAGCTTTCAATTGACAATGCCACTTTTTCAACCCCTTTCAAATATGTATTGATTTAAAGAAAAGAACATCCACACCTACATCATTGTAATTTGTCATCTCTCACATTTTGTAAGCAAACCACACATTTAAAGCCCCTTCACATTTTCTTGATTCAATAAAACTATTACCACTTTCTTGCAAATTCAATATTGTCCCTAAACTTGAAAGCTGTCCAGTTAACATATTTGCTAAACTTTAGAGTCTGGACCTACCAACATTGAAAAACTTTTACTACGTCTTTTCTGAGGGATGATGTTGTATGTGCTATCTTGTCATCATGTGGTTATATTTCACATTTCTTAACATCGAGAAATGAGTGTGTGCAGTACAATTCTAACCGCATGTTTAAGATCCATATTTATATGTCTACCCTTGGCCCTTGGGCCCCCAATAACGAGTCCACCATGAATGTCTAGGTGCAATAATATAGCCAATGGGATTGAGACACAAATGCAACACCTAGCCCAATAAATCAATGGTCTAACTAAACAATACTAACATTGAATTCCGACACGAGGCATCAGCCATCTCTCTGGGTTTTTCCTCCACCAACACAAGGCATGTGGCCATGTACAAGTAGTTGATACGGGAAAGGAGGTTCATGAGGAGATCACCGACAAGCGATTGTTAGAAAAACATGTATGTTGTACTCTACTTAATAATGCTTTGACAGATACGTATGCAAAATGTGGTGCACTAATGAATGTTTGTGCCAACCTAAGAGCAGTTTAAAAAGGTAAAAAATCCATGATAAAGCTTTTAAGAATATTGTTGGGTATGTGAGGAAGAGTGAGAAACACACAAGAGGCACACACAAGAAGCTCAAACAAAGAAGCACTCACACAAGGAACACAATAGCTGGAATAGCTCTCTCTATTGATGAATGATACAAAAACTAATAGGAGCTGAAATATATATCCCTAAGTACTAAGTACCACCACATATGAGTGACTCATGTATGTGGTAACATGGGGAAAAAACCTCTAGCCAGCACTAGAGTAAAAAGTGCCCATGTATAGGGAAAAATGGTTCACATCAAAGCTACTCAAGGAACACGTCGTCGCGTTACTACGCGCGTGCGTGGAGAAACGAGGCGGGACCACCGGGGTCTTGAAGGGGAAAGAGAAAGAGAGAGACGCCCTGTCACGTATGAGCAAAGAAACACAGGGGCACGACTCGTCAACACAGAAGACGCGAATGGACACAGAGACAGAGAGACACAAGTGTTTGTATATTAACGAATAACCAATACACAACAGAGCACGCGAGCGGTTACAACCGAACAGGCCGGCGAACAGATGCCGATGCCTGTTCGTCTGCGCACGAAAGGAGAAAAGGGTGGAGGTGCTGCCGGAAGCACACGGGCGTTCCTCGAAGCAGCGCGAGCCTCCCGAAAACCTGCAGAGAAGAGCGATGGAGAACGAACAGAGGAGAAGCGTTCGGTTACGGTCCGACAACACTTCGTCCTCCTTAATGCGTGATCCCTTCTCCCTGCGTCTCCCTCTCCTTTATAGCGTCAAGAAGGGAGCCGTCTCCCTCATTTACTTCCTACCTACCGAATCTAACTACCCAGGATATACCTATGTACCTAATTCCCTATTATATACATGAAGGGTGCGCACGCGTGAAGAGCCGGTTCACGCGCGCTATGCACCGATTACGCTAAGGGACGGTTTTCTTCACGACATCCGCCCCCACCTAACCGCGCATCCACCGGTATGCGCCAAATTTGGGTTCTGGTTGGAGAAAACCGGTCCGGGTTCCGGTTCTTCGTCCATCGGTTCGTCCTCCGTTTCGGACTGTTCGTCGTCGCTGTCCAGGCCTCTTAGATCCGATTCAACGTCGTGGCGCTTCTTGAACGCTTTGATCCGCTTCCCTGCTACCGGTATCGCCATCCTCGTACCGTCGAGTTCCGCGAGGTGATACGTCCCGTTGTCATTGGCGCTTGTTACCACGTAAGGCCCGAACCACCGCTTTGCAAACTTCCGTGTTGCTTGGTGCTGTTTGTCGAGGCTGCTGTCGTAGACTAGCACCCAGTCGCCTTCCTCAATTTTCTTCGGTCGGAGCCGGTGCGTTCGGTCGAACCGGGCTTTTTTCTTCATCCTCGCCGTCCGAAGTCTCTCCGCCGCTCGTTCCACGTCCTCTGGCCTACACTCGAGCTGCCGTATACGCGCCGCTAGCAGTTCTTCCCGACTCATCTCTCCTCTCCAGTCTACTGTCGCCCAAGAGGAGATCGTTCGTTCCATCGGCATGATCGGCTTCTGTCCGAACATGAGTTCTGACGGCATGAACCCGGTTACCGAACTGTGCGTTGTCCGGTCCGCCCACAAGGCATAGGGTAGCAGTCGTGGCCAGTTCCCGACCTGTCCTCCGCACGCCCGGACTAGCGCTTTGACGATCGGTCCGTGCCCGCGCTCCACCTTCTCGTTCGCCTCCGGATTGTATGCTGTGGTGAGCGAGAGCTTGACCCCTAACTGGTTGAAACAACTCCTCGGCCTCTTCGGCGTCCAACTCCCCGCGGTCAGCCACGATCTTTCCGACGCACCCGTACCGGCATATCACGTCCTCGATCAGGAACCGACACACGGCCGCAGTCATTTTGTTCTGTAGGGCTCGGCCTTCCACCTGGTTCGTCAGGTCCTCCCGGGCCAGCACCAGATATCACATCTGCCCTACGCCCATCGGCATCGTCACCAAATCTACCATCCATTTGAAGTGGATGGCCGGAGGGTATGTAGGGTGAAGCTCGTCCCGATGTCGGACTATGGAGTGCATCTGACAGTTCTCACAAGTTGTCACGAACCGATGTACGTCCCGGTACAGTCCCGACCACCAGTACTTCCCCTTTAGTTTCTCGAATGTGGCCCACGTCCCACGGTGTCCAGCCCAGGGGCTGTCGTGGTAGGCCTTCAGCAACTCCTCTTGTTCCTCCTCCATCGCCACTACTCGGAGTGGGACGCCGTTTCTCTTCTTCGGGTGCTTCCACAAGTATCCGTCCCGGAGAAAGAATCGGTATGCTTTCTTCCGGATACGGTTGGCCTCGTCCTTTGTCCATGACGCGTTGTCGTGAAGAAAACCGTCCACAAGCGGAATCGGTGCACCGGAGCGTAGGAACCGGCTCTTCATGCACGTACGCCTTATGTTGTATGTAAGAGAGAATTAGGTACATAGAAGATCCGAGGTAGGTAGATTCGGTAGATAGGAAGTTAATGGGAAACGACTTCTTCCTTGCCTATAAAAGGAGGGAGACGAGGAGGGGGGAAGGATCACGGTTAGAGAGGACGAAGTGCTGTCGGGTTGTCGGGCGAAGGCTTCTCTCTCTTCCAAACTCTGTAGCTTCTTTCTGTGCAGGTTTTCGGGAGGCTCGCGCTGCTCTGAGGAATGCCCGAGTGCTTCCGGCGGCACCTCCAACCTACTCCTTTCTTTCTAAGCGTTTACGAACAGGCATCAGCATCTGTTCGCCGGCCTGTTTGGTTGTAACCGACTTCGTGCTTCTTGTTGTTTGTCCTTGTTAATACATATATATACATACATTTGTGTCTCTCTGCGTCGGTGTCCCACTCGCGTCTTTGTGTCGAAGGGCCGTGCCCCTGTGAATCTACGCCCACACGTAGTGGGTCCCTTCCCTTTCCCTTTGTCTCTTGCTCTTCGGTACAAGACCCCCAAGGCCCCGCCTCATTCCACGCATCCGCGAGGAATACCTCGACATCTTGGTGAACCCGACGTGAAAGAGGCGGCAGAAGAGCAGAAGATGAAGGGGTCGGATCTTGTGGAGGCCATGGCTTCGGCCGTGGATCGGGTATTGAGCGCACGCGAGGGCACCGGCACCCTCGACAGAGCCATTGAGGTGGTCGTCGGTACGATCGGCCGGTTCAGCGGGAAGGATGCCACGAAGTATTTGGCATCCTACGGGGCAGAAATGCTTATGCAGGACATTCCGGAAGAGAGGCGTCTTGCCGGGTTCCCTCGAGTGGCGATGCCGAGCATCCATGCGGAGGTGCTCGAGGTACGGGCAGTGAGTTGTACCTGGGAGGAGTTCGAAGGCCGACTCCTAGAAAAATACGGGCTGGACGACGCGCTCTGGCTTTCGAAACGGGGCTTCATGGAATGGGTGGAGTCCCCCGGCAAGGGAAGAAACGCGTCGGCACTCCTCCGGGAGTTTGAGGAACGCTTTGCCCGCCTTTCGGAGCTTGACCGAACCGTTCTGGATACGAGCCGGGTCCTACTGTTCATCAAGTCGGTGGACGAGCGGGACCGGGATCAAGTTGGCTCCTTGCTAGAAACCGAAGACGGGCTGACGACCGACTGGGTTGCGGTTAAGAGAGTCTGTGGCCGTTTCGACAAACGGCGAGAATGGGCTGACAACGGGGCGGCCGGTGCGGACTCTGTCACAGCAAGGAGGCTTGAACCGGCACCGCAAGGGCGAAGGGCAGAGACCCGGGAGTGGCTCGAAACCGGGTCGGCTCTGACCGGCATGGTCAATGACTCGTCTGGAGGAGCAGCGCTGGAGGAGTTGACGCGGGCGATAAAGGATCTCCAGATCGCCCAGACTCGAAGGGAAGGCGGCGAACCGGCTCGTGACCGACGACCGGCAGCAGGGGACAGGTGCATGTGGTGCGACGAGGTCGGCCACATTCGGAAGGACTGCGGCGATTTCGCAGAGGCGTTGAGGAACTGGGTGGTGTACCTATGGGAAGGCCGGGTGCACGCCCGCGATACCAGAAGGGCCCTAAACCGGAACGACGGGCGAGGAGGTATGAAGAGACTGATGGAAGAGGCAGCGGCCCGACACGTGGAGGCCATCCACTACTCGGCGTCGGCCGGTATTCGGGTCGGGGGCAGCGAGCACAGACGGATTCTGGTCGGCAATGCTGGAAGGCCTCGCCGGCGCACGGCTGAGGAAAGATGAAGCGGACCGCTGTCGAGGTATCCCTCGCGGATGCGTGGAATGAGGCGGGGCCTCGGGGGTCTTGTACCGAAGAGCAAGAGAGAAAAGGAGAGGAGAAGAGACCCACAAGGTGCGAGTGTAGATTCACAGGGACACGGCCCTTCGACACAGAGATGCGAGTGCGACAGCGACACAGAGAGACGCGAATGTATGTAAAATATATATAAACAAGACAAACAACAAGAACACGAGGTCGGTTACAACCGAACAGGCCGGCGAACAGATGTCGATGCCTGTTCGTAAACGCACAGAAAGGAAAGAGTAGGTTGGAGGTGCTGCCGGAAGCACTCGGGCATTCCTCAGAGCAGCGCGAGCCTCCCGAAACCTGCACAGAAAGAAGCTATGGAGTTTGGAAGAGAGAGAAGCCTTCGGCCCGCAATCCGACAGCACTTCGTCCTCTCTTACTTCGCGATTCCTTTTTCCCTCCTCGTTTCCCTCCTTTTATAGGCAAGGAAGGAGCCGTTTCCTATTAACTTCCTACCTACCGAATCTACCCGCCTCGGATCTTCTATGTACAACATTCTCTCTTATGTACAACGTGCAAGAAAAGCCGGTTCCTACGCTCCGGCGCACCGATTCCGCTTGTGGACGGTTTTCTTCACGACATCCGCCCCCACCTAACCGCGCATCCACCGGCATGCGCCAAATTGAGTTGGGACGGAGAAAACCGGTCCAGCCTTTATTCCCCGCCCGTCAGTTCTCGATCGGTTTCGGATCGTTCGTCGTCCCGGTCCAGGTTATCCGGATCCGGCTCGTCGTCGTGACGCTTCTTGAACGCTTTGATCCGCTTCCCAGCTACCGGTATCGCCATTCTCGTGCCGTCGAGTTCCGCCAGATGGTACGTCCCGTTGTCGTTGGCGCTTTGTATCACGTAAGGCCCGAACCACCTTCTTGCGAACTTCCGTGTCGCTCGGTGCTGGTTGTCGAGGCTGCTGTCGTAGACTAGCACCCAGTCGCCTTCCTCGATCTTCTTCGGTCGGAGCCGGTGCATCCGGTCGAACCGGGCTTTGTTCCTCATCCTTGCCACCCGAAGCTTTTCCGCAGCCTGCTCCACGTCCTCCGGTCTTCGCTCGAGCTGCCGTATGCGCGCCGTCAACAGTTCCTCCCGACTCATCTCGTCTCTCCAGTCCACGGTTGCCCAGGAGGAGATTGTACGTTCCATCGGCATGATCGGCTTCTGTCCAAACATGAGCTCTGCCGGCATGAATCCGGTTACCGAACTGTGCGTAGTTCGGTCCGCCCACAACGCGGAAGGCAACAACCGCGGCCAGTTCTCGACTTGACCTCCGCATGCCCGAACTAACGCCTTGACGATCGGTCCGTGTCCGCGCTCCACCTTCCCATTCGCCTCCGGATTGTATGCAGTGGTGAGCGAGAGCTTGACTCCTAGTCGGTCGAACAGCTCCTCAGCCTCTTCGGCGTCCAACTCCCCGCGATCAGCCACGATCTTCCCGACGCACCCGTACCGGCATATCACGTCCTCAATCAGGAACCGACATACGGCCGCAGTCGTTTTGTTTTGAAGGGCTCGGCCTTCTACCTGGTTCGTCAGATCTTCCCGAGCCAGGACCAGATACCGCATCTGTCCTACGACCATCGGCATCGTCACCAGATCTACCATTTGAAATGGATGGTCGGAGGGTACGTAGGGTGAAGCTCGTCCCGATGCCGGACTACGGAGTGCATCTGACAGCTCTTGCAAGTAGTCACGAACCGATGCACGTCCCGGTACAGTCCCGGCCACCAGTACTTCCCCTTTATCTTCTCGAACGTGGCCCACGTTCCGCGGTGTCCAGCCCAAGGGTTGTCGTGGTAGGCCGTCAACAGCTCCTCCTGTTCTTTCTTCATCGCCACCACCCGGAGCGGGACGCCGTTCCTCTTCTTCGGGTGCTTCCATAAGTATCCGTCCCGGAGAAAGAATCGACAAGCTTTCTTCCGGATCCGGTTGGCCTCGTCCTTCGTCCATGACGCATCCGGCGTCATTGTCCTCAAAAATCCACCGATCTGGAGCCATTCGCTGTCGTACTTGCTCTCGTCGAAGTCGTTAAGTGCCGGAGTGCTCGTCCCATCGGTCGTCACGTACGCCGCCTCGAAGAAGTCCACGCCGACTTCTTCGTCCTCCAAAACCATGCCGCCCTCGTCATCAAACCTCGCCCTCGAAAGCATGTCGGCCATGGCGTTGTCTTTTCCGGAAATGTGTCGTATTTCCGGGTCCAGGGACTTGATGTACGCTATCCACCTGAGCATCGCTAGGTCCGGTGTCGCGCATCCGGAAACCATGCCGAGAATTGGCAGGCAATCCGTCTCGATAATCACTTCTGTCCCGAGCAAGTAGTCTTTGTCGGCCTTTACTGCCGAAACGATACCCCAGAGTTCGCGTTTAACCTGGGCGTACCCTCGATGTCGCTCACTGAGGACCTTCGCGCCGAATCGGATTGGGAACCGAATGCCGTCCTCGTCTTCTTGGTTGACGACCCATCCAATCCCGGTCGGACTCATATCCACCGTTATGTATACTGGGGTACCCTTCTTGTAGCCAGCCTTCCAGAGCGCCGGTGTTGCCGCAAGAGCTTCCTTTAGCTTCCGGACCAACTCCGTGTGCTCGTCTCGCCACTCGAATTTTCGCCCTTTTTTCAGCAACCCGTATAGCGGCTCCGCAACGTGGGCGTAATGCGGGATCCATATGTGGTAGAACGCGCATGCCCCCAGGAACCTCCGAACTTCCGTAACCGAGCTACAGTCGGTCTTCATCGCGGAGATGGCTTCTACCTTTGCCGGAGACGGCTTCCGGCCATACGATCCACACAGGTGTCCGACCACCAGGATTTCTGATTGCCCGAAGGCCGATTTCTCCCCGGAGAAGGTGAGTCTCGCATCCTCTAGCCTTTGTAGCACCTTCTTGCAGTCGTCGATGTGTGTTGCCACGAATCGTCGGCATCCGTCCGGCCCGACTGTCTCTTCCTTCTCTTCCACCGGGCACCCCTTTATCGGGATGTCGTCCAGAAATGGCATGGTGATGTCCGGGATGCAATCCCTCAGTACCTTGTTCATTGCATTCACCATGTGGGCCACCGAGTTGGTCCCTCCTTGCGGCAGGGTACACATTCGCACTAGGCCGAGGGGAGTTCGCATCGTCGTAATGTCTCTGCTCTCCACGGCTAGCTGGAACTGGTCGTACCCTAACTACAGATCACCGACCGAGTAAATCGACCTCCCGGCGAAGGCCTCCGCGGACTCGTCTATGGTCGGTCCGATTCCTGCGTTCCGAATGGTCACTTTGTTGACCGGCTGCAGGTCCTGAATGAAGCGCAATGTTCCGTTTTTCTTTGGTACGGTAAACCATCGGTTCGAGTATGGCGCGCTCGACGGTTCGAGAATACCCATATCGACTTTCTGCCTCAGTAGCTCCATCAACTCCGGGATGTGAGCTCTTGGTACCGGAATCGGCTTGAGATTCCACGGCACATGCGGTACTGTGAATATCACCATCGGCTCCACGATCGTCGGGTCTATGCACCCGATCTCTTCCGGTGAGAATGCGAAGGCTTTCCTGTGTCTTCCAAGCATTCTCCGAAACCGTTCTTCTTCCGACGCAACCCCTCTGATTCGGGATTCGCTGCCCTCCGGTAAGGGTGCCGCGACTGGCCTTACCTTCCGGTCCACAGTCTTGTACTTCGTGCTAACCCGGGCCGTCCGATCCGACCCAAGCCCCCGACTGAAGTTCGCGATGACTTCGTACATCTCTTCGGAACATACCGGTATCGTCCGGTCTTCTCCGGCTACCTTCCTCAGCATCCCCAAGGTGTCATCGAAGGAGACCGCCTCCACGGCTCCGCTGATTTCCTCGTCCGGGCCGAGAAATCAGCGGAGCCGTGGAGGCGGTCTCCTTCGATGACACCTTGGGGATGCTGAGGAAGGTAGCCGGAGAAGACCGGACGATACCGGTATGTTCCGAAGAGATGTACGAAGTCATCGCGAACTTCAGTCAGGGGCTCGAGTTGGATCGGACGGCCCGAGTTAGCACGAAGTACAAGACTGTGGACCGGAAGGTAAGGCCAGTCGCGGCACCCTTACCGGAGGGCAGCGAGTCCCGGATTAGAGGGGTTGTGTCGGACCCCAGTTTACGAGATCCGGTCCGCATAGGACACACCCTCACCGACGGGACGCTCCGGGAGCTCAAAATAGGTGGGGCCGGGTTCCTACTGCCGGCGGAGGAAGACCGGTTTCGGAGGATGCTCGGAAGGCACGGGAAAGCCTTCGCATTCTCATCGGAAGAGATCGGGTGCGTAGACCCGACAATCGTGGAGCCGATGGTGATATTCACGGTACCGCATGTACCATGGAATCTCAAGCCGATTCCAGTACCGAGAGCTCACATCCCGAAGTTGATGGAGCTATTGAGGCAGAAAGTCGATATGGGTATTCTCGAACCGTCAAGTGCCCCATACTCGAACCGGTGGTTTACCGTACCAAAGAAAAACGGAACATTGCGCTTCATTCAAGACCTGCAGCCAGTCAACAGAGTGACCATTCGGAACGCAGGAATCGGTGACCTGTACTCGGGGTACGACCAGTTCCAGCTAGCCGTGGAGAGCAGAGACATTATGACGATGCGAACTCCCCTCGGCCTAGTGCGAATGTGTACCCTGCCACAAGGAGGGACCAACTCGGTGGCCCACATGGTGAATGCAATGAACAAGGTACTGAGGGATTGCATCCCGGACATCACCATGCCATTTCTAAACGACATCCCAATCAAGGGGTGCCCGGTGGAAGAGAAGGATGAGACAGTCGGGCCAGACGGATGCCGACGATGTCGTGAAGAAAGCCGTCTACAAGCGGAATCGGTGCACCGGAGCGTAGGAACCGGCTCTTCATGCACGTACGCCTTATGTTGTACGTAAGAGAGAATTAGGTACATAGAAGATCCGAGGTAGGTAGATTCGGTAGGTAGGAAGTTAATGGGAAACGGCTCCTTCCTTGCCTATAAAAGGAGGGAGACGAGGAGGGGGGAAGGATCGCGGTTAGAGAGGACGAAGTGTTGTCGGGTTGTCGGGCGAAGGCTTCTCTCTCTTCCAAACTCCGTAGCTTCCTTTTGTGCAGGTTTTCGGGAGGCTCGCGCTGCTCTGAGGAATGCCCGAGTGCTTCCGGCGGCACCTCCAACCTACTCCTTTCTTTCTGAGCGTTTACAAACAGGCATCGACATCTGTTCGCCGGCCTGTTCGGTTGTAACCGACTTCGTGCTTCTTGTTGTTTGTCCATGTTAATATATATATATACATACATTCGTGTCTCTCTGCGTCGGTGTCCCACTCGCGTCTTTGTGTCGAAGGGCCGTGCCCCTGTGAATCTACGCCCACACGTAGTGGATCCCTTCCCTTTCCCTTTGTCTTTTGCTCTTCAGTACAAGACCCCCGAGGCCCCGCCTCATTCCACGCATCCGCGAGGAATACCTCGACAGCGTCCGGCGTCATCGTCCTCACGAATCCCCCAATCTGCAGCCACTCCCCGTCGTACTTGCTCTTGTAGAAATCGTTAAGCGCCAGAGTGCTCCCCCCTCCGGTTGTTACGTAAGCCGCCTTCAAGAAGTCCACGCCGACTTCCTCGTCCTCCGAAACCATGCCGCCCTCGTCGTCGAATCGCGGCCTCGAAAGCATGTCGGCCATGGCATTGTCTTTCCCGGAAATGTGTCGTATTTCCGGATCCAGGGACTTGATGTACGCTATCCACCTGAGCATTGCCAGGTTCGGGGTTGCGCATCCGAAAACCATGCCGAGAATCGGCAGGCAGTCCGTCTCGATAATCACCTTTGTATAGCGGCTCGGCAACGTGGACGTAATGCGGGATCCATATGTGGTAGAAGGCTGTCGCGTTACTACGCGCGTGCGTAGAGAAACGAGGCGGGACCACCGGGGTCTTGAACCGAAGAGCAGGTGATAGAAGGGGAAAAGAGAAGGAGAGAGATGCCCGGTCACGTATGAGCAAAGAAACACAGGGGTATGGCCCGTCAACACAGAAGACGTGAATGGACACAGAGACAGGGAGACACAAGTGTTTGTATATTAACGAATAACAAGTACACAGTAGAACACGCGAGCGGTTACAACCGAACAGGCCGGCGAACAGATGCCGATGCCTGTTCGTCTGCGCACGAAAAGGGGATAGGATGGAGGTGCTGCCGGAAGCACACGGGCGTTCCTCGAAGCAGCGCGAGCCTCCCGAAACCTGCAGAGAAGAGCAACAGAGAACAGGCAGAGGAGAAGCGTTCGGTTCCGGTCCGACAGTACTTCGTCTTGCTCAATGCGCGATCCCTTCTCCCTGCGTCTCCCTCTCCTTTATAGCGTCAAGAAGGGAGCTGTCTCCCTCATTTACTTCCTACCTACCGAATCTAACTACCCGGATACTTAATTCCCTATTATATACATTAAGGGCGCGCACTCGTGAAGAGCCGGTTCACGCCTACTATGCACCGGTTGCGCCAAGGGACGGTTTTCTTCACGACATCCGCCCCCACCTAACCGAGCATCCACCGGTATGCGCCAAAATTGGGTTCTGGTTGCAGAAAATTGGTCCTGGTTCCGTTTCTTCATCCATCGGTTCGTCCTCCCTTTCGGACTTTACGTCTTCGCTGTCCAGGCCTCTTAGATCCGGTTCGTCGTCGTGGCGTTTCTTGAACGCTTTGACCCGCTTCCCTGCTACCGGCATCGCCATCCTCGTACCGTCAAGTTCCGCCAGGAGATACGTCCCGTTGTCGTCGGCGCTCGTTACCACGTAAGGCCCGAACCACCGCTTTGCAAACTTCCGTGTTGCTCGGTGCTGGTTGTTGAGGCTGCTGTCGTAGACTAGCACCCAGTCGCCTTCCTCGATTTTCTTTGGTCTGAGCTGGTGCGTTCGGTCGAACCGGGCTTTGTTATTCATCCTCGCCGTCCGAAGTCTCTCCACCGCTCGTTCCACGTCCTCTGGCCTCCGCTCGAGCTGTCGTATACGCGCTGCTAGCAGTTCTTCCCGACTCATTTCGTCACTCCAGTCTACTGTCACCTAGGAGGAGATCGTCCGTTCCATCGGCATGATCGGCTTCTGTCCGAACATGAGTTCTGACGGCATGAACCCGGTTACCGAACTGTGCGTTGTCCGGTCCGCCCACAAGGCATAGGGTAGCAGTCGTGGCCAGTTCCCGACCTATCCTTCGCACGCCCGGACTAGCGCTTTACGATTGGTCTGTGCCCGCGCTCCACCTTCCCGTTTGCCTCCGGATTGTACGCTGTGGTGAGCGAGAGCTTGACCCCTAACCGGTCGAACAACTCGTCGGCCTCTTCGGATTCCAACTCCCCGCGGTCAACCACGATCTTCCCGACGCACCCGTACCGGCATATCACGTCCTCGATCACGAATCGACACACGGCCGCGGTCGTTTTGTTCTGCAGGGCTCGGCCTTCCACCTGGTTCGTCAGGTCCTCCCGAGCCAGCACCAGATATCGCATCTGCCCTACGCCCATCGGCATCGTCACCAAATCTACCATCCATTTGAAGTGGATGGCCGGAGGGTATGTAGGGTGAAGCTCATCCTGATGTCGGACTATGGAGTGCATCTGACAGCTCTCACAAGTTGTCACGAACCGATGTACGTCCCGGTACAGTCCCGGCCACCAGTACTTCCCCTTTAGTTTCTCGAACATGGCTCACGTCCCACGGTGTCCAGCCCAGGGGCTGTCGTGGTAGGCCTTTAGCAATTCCTCCTGTTCCTCCTTCATCGCCACTACTCGGAGCGGGATGTCGTTCCTCTTCTTCGGGTGCATCCACAAGTATCCGTCCCGGAGAAAGAATCGGTACGCTTTCTTCTGGATCCGGTTGGCCTCGTCCCTTGTCCACGATGCGTCCGACACCATTATCCTTAAGAATCCCCCAATCTGCAGCCACTCCCCGTCGTACTTGCTCTCGTTGAAATCGTTAAGCGCCAGAGTGCTTTCCCCTCCGGTTGTTACGTAAGCCGCCTCGAAGAAGTCCACGCCGGCTTCCTCGTCCTCCGAAACCATGCCGCCCTCGTCGTCGAATCGCGCCCTCGAAAGCATGTCGGCCATGGCATTGTCTTTCCCGGAAATGTGTCGTATTTCCGGATCTAGGGACTTGATGTACGCTATCCACCTGAGCATTGCCAGGTCCAGGGTTGCGCATCCGGAAACCATGCCGAGAATCGGCAGGCAGTCCGTCTCGATAATCACCTCTGTCCCGATCAGATAGTCTTTATCGGCCTTTACCGCCGAAACGATACCCCAGAGTTCGCGTTTATCCTGGGCGTATCCTCGTTGTCGCTTGCTGAGGACCTTCGCGCCGAACCGAATTGGGAACCGAATACCGTTCTCATCTTCTTGGTTGACGACCCATCCGATCCCGGTCGGACTTGTATCTACCATTATGTAGATGGGGGTGCCTTTCTCGTAGACAGCCTTCCGGAGCGCCGGAGCTGCAGCAAGAGCCTCCTTCATTTTTCGGACCGACTCCGTATGCTCGACTCGCCACTCGAATTTTTGCCCCTTTTTCAGCAACCCATATAGCGGCTCGGCAACGTGGGCGTAATGCGGGATCCATATGTGGTAGAACACGCATGCTCCCAAGAACCTCCGTACCTCCGTGACCGAGTTACAGTAGGGCTTCATAGCGGAGATGGCTTCTACCTTGGCCGGAGACGGTTTCCGGCCATACGCTCCGCATAGATGTTCGACGACCATGATCTCCAATTGCCCGAAGGCCGATTTCTCCCCGGAGAAGGTGAGCCTCGCTTCCTCTAGCCTCTGCAGCACCCTCTCGCAGTCGTCAATGTGTGTCGCCACGAATTTCCGGCATCCGTCCGGTCCGATCGTTTCGTCCTTTTCCTCCACCGGACATCCCTTGATCGGGATGTCATCCAAGAATGGCATGGTGATGTCCGGGATACAATCCCTCAGCACCTTGTTCATCGCATTCACCATGTGGGCCACCGAGTTCGTCCCTCCTTGTGGCAGGGTACACATCCGCACTAGGCCGAGAGGATTCCGCATAGTCGTAATGTCTCTGCTTTCTACGGCTAGTTGGAACTGATCGTACACCGAGTACAGATCATCGACCGAGTAGATCGACCTTCCGGCGAAGGCCTCCGCGAACTCTTCTATCGTTGGTCCGATTACTGCGTTTCGAATGGTCACTCTGTTGACCAGTTGCAGGTCTTGAATAAAGCGCAACGTCCCGTTCTTCTTCGATACGGTAAACCACCGGTTCGAGTACGGGGCACTCGACGGTTCGAGGATGCCCATATCAACTTTCTGCCACAATAGCTCCATTAGCTCCGGGATGTGAGCTCTCGGTACCGAAATTGGTTTGAGATTCCACGGCACATGCGGTACCGTGAATATCACCATTGGTTTCACGACTGTCAGGTCTACTACGCACCCGATCTCTCCCGGCGAGAATGTGAAGGCTTTCCCGTGCCTTCCGAGCATTCTCCGAAACCGGTCTTCTTCCGCCGGCAGTAGGAACCCGCCCCCACCAATCTTGAGCTCCCGTAGCGTTCTGTCGGTGAAGGCGTGCCCTATGCAGGCCGGATCTCGTAAACTGGGGTCCGACGCGACCCCCTTGATTCGTAACTCGCTGCCCTCCGGTAAGGGTGCCGCGACTGGCCTCACCTTCCAGTCCACAGTCTTGTACTTCGTGTTAACCCGGGCCGTCCTATCCGACTCGAGCCCTCGACTGAAGTCCGCGATGACTTCGTACATTTCTTCGGAACAAACCGGTATCGTCCGGTCCTCTTTAAGGCCCTCTTCGACCATCCCTCGCAATATTCCCAAGGTATCGTCGAAGGAGACCGCCTCCACGGCTCCGTTGATTTCCTCGTTGGGCCCGAGAACTCCGCACTCCCAAAGTCGCTCTTCCGCCCTTGTCTTTTCTCGGCCTACGACGCCGACTATCGTACACCCTCCGTTGTCGCGAAGATGCGCGTGCGAGCGTGCTTCGCTTGAGCGGGACCACTGGGGTCTTGGACCAAGGAGGATGTCCGTCAAGGTATTGAGAAGAGGATGATGTGAATGTAAGATTGGAGGAAGAACTATTACAGTTGAGAAGATTGAAGATTGTACACTTTCAGAAGTAGATAAATAATTACAAGATAGATGCGAAGAAGAAGAAATAGAAGCTTATATTATTGATGGTGATGATGATGGTCATATCATATTGAGCCCCCCCTTACACAAGCCATACTAGGGGTTTTATAGGTTTGTCCATGCACAAAACCATGGGCTTGGAGCCATGGTTTCTGTGCACACAGTTTTGCTTTGTGACATGCAGGAAACCATGGGCTTAAAACCGTGGTTTTGTGTACACAGTTTTGTTCGTTTGTTTCCTACGGAATACTGAATATGAGAAAGAAATATAGAACATCTAAAGCACTTAGTAGTAGCTTTAGTGGTAAGGCAATTGCCTCTTACCTTAGAGGTGCAAGGTTCAAATCCTACTTGCAACCCTCTACATGCACTCAATGCCATTGTGACCTAGGTTTATTTATTTTCATTTTTACAAGTATTCGTGAAATGTGTGTGGATCCTCAATTTTTGAGTTTTTCTCGCACTAGACATGCCACATCACGACACCGTTGTCGGAGAAACAAAACTTCCTACTTATGGTACAAGGTTTCTTTGGTTTCGCTTCTATCGTACATTTGTGGGGTTTTCTCGGACTGTCCGGATTGTCGCGGCCCCACGCCTTGGCAGCCCTCTCTAAAAATCCTCTCGGTTCTCGCCACCGAGGGACTCGTTGTTTCGCTCGTGGTTGGGTCGCACCGTCAGGAATTGGACCGAATGACGCCCGTCCTGACTCTTGACCCTCGCGTAAGCCGACCCGTTGTACAGCACCTTGGTCTCCATTCGCGCTGCCGTAATGTACGGTTCCCCTAGTATGACCGGGTGCGAGGACGTTTCCTGCACAAAGAAGTGATGGTCTATCTCGACGTCGCCGATCTTGACTCGCACGTTTGGGCAGGCCCCATGTAGTTCCTCGGTGGCGCGCGTCGCCGCCCGTATCTTCCACTCGTGCTTAGTGTTGATCGGCCATTTCCCCTTCTTGTAGAAGTCCATGGACATCAGGTTTATTTCCGAACCGTCGTCCACCAGCGCCACCACCGGTTCCTAAACATCTCCGATCTTCACCGGGGTTTCCGTGGTCGCTCGGGCCCAGTGTGGCCTCGAATAGTGGCTCTCCGCCCACTCGTCTTCCAGCGCCATGTCCTCTATGTGCGCCGTTCGTACTTCCACCGGCCTTTCCGGTTCTGCCTCCGTCGACAACCTCTTCCTCTTCACCAAGTCCACGATTGAGTCGTGGAACTCCTTCTTGGCGATCCCGAGCACCTCTCATAACGACAGTTCCACCTTGTTGTCGAGGATTCATTCTTCCAGGACCTTTCGTAGGTCCGTGGTCCTTTCGATCTCCGTGCCCAACCGGTATCCGCCCTTCTTGTGGTTATCCCGGGCACTGGACTCACCGGCCTCGTTCCATTTCGGCCCGAATCGTGTTTCGTATCTCTGTGAGGGTCCGGCCCCTCCGATTTTACCCACCCGTTTGTCTTCAACCAGAGCCTCGTAGTTCTGGCAAGCTGCTTCGACAAAACCGGTCTTTTCTTCGACCGGGTCACTCCACCCGGTTACCTCCTAGACCCAGTTCTCCGCGCGGTCCGCCTCGTCTCTCTTCAGTCGGGCACCGGCGAGGCCTTCCAACACCATCGGCCAGAACTCGGCTTTGCTCTCCTTCCGGGCCCCGCTACCCCCGACCCGAATACCGGCTGACGCTGAGTAGTGGACGGTCTCCGCGTGCCGGTGTCGTGAAGATTTTCGTCCGTAGGCGGAAACCCGAGCGAAGCAAGCAAACCCGCGATGTGCAACGTTGCACATCAACATGTTGTATTTCTATTTATCGATAGTGATAAGTATGGTGCTAGAAATGCACCTTAGGATTTGTAAAGTGTAAAGGTGATGTGCTTTTGCGCGCACATCCACGTGAGAGAGAGAGATAGGTACATAGTAGTTCGTGTAGAGGTGGGAGTTAAGACCCATCCTTCCCACCTCCCCTAAAATCAAGGGAAATATCCCCATTGATTGAAAGGGGATATTTTGTAGCACCCTTTTTGAAAACGGTCTTCTCTCCTTGTGCTATAAAAGGAGAGGAAGAGCACCATTGTGGGGGTTGCCTTATTTTTGAGTGTGAGTGAGGTATACCATTTCGTTTTAGGGTTAGGGTTTCTTTTCTTCTTCGTCGGATTAGGGTTTCGGGTTTATCATAGTCGTTTGGTGCGGCCTACGCGGCCGCCATTTTGTAATCGGTTTTCGGTTCTAATATATCTTGTTGAGCATTTGGCCTCCATCTTCCTCTTGTTCATTCTTTCTCTTCTTGTGCTAAGCTCCATTCCGAAGTCCTATTCCTTCTCCCCTTCTCCTTAGTCCAAGACCCCCGTGGTTCCGCCCTTCTCCACGCACGCGCGTAACAACGCGACACCGGGTTGCCGCCTCTTCCATCAGCCATTTCATTCCTCCTCTCCCGTCGTTTCGGTTCAGGGTCCTTCGGGTATCGCTGGTGGGCACCCAACCTTCCCACAGGTACACTACCCGGCTTCTCAAAGCCTCTGTAAAGTCCCCGCAGACTTTCCGGATGTGGCCGACCTCGTCGCACCACATGCACCTACTTCCTGCCGGAGGCCGTCGGTCACAAGCCTGATCACACCCTTCCTTCTGAGCCTGGGCGATCTGGAGATCCTTTACCGCTTGTGTCAACTCCTCCAAAGTTGTTCCCCCGGACAAGCCTCTGATCACGCCGGTCGAAGACGAACCAGTTTCGAGCCACTCCCGGGTCTCTTCCCTTCGTGCCTGCGATATCTGTTCGAGCTTCCTTGCTGCGACAGGTCCCGCCCCGGTCGCCTTTGTAAAAGCCCACTCCCACCATTTGTCAAAACGGCCGCAGACTCTCTTTACTGCGGCCCAGTCGGTTGTCAGCCCGTCTTCGGTTTCCAGTAAGGAGCCAACTTGCCCCCGATCCCGTGCGTCAACCGATTTGACAAACAGTAAGACACGACTTGTGTCCAGAACGGTCCGATCAAGCGCCGAAAGGCCCGCAAAGCGTTCCTCAAACTCCCGGAGGAGTACCGACGCATTTCTTCCTTTGTTGGGGGACTCCACCCACTCCATGAAGCTCCGCTTCGACTTTCGAAGCGCGTCATCCAGCCCATATTTCTCCAGGAGCCGTCCTTCGAACTCTTCCCAGGTCCCGCGCTCCGCTCGGACCTCGAGCACCTCCGCATGGATGCCCGGCATCGCCACTCGAGGGAATCCGGCAAGACGCCTCTCTTTCGGAATATCCCTCATCAACATCTCCGCCCGGTAGGACGCCAAATAACTCATGGCATCCTTTCCACTGAACCGGCCGATCATACCGACGATCGCCTCAATAGCCTTGTCAAGGGCGTCGGTGCCCTCGCGCGCGCTCACTATCCGGTCCACGGCTGAAGCCATGGCCTCTGCAAGATCCGACCCCCTCATCTTCTGTTCCTCTGCCGCCTGTTTCATGTCGGGTTCACCAAATATGTCGCGTTACTACGCACGTGCGTAGAGAAACGAGGCGGGACCATGGGGGTCTTGAACCGAAGAGCAGGTGATAGAAGGGGAAAAGAGAAGGAGAGAGACGCCCGGTCACGTATGAGCAAAGAAACACAGGGGCGTGGCCCGTCAACACAGAAGACGCGAATGGACACAGAGACAGGGAGACACAAGTGTTTGTATATTGACGAATAACAAGTACACATCAAAACACGTGAGCGGTTACAACCGAACAGGCCGGCGAACAGATGCCGATGCCTGTTCGTCTGCGCACGAAAAGGGGATAGGATGGAGGTGCTGCCGGAAGCACACGAGCGTTCCTCGAAGCAGCGCGAGCCTCCCGAAACCTGTAGAGAAGAGCAATAGAGAACAGGCAGAGGAGAAGCGTTCGGTTCCGGTCCGACAGCACTTTGTCTTCCTCAATGCGCAATCCCTTCTCCCTGCATCTCCCTCTCCTTTATAGCGTCAAGAAGGGAGCCGTCTCCCTCATTTACTTCCTACCTACCGAATCTAACTACCCGGATATGCCTTCGTACTTAATTCCCTATTATATACATTAAGGGCGCGCACTCGTGAAGAGCCGGTTCACGCCTGCTATGCATCGGTTACGGCAAGGGACGGTTTTCGTCACGACAACGCGCATGCTCCCAAGAACCTGTGTACTGATGGAAAATCAATCGACACTTTCCAAACTTCACCTCTCGGCCACAACCAAGGAAACACACGAATCGTTGTTGCAGAAAATGGGAAATGCGAGAAATAGAGTGGACACACGATTTAACGTGGAAAACCCTGTACGGGAAAAACCACGGGAGTACAAGACTCCGAACCAAAACTATGCACAGAGAAATATACAATGGCGAGCTGCAAGGCGACGACCTTGAGCTCGCTGTCTTCGCCACAGGCGGCGGAAATACACAGAGGCGTCGACCTCTTCCTCTCTCACGCTCTATCTCTCTCGCGGCTGCTCTCTCTTCACTCCTCTTGAGTGGAAAAACAGAAAAATGATAAGCAACATAAAACTGTTTGCCCTAAGTCATATTTATACACATATGACTTTGGGGCTATTTACAACTATAGCCTCAAGGGCCCTTGGCAAACATATTCACAGATATGTCCCCGCATCCGGATCTCGCTCCGGGTACATTCGTCATCCGGCTCTGAAGCCGGGGTCTTCATCATCCGGTTCCGAAACCGAAACCAGGCTTGTCGGCATTCATCTCCGATGTCCGACCATCCCATCCGAAAGGGACAGTAATCCCAACACGTACCTCCGTGACCGAGTTACAGTCGGGCTTCATTGCGGAGATGGCTTCCACCTTAGCCGAAGACGGTTTCCAGCCATACGATCCGCATAGATGTCCGATGACCATGACCTTTGATTGCCCGAAGGGCGATTTCTCCCCGGAGAAGGTGAGCCTTGCGTCCTCTAGCCTCTGCAGCACCCTCTCGCAGTCATCAATGTGTGTCGCCACGAATCTCCGGCATCTGTCCGGTCCGATCGTTTCGTCCTTTTCCTCCACCGGACATCCCTTGATCGGGATGTCATCCAAAAATGGCATGGTGATGTCCGGGATACAGTCCCTCAGCACCTTGTTCATCGCATTCACCATGTGGGCCACCGAGTTCGTCCCTCCTTGTGGCAGGGTACACATCCGCACTAGGCCGAGAGGAGTCCGCATAGTCGTAATGTCTCTGCTCTCTACGGCTAGTTGGAACTGATCATACCCCGAGTACAGATCACCGATCGAGTAGATCGACCTTCCAGCGAAGGCCTCCGCGAACTCGTCTATCATTGGTCCGATTCCTGCGTTCCGAATGGTCACTCTGTTGACCGGTTGCAGGTCTTGAATGAAGTGCAACGTCCCGTTCTTCTTCGGTACGGTAAACCACCGGTTCGAGTACGGGGCACTCGACGGTTCGAGGGTGCCCATATCGACTTTCTGCCTCTATAGCTTCATTAGCTTCGGGATGTGAGCTCTCAGTACCGAAATTGGCTTGAGATTCCACGTCACATGCGGTACCGTGAATATCACCATCGGCTTCACGACTGTCGGGTCTACGCACCCGATCTCTTCCGGTGAGAATGCGAAGGCTTTCCCGTGCCTTCCGAGCATTCTCCGAAACCGGTCTTCTTCCGCCGGCAGTAGGAACCCGCCCCCACCGATTTTGAGCTCCTGTAGCGTTCTATCGGTGAAGGCGTGCCCTATGCAGGCCGGATCTCGTAAACTGGGGTCCGACGCGACCCCCTTGATTCGCAACTCGCTGCCCTCCGGTAAGGGTGTCGCGACTCGCCTTACCTTCCGGTCGACAGTCTTGTACTTCGTGTTATCTCGGGCCGTCCGATCCGACTCGAACCCTTGTACATTTAGTGTGAATATCGAGGGCGCCTTTATGGCGCCGAAGAGTAGTCAAGTCGGGACAGACGATCCCATGAAAGTCGGGATTTGTCCCACATTGTAACACATCCCTTTCCTTGTTCTATAAAAGGAAGGGAGCGCCCTTTGTGTAGGGGTTGCCCATTTTGCATTAGAGGGTATACCGTTAGGTTTAGAGTTAGGTTTCTTCTTCTCCCCCTTCGTGTTCTGCTTAGGGTTTGCTTTGGCGGCCTCCTGTGCAAGACCCCGCTCGGCGCGACGAGCCGAGAGCTCCCCGACGGCGGCTTGGCAGCAGACGACTACTGGAGTTGGTGCATACGGATGTGTGTCAAGTAGACACGAAGTCACATGCCGGAGCGCAGTACTTCGTGACGTTCATAGATGACCACAGCCGGAAGCTGTGGGCCACACCGTTGAAGACAAAGGATCAGGTGTTATCCGTCTTCAAAGAGCTCCACGCGAGAGTGGAAAGAGAAACCGGTCGGAAGCTGAAGGCGGTTCGGGCAGATAACGGAGGTGAATACCGGGGGCAGTTTGAGGAGTATTGCCGCTCGAAGGGAATCCGGCTCGAATTTACCGTGCTGAAGACGCCGGAACTAAACGGACTGGTTGAGAGGATGAACCGGACCATAATGGAGAGGGTCCGGAGTATGCTAGCGCATGCAAAACTAACCAAGAAGTTTTGGGCTGAGGCACTGTCGACGGCGACATACGTGATAAACAGATCACCCTCAGTACCCTTGGACAGAGACACGCCACAGAGAGTATGGACTGGTAAGGAAGTGGCCTACCGGCATCTGAAGGTGTTCGGGTGTCTCGCGTACGTGCATGTAGCAAAGGACCAGAGAGGAAAGTTAGACCCAAAGACCCGGCCATGCATATTCCTCGGTTACGGTGACGATGAGTTCGGCTACCGAGTGTGGGACCCGGTCGACAAGAAGGTATTCAGGAGTCGAGATATTATCTTCATGGAGGACAAGACACTCGCCGACTGGGAGTCGGAGAAGAAGATAATGAACTCCGAGTCGACCGGTAAGGATCAACTCTACGATGAGCAGACCCAACCGGCGAGAGACCGGTTAGCACTCGAAGAACCAGCCGGATACGGTGAGGATACCGAACCGGCAGAAGAAGAAGTAGAGGAAGCTGAGACCGGAACCGGCCTAGACCCCGAATCATATTCGGATGAAGAGCAAATGGAGGAGCCGGTTACCGAAACCCAAAGATGGAGATATCCTCTCAGAGAGAGAAGGGCCCCCCGGAGATTTCCGGATGCAGAGCATGTTCTGCTGACCGATGAGGGGGAGCCGGAAAGCTTCAAAGAAGCGGAGGATGACACCCACAGCCGAAAATGGTTAAGTGCCATGCAGGACGAGATGGATTCCCTGCATGAGAACCATACGTACAAATTGGTGGAGTTGCCGAAAGGAAAGCGGGCACTCCGAAACAAGTGGGTGTACAAGTTGAAACCGGGAGATGCCGGCAACCCCCCGAGATACAAAGCCAGGATCGTGGTGAAGGGGTTCCATCAGAAGAAGGGCGTGGACTTCGACGAGATATTTGCCCTGGTAGTAAAGATGACCTCCATCCGGACGGTGCTGAGTATAGCGGCAAGCATGGACCTCGAGGTAGAACAGCTGGACGTGAAGACGGCATTCCTTTACGGCGACCTCGAAGAGGAGATTTACATGCAGCAACCGGAAGGTATTGTGGAGAAAGGGAAGGAGCACCTAGTATGCCGGTTGAAGAAGAGCCTCTATGGACTGAAGCAGGCACCCCGACAGTGGTACCGGAAGTTCGACTCCTTCATGACCGATCAAGGGTACCACAAGACACAGGCCGATCACTGTGTGTTTGTGAAGAAGTTCGAAGGAGGCGACTTCCTAATACTCCTTCTGTACGTCGATGACATGTTGATCGTCGAACGTGACCAAGTCAAAATACGGATGCTGAAGAAGGCTCTAAACCGGACCTTCTCAATTAAAGACTTGGGTCTGGCAAGACAGATGCTGGGGATGCACATCATTCGGGACCGGTCTAAGAAGCAATTATGGTTGTCACAGGAGAAGTACGTGACAAAGGTGCTTCACCGGTTCAACATGTCAGAAGCGAAACCGGTCGGATCGACACTTCCTGCAAATTGCAGGCTATCCGGTAAGCAAAGCCCGAAGACGAAAGCAGAGAAGGCGGATATGATGAAGATTCCATATGCCTCTGCCGTCGGGAGCTTGATGTACGCTATGGTGTGTACCCGACCGGACATAGGATACGCAGTCGGAGTGGTGAGCCGGTTTATGAGCAATCCCGGCAAGGAGCACTGGAACGCGGTCAAATGGATACTCCAGTATTTGAAGGGCACTTCAAATATGTGTCTCCGATTCGGCTCCGGAAAACCTCAACTGGACGGTTTCACCGATTCGGACATGTCGGCTGATGTGGATACCGGCCGGTCAACATCCGGGGAGCTGTTTCGTGGCAGTCGAGGCTGCAGAAGACGGTTGCATTGTCAACCACAGAGGCGGAGTACATGGCGGCTGTGGAAGCCGGCAAGGAAATATTATGGATGAAGGACTTCATAGGAGAGCTTGGTATCCGGCAAGAAGAATACCGACTCTATTGCGATAGTCAAAGTGCCATTCACCTTGCTAAGAATGCGGCCTACCATTCCTGGACGAAGCATATCCAGCGGAGGTATCACTGGATCCGGGAAAGAGTAGATGACCAGGAGTTCGCACTGACGAAGATTCACACGGCCGAGAACGGGTCAAATATGTTGACCAAAGTGCTGACACCTGACAAGCTGGATGCATGCCGGAAGAGAATCGGACTGGTAAGACACCCCATGCCGAAGTGAAGGGGGAGTTTGTTGGGAGACAGGTCCCTCCGGATGGGAAGGGAGAAGAACAGTGCCGATGAACAATCTCGGCCGAGGCTACGGAGAGCCGGATGATGCAGACCCGGTGAAGACCGGATGAGGAGTACCCGGCTACGGAGAGCCGGATGATGCAGACCCGGTGAAGACCGGATGAGGAGTACCCGGCTACGGAGAACTGGATGAAGCAGACCTGGTGAAGACCGGATGAGGAGTACCCGGCTACGGAGAACCGGATGAAGAGACATATTCGTAAATATGTTTTTTGATAGTCCATCGAGGCTATATTTGTAAATAGCCGAAAAGTCATATTAGTATAAATATGACTTAGGGCAAACTAGGAGTAAGTTGTTGTTGTCATTTTCTTGTTGGTGCAAGAAGAAGAGAGACTACGTAACGTTGTACAGAGAGAGAGAGAGAGAGAGAGAGAGAGGTCGCTGCCTCTGTTGTAACCGCCGCGTGTGGCGAAGATCGTGAGCACGAGATCGTTGCCTCCGTGAACTCACTATTTTGTACATTCCTACATAGTGACAGTTTGCAGCCTGTGGGTTGCTGTGGTTTTTCCCCTAGTGTGGGGCTTTCCACGTAAACCTCCTGTGTAATTTTTCTGTGTGGGGCTTTCTTATTTGCCGAGCGTTGTGCATAAGGAGCATTGAGTTCCCGACACTTCCCTTCGCGCCTGCGGTATCGGTTCGAGCTTCCTTACTGCGACAGGTCCCGCCCCGGTCGCCTCCGTATCAGCCCACTCCCACCGTTTGTCAAAACGGCCGTAGACTCTTTTTACCGCGGCCCAGTCGGCCGTCAGCCCGTCTTCGGTTTCCAGTAAGGAGCCCACTTGCCCCCGATCCCGTGCGTCAACCGATTTGACAAACAGTAGGACACGACTTGTGTCCAGAACGGTCCGATCGAGCGCCGAAAGGCGCGCAAAGCATTCCTCAAACTCCCGGAGGAGTACCGACGCATTTCTTCCTTTGTTGGGGGACTCCACCCACTCCATGAAGCCCCGCTTCGAAAGTCGAAGCGCGTCATCCAGCCCGTATTTCTCCAGGAGCCGTCCTTCGAACTCCTCCCAGGTCCGGCTCTCTGCTCGGACTTCGAGCACCTCCGCATGGATGTCGGGCATCACCACTCGAGGAAATCCGGCAAGACGCCTCTCTTCCGGAATATCCCTCATCAACATCTCCGCCCGGTAGGACGCCAAATAACTCGTGGCATCCTTTCCACTGAACCGGCCGATCATACCGACGATCGCCTCAATAGCCCTGTCAAGGGTGCCGGTGCCCTCGCGCGCGCTCACTATCCAGTCCACGGCCGAAGCCATGGCCTCTGCAAGATCCAAACCCCTCATCTTCTGCTCCTATGCCGCCTTGTTTCACGTCGGGTTCACCAAAGATGTCGCGTTACTACGCACGTGCGTGGAGAAACGAGGCGGGACCACCGGGGTCTTGAACCGAAGAGTAGGTGATAGAAGGGGAAAGAGAAAGAGAGAGACGCACTGTCACGTATGAGCAAAGAAACACAGGGGCACGGCCCGTCAACACAGAAGACGCGAATGGACACAGAGACAGGGAGACACAAGTGTTTGTATATTAACGAATAACCAATACACAACAGAGCACGTGAGCGGTTACAACCGAACAGGCCGGCGAACAAATGTCAATGCTTGTTCGTCTGCGCACGAAAGGAGAAAAGGGTGGAGGTGCTGCCGGAAGCACACGGGCGTTCCTCGAAGCAGCGCGAGCCTCCCGAAAACCTGCAGAGAAGAGCGATGGAGAACGAACAGAGGAGAAGCGTTCGGTTACGGTCCGACAGCACTTCGTCCTCCTTAATGTGCGATCCCTTCTCCCTGCGTCTCCCTCTCCTTTATAGCGTCAAGAAGGGAGCCGTCTCCCTCATTTACTTCCTACCTACCGAATCTAACTACCCAGGATATACCTATGTACCTAATTCCCTATTATATACATGAAGGGCGCGCACGCGTGAAGAGCCGGTTCACGCGCGTTATGCACCGATTGCACTAAGGGACGGTTTTCTTCACGACAACGTAAGTGTAACAAACCCCCCTGGAGTGAATGATGTGAACATGTACAAGGAGTGACAGATCAGCCCCCACAAGGCAATAAGCCTAAAGCTTTGCGAAAAGCTTCAAACTTTTCTCGTGGAAGAGCTTTGGTGAATATGTCTGCCACATTATCTTGTGTAGGCACATATACCAAATCAATATCTCCTGCATGAAGGCGCTCTCTCACATAGTGATAATGCACCTCAATATGTTTGGTCCATGCATGAAATACAAGATTCCGTGCAACAGCCAATGCACTCTGACTATCTGTGAGAATACGTGTAGCAACATCAATCTCCATGCAAAGATCCATCAAAAGGCGTCTTAGCCATATACACTCCACTGTAGCTGTGAAAATTGCCTTGTACTCAGCTTTACAACTTGATGTCGCCATTGTAGGTTGCTTTTTACTCAACCAAGATATACATGAGTTTCCAAGGAAAAAGCAATTACCACTAGTGGACACGCGAGTATCATAACAACCAGCCCAATCACTATCTATAAAAGCATGCAAGCATGGTTGAGTATCTCTACCATAAAAGAGACCCAAGCTCAAAGTGCCTCTAAGATATCTAAGCACACGTTTCACTACTTGCCAATGCTTAGTGCCAGGGCTATGCATGAATCGACTCAACTGGGAGACTGCATATTGTATATCCGGCCTTGTATTGCATGCATATATAAGACATCCCACAGCTTGTTGATAAAGAGAAGTATCAAATGCATCACTAGAATCCTCAACAGAGAACCTAAATCCTTTCTCCACAGGTGTAGAAACTGGCTTGTAATCCTCAAAGTCAAAAACGCTGAAGTAGTTTTTCAACATACTTTCCTTGATGCATAACCATTCCCCCCTCAACGGATACAAACTGGATGCCAAGATAGTAGCTCAAAAGACCAAGATAAGTGACTTCAAAAGTATGTTGCAAATCAGCCATAAGAAAATCAAGTTTTGCTTCACATGACCCAGTCAAGAGTATGTCATCAACATAAAGAACGAGCACTAGAAGATCAACCCCATCTTTGCACACATAAAGTGTGCTTTCAATCGGACTACATGTGAAGCCAAGAGCAATCAAGTGCTTATGGATTTTTTCATACCATGCACGTGGAGCTTGCTTGAGACCATACAAGGCCTTATGCAAGCGACAAACCATATGCTCTTTCTCTTTCGTAGCAAATCCAGGAGGTTGTTTCACATAAACCTCTTCTTGCAAATCACCATTTAAGAAAGTTGTTTTTATGTCCAATTGATGCATTTTCCAACCTCTTTGGGCAGCCAATGCGACCACGGTACGAATGGTAGTCATGCGTGAAGTAGGTGCAAAAGTTTCCTCATAATCAATGCCATATTGTTGTGCATATCCTTTGGCAACCAATCTAGCTTTGTAGCAATCAATATTACCATCGGACTTTTGTTTAATCTTGTAAACCCACTTAGTACCAATCACATTCTTTCCTTTTGGCAATTCACATAACTCCCAAGTACTATTCTTATGAATGGAATCCATTTCTGATTGCATAGCACTCATCTAATGAGGATCATCACATGCATCTTCAAAAGTAAGTGGCTCCTCATTACATGCTATTGCAACAATAGAATAATCCACAAAATTACTTGATGCATGGCGAGAGCTTGATCTTGTTTTACCAAGTAAAGGTGCACTCAATTTGCTATCTCGCAAAGTTTGTTTCAGCCACCTCGGCATAGTTTGTGACCTCTCAATAGCCATACGTTCATTATGTAATACATCTTCAATATGTACATCATGCGTGGGCTGAATTTCATGCTCATTTTCAGTCACATTTTGTTGCAAATGTTCAGCCATATTTGGCTGGACATTTCGTGCATTTTCAGCACTTATTTGTTGGAAATTTTCATCCCTTTGAAACTCACTTGGCTAGTCTACATGTCCATGGTCAAGTGCACCACTTTGGAACAAAGGCATGAGTGTATCAAACACATCTTGTGAGTTAACTGTTGGGTGTTTTTTTGCATTCAAGAAAAGGGAAAGCTGAATTTTCAACAAATACCACATCTCGACTCACAATAATTGTGTCCGTCAATGGATGATACAAATGATATCCCTTACATTTTCAGCACTATAACCAACAAATATGCATTTCTTTGCCTTGTCATCAAGTTTGTGACGTTGTTGTGATGGCACAAGAGCATATGCCAAACAACCAAACACACGCATATGACTAACCATAGGTTTATGTCCATTCCAAGCCTCATATGGCATAATGACTCTCAATGCTTTTGTAGGGCAACGATTCAACACATAATTTGCACACATAACCGCTTCCATCCAAAACTTGTTAGGAAGATGCTTTCCTTTAACCATACATTGTGCCATCTCTAAGAGTGTTCTATTTTTGCGCTCTGCAACACCATTTTGTTGAGGTGTATATGGCACCGTACATTGATGTAAAATACCTCTTTCACAAAGAAAAGCATTAAAGTCATGTGACATATATTAGCCACCACGATCCGTGCGTAGAGTCAAGAGCTTATTTGCGGAAAAATTTTCAACCATAGCTAAAAATGATTTGAAGCAAGAAAAAACTTCATTCTTTGCTTTCATAGGATACACCCATGTATGACGAGTAGCATCATCAATGAAGGTAACAAAATATAGATGCTTTCCAAAAGATGGAGTCTTTACAAGACCACACACATCACTATGAACAAGTTGTAATTTTCTTGTAGTGTGTGTATGACTATCTTTTGGAAAAGAAGCACGATGCATTTTTCCAAGAATGCAACCTTCACATGCATGTTTTTCAATGGACTCAAGTGTAGGCAACCCAATAACCATATCCTTCTTTTGTAAGTGAAGCAAACTATTGAAGTTCAAGTGACCAAAACGAGCATGCCCATGGAAGAAGTATGGATAGCCAAGGCATTTAGAGAGGCCCTCTTGTATGTATCCAAACGGTACAAGCCATTGCATAATGTACTGGACATCACAATAACATCGCCATTGCTATAATCATGAACCATGCACTTATCATCAACAAAATGTACATGAAGCCCGGCTTTGGCAATCAAAGGAACCGAAATTAAGTTCTTCTTGATACCGGGCACATACAATACATTCTTTAAGAGGACAACACCTCCATTTGCAGCCGAAAGCTCAATTTCTCCTACTCCAATGATAGGATAAGAGGCATTGTTTGCACACACCACATGTCCACCTTTGGGTGCATCTTTCAAGGATGCAAAGAAACTTTTGCATGAAGTAATGTGAAGTAATGTGCTTTGAAGCACCACTATCAAAGAACCAATCCGAATCAATCTCACTTACAACCATACATTTAGAGTGCAATGATGCATCATAATGATATGTAACAACACATGCCCAATAATCTCATCACTCTTTGCACTTGAAACATTTTCAAAAATGGTCATGCCGGATTCCTTCTTCTTCTCATTGCGCTTAACAAGCTTTCTACACTCTTCAATCATATGGCCAACCTTTCGACAATATTTGCATCTCTTCTTCTTTTGCAAATCACCATCATTAGAGGAATAAGTGAAAGAGGGAGGTTGAGGCTTTGGTTTTGAAGAACCAAAAGCTGAACCATGCTTGCTTTTTCCTTTTTGTGAGATAGCAAGTGCTTGTGTTCCCTCTATCAAACCACTTCTATTCACTCTAGATTGTTCTCCTTGCAAAAGAAGAGACACAACCTCATCAAATGCATACAGATCGGTATTCCCTTTTGCAACCAAACGAATAGTAGTAGCAAAGCTTTGAAAAGATTCGGGTAATCCTTTCAACAACGTAGAGACAAGTGATGTATTCGAAATGATTTCATCAATGTTTGCCAATTGCTCTTTCAAATCTTTGATGCGTCTCACATACACATCTACCGACTCATTTTCAGCCATATATACATCCTCAAGTTGCTTTCTCAAATATGCAACACGTGCTTCGTTACGCATGGCATACAACGAAGCAAGAGTGTCCCATGCTTGTTTGGACATAGAGCACCACCAAATATGTGGAACTATATGACGCTTCACAGAAAGTGCAATCAATGCATGAGCTTGAGCATCTTTTCCATCCCATCTAAGTTGCTCTTGTGTGGGTGGCATAGATGAAGTCATTGTGCTCGAAGATGAACCTGTATCTGTGACAGTAGACTGTGAAGTAGTAGGACCGGCGGGGCGCCGATCTACATCTACCATTATGTTCCATAGTTGTTTGGCAACAAGAACATGTTTCATCAAGCTTATCTTCAGCTTGAAGCATGCCAAACAAGTCACCGTTGTTTGCCATTTTACCAAAGAACAAGAAAGTGGCAAAATCTTACCTCAACAAAATCTGAAATGAGTGTTGAAAATGCAGCTCACAAACTATCACGCGGATGACGATTTTGACTACACGAATGGCTTCGAAATGGGGGTAAAACAGTAGGGTACCCGCTGAAAATGAGCTCCAAGTGCTGAAATACACTTCTCTATATTCGGAAGTTGATTTGCACAATAAAAAGTGTGTGCGCGCCGCGATGCCGCGACGCGGACAACCGAAGATGGAGAGGATGAAGAACTTGGCTCTGATACCACTGTTGGGTATGTGAGGAAGAGTGAGAAACACACAAGAGGCACACACAAGAAGCTCAAACAAAGAAGCACTCACACAAGGAAGACAATGCCTGGAATAGCTCTCTCTATTGATGAATGATACAAAAACTAATAGGAGCTGAAATATATCCCTAAGTACTAAGTACTACCACATATGAGTGACTCATGTATGTGGTAACATGGGGAAAAAACCTCTAGCCAGCACTAGAGTAAAAAGTGCCCATGTATAGGGAAAAATGGTTCACATCAAAGCTACTCGAGGAACAATGTAAGTGTAACAAATTTTTGGAGTGTCCATGTATCATTTACATCACTTTAGACATCATATAAACCATTGTTGGAGAAAAAAATATACTAACATTGATTCTCTAAAATTTTGCATTTGAATGCAACCATTGAAATTTATCTTTCTTATGGTCAAAACATATGTGCTCTCCTCATACTTATGATGAACTCGCTTCTTTTCAGAGTATTACATAGATTGTTTAACTCTTACTTAAATTTGTCCCCTTGAAATTGGCAATATAATGTTCAATGTTTATACTCTAAACTTGTCCTGATTGGTAGATAGTTCATATGTCTTGATCTTGAGCCCCATTAGATCGACCGTTGTCAATTCCCAATAGCATAGTTCTTTTTAGTATACAAAATCAATGATTGGCTTTTGTTCATAAATGATCCCAAATCAAAAATACATTCAATAATGGACAATTGCTCCTTGGAAACATTATGAATACCATGTTGTGGTTCAAATTTACACAATGTTAATGATAGGCTTTAATTGATCATGAGTGGTTCTGAGTCGAAAATATTCAATAGTTATCTAGGCATAGTCTTGGCCCTTGAGGATCACAAAGCTAATTTTAATAGTTTACGGGTAGGATAGTTCAAAAACTAGTTATCTTAGGACCTGGAACAAACCCATAAGGACCTATGACTTATTTTATGTTTGTATCTTGTCCTTCGTTATGGGTGGTCGATGTGGCTACACATTCTTAAACCATTTTTTCTAAATATTCATAGCTTATCATTAGTTTTTATTTGTAATAATAGTGGACATATACATGGACAATTGCCATGTGGAAAATTATGAATATCATCATATATTTCAAACATACAAATAATCATTTATGTATTCCTTCATCCTTTATCATTAATGCCAATTTTTTAAAGCATAATCAATAAAGCTAGAGAATAACATAAATGCTCATGATGCTAAAGTAAAGTGTTTTCATTCACCCATCTAGCTAATATAATTGACCAATGACATCCAGATTCCTCACTATAAACAAACTTCAAATATTTGAATTTTAGAAAAAACTAAGATACATATTTTATGATATTCAAATGTTTTCCATTATGGATATATTGTTAACCTTGTAAGTTATAACAATTAATTAAAATGAAAAGGTGATAGCATATACTTTGGCATATGGGAGTGTGTAAAAGTCAATATCATTAATGTATTTGAGTAAAACTATATAATATAGTAACTGATGTTAAAAGGATCCTATTGAAACCATGTTGCTTAACTTTCCAACTTATGTGACATACACACTTTTGTAATTCCGTCCATATTCACATGCATTGATGTGCATAATATGAATAAAATTGAAGTCAAATCAAAGTAAAAATGCATTCTTGTAAGAGTACAATTCCTCTCAAACTCACATTGAGAGAGGCGAGTAATGATACTCCTAAAGGACAGAACCCACTATCAAATATATGAAGTTTATAGGTTGATACCTTGAAATCACAAAGAGGACACAATAAAGCCTTACCCAAGGCATTGCTATTCATTCAAAATATTTGCAAATCTAAGGACATACAAGAAAATATATCATCATCGTTCATGGATTATTCATCTTACATTATCAAGAGACCCTTACAAGTTTGCTTTAAAAGTTTACAACCTAAACAACCAATCATATAAAGTCCTAAATCATTATGGAAAGGTATCATCATATGAACTTGTAAATTGATCACACTATTTCATAATTGAACACTTCATCATTTGTCTTCACCTCTTTTGGAGAGAGAATAAAGTGGAGATATGCTCCACCAACTAGAAATGCCAAGAATACTCCAAAGCACACTATAGAAAGAGGCACATGGCATTATTGAGAACCAATTAGGTTCAACATCAGTCTTAACATTCCTAGTTGTTCTTGTATCTTTCTCTCTCGTAATTAGGTAAGTCAATAACACTACAAGCATTGTGTCTTGGGTTCGAAATCCAATTTCCTCACCTCTCTATTATATACTTCATATATATCTCTATTTCACTAGATGCCACTGTGGAATGTAGAGGGTGAACCCATGACCACCTGGTCTCCATTGGGCAACCTTACCAACTGGTCTCTCTCTCTCTCTCTCTCTCTCTCCACATCATCTTTTTATCTTTTCCTCTAAAGTACTCATAGTACTCATCCTCCTCTACCTCTAGTGTTAATTCCCTCTCCGTCTTCAGTACTATTCCTGACCGTTAGAACCGAATTTCTCTATCTCCTCACTCCTCCCTCCCTTCATACTAATCCTCTTATCCCTCCTTCCTCCAATACTATGGTAACTGTTAGCGCTCAAGAATATCAATATGTTTTCTCGGAGCTACAATGCTTAAAAGAAAGGTTTGTCACATTGGAACAAGAAAATCAACATCTATTGGGGGATCTTCAACAAATCTCTTTAGAAAAGCAGCAAACGCAACAACAACATGGGAAGCTAGTGTTACGATGCAACAACTTGAAGCAACCATTGCGGCATTGCAACAACAAGGGCCAAGTAGTCAAGGGATTCATAAAGAGCCCAAGATCGGCCTTCCTATGAAATTTGATGGAACGCGATCATAGTTTAGAGGATTCCTTAATCATGTACGATTAGTCATTCAAATGCATCCTTCCCGATATCCCATTGATGTATCACGAGTGGGTCTGGTAGGCACGTTGTTGTGCGGCTCAGCTTTGGCATGGTTCGCTCCATTGTTAGAAAAAAATCTCCATTACTAAATAATTTTGAGGAGTTTATAAGCGAGTTTAAAGCATGTTTTGGAGATACTAATAGCATAAGGACGGCAATCAACAAAATCTGATGATTATGTCAAGGTGATCGTCCAGCCTCCACTTACGTTGCAGATTTCCATCTACTTGCCTTCGATATCCCTTGGGATGATCAAGCATTGCTTGAGTACGGCCTACGAATGATCTCCTAACTTTCCCCGAAGAACCAAAAACGCTCACAGAGGCAATCAGTCGAGCGGTATGATGTGATAACCAACTTTTTGAACGACGTTCAGAACGCCAGTTACAAATGCCAAGGACTAGGTCAGAGCCCACATATGCCTCGATCATAGAAAAACCATTTTCAAGGGAATCATATAATACATCCCCGGAAAATACTCCAACACCAATGGAAATCGACACCACACGTCGTCGTGGACCATTGTCAGAAGAAAAAAAGCAACGACGTCGAGCAAATAAAGTATGTCTTTATTGCGAAGGACCAAGGCATATTGCAATAAACTGTCCACATAGGCCAAGAAGACATGTAAATCAAATCGTAGCTTGTACTAAACCCGAGTCTATTTCAGTAGGAGTGTCTGATAGTCCTAATAGTACTAATAGCCCAAGTCTATCGAACAAATTTGAAGTCCTTAGTCAGTTAGAAGAAGAGTTAAACGACTAAGTCCAGCCAAAATTGGAGTTGTTTGGTTGGACAACCCTAGATCTGTGCAACCCATTAGTGGTTCCATTCCCTCTAAGCAAGTTAGCAATGTGTTCTTCGCTCAAGTAACATTTAGTACTAAAAGAACCTCCCTAGTACATGTCTTAGCACTCTTAGATTCCGGAGCCAATTCTTGCTTCATGGATAGGAATTTTGCCCAAGCTCATCAGATATCCCTAAGAAAGCTTCCTTGCCTAGCATCTGTAATAGTCATTGATGGTCGCCCCATTGCTTCCGGAAATATCGTAGAAGAGTTAGAGCCGATTCAAATTGTCCTAGATAAATTGGTGTGTGTAGTATCATCTAATATAATTAGTAGTCCAGAGCATAGTATGAACCATACATGCATTTGCATTCGCGAATGATTGAAACATTCGCTTAAGAAAAACACCCTCAAAGAATGATAAATACCATACTTTTGGATTACCTGTTTATTATGAGGTAAATATGCCTAAAAAATGGGGAAAAAACAAAAAAAAACACAAGAATATTTGAATAACATTCGCATTTGTTTTCCAACGTAGGAAAACAGATGTTATGCTAGACAAACACGAATTTTACGTACTATGGTCTAGAGCATCCAATTGTCTTGGGTTTACCATGGTTCAAATTACATAGCCCAGACGTAGATTGGAGAACAAGAGAAATGCGGTATCGACAAACCCAAGGATCTACTCATCGAATTTCAACCATTTTGCTACATCAATTACGTGAGGAAGGACGCAAGGAATCGATGTTTGTATTCGTAGTATTAGTAAAACCTTCCAACACCACTTAAGAGGAATCCATAGCTCAACTCCTAGAGAAGTATTGTCATTATGCCGACGTGTTTGATAAGGTACAAGCCAATACTCTTCCTCACCATTGACCGTATGATTGTCCCATTGATTTACAACCAGGAAAAGAGCCACCATGGGACCGATCTACAACTTGTCACCAACTTAGTTAGAAGTCCTTCGAGCCTACATAGAAGAGAATTTGGCAAACATGTTCATTCGACATTCGAAATCTCCAGCCCACGCACCCATTTTCTTTGTCAAGAAAAAGGATGGTTCACTTCGTCTCGTCATGGATTACCGTGGCTTGAATAAGGTCACCATCAGGAATAGGTATGCACTTCCCCTTATCTTGAGTCTTTTAGAATGGATAAATGGACCCGCAAAGTTCTTCACAAAGATCGATTTACGAGGAGCATATAACCTTGTACAGATCCGACCGGGAGATGAATGGAATACCTCTTTTCGCACCTGATATGGTCACTTCAAGTATACAGTTATGCCATTTGGTCTCACCAATGCGCCAGTAGTCGGCAAATGATATATTCTGAGATCTCTTGGATATCTATTTGATCATCTATTTGGATGATCTTCTAGTTTATTCAAAGACTCAAGAAGAGCATGATTCTCATGTATTATTAGTATAGTTAAAACAACTTCGAGAACATGGTCTTTATGCAAAATTGGAAAAATGTAGTTTTGAGTGCAACCAGGTGGAATTTCTATGTTATGCCATCTCCTCGGAAGGCATCTCTATGGATCCAGCTAAGGTCAAAACTGTGGTAGAGTGGCAGACTCCACGTTCGTTGTGAGATGTGCAATGTTTTTTAGGCTTCACAAATTTCTACCGCAAGTTTATACATGACTACTCAAAGCTTTTTTGGCCTCTCACACAGCTTACCAAGAAGGGGCAGTTGTTTGTTTGGTCTAAGGAAGTGGACATGTCTTTTGTGAGTCTTAAGAAAGCATTTACATCAGCTCCTATTCTAGCTCATGTTGATCCGAAAAAATCGTTCATCATTGAGGCAGACGCGTCGAATGTCGCCCTTGATAGCACTCTATCACAACAAGGCGACGATGAAAAACTACATATTGTGGCTTTCCACTCATGCAAGTTTGACGCCGCCGAAATCAATTACGAGATACATGACAAGGAGTTATTAGCAATAGTGGACTCTTTCACACAATGGAGGAATTTTTTAGAGGGATCTTCTCATCAAGTCATCGTATTTAGTGATTACAAAAATCTTGCCTACTTCCAGAGTGCTCATGTATTAAATTGAGAACAAGCTTTGTGGGCCCAATTCCTCATCATCTGTCGAAGTGCATCCATCGCTCGTAGCTCCATCATATGTGCTCCGTCCTAGTCCGCGCTTGGTGTGTCACCGGCCATAAAGGGAAGGATAATGTCACAGTCATAACAACAATTATGTTAAGATTCGAACTCTTGACTTCTTGTATTATAATCAAGTATTATATTGTAACCAACACATCCAAGTACATAGTTATGTTATATATATCTTCGCAAATTATCTATTCACGTTCTAGGAGTTTTTAGAAATTTCTAGAACTAGAAGGTTCTAGAGGGTTCTCCTAAATATTCTCTAGAATATTCTAATGCATGTACTTCAGCTCACAGTATAAATACTTGTAACTCCCTTAGTCCCTTTCAAGGGATTCAACACCAGTCATTGACACATCGATCTAGTATTCTCGTTTCGCCTCATCTTTGTCTCCTTGATCTTTATTTTTGTCTTCATGCCCTCATGTCACTCACAACATCTAGAGTTCCTATCCTCGTCACATCTAGCTCCAAGTTAATCCGTCACTCGTAGCCCCATCATTTGTGCTCTGTCCTAGTCCGCGCTTGGTGTGTCCGTAACAACTCGTTTCGACTTCAAAATTACATATCGTCCTACCATGAAGCAAGAAGGGAAGGCAGATGCATTATTGTGGCACTCATATCTAGCACCTGTCACATTCTAGACCCAAACCTCTGACTTTTAACACATAGTGCATTGTATTGTGTTAACCATATGGAAACTCTTGTGAACTATCCACATTCGACTGTGAACTTATATATATTGTAGAGTCTAGTGTATAGTACATTCGAGAATATTCTAGTCGTTAGTATATTCTAGAATTATTTTGTAGTATATTCTAAACGGGTATATTTTCTAGAATATACTAACAACTAGAATATTCTCGAATGTACTATACACTAGACTCTACAATATATACAAGTTCACAATTGAATGTGGACAGTTCACAAGAGTTTCCATATGGTTAACACAACACAATGTATTGTGTGTTAAAAGTCAGAGGTTCAAGTCTAGAATGATCCAGCACCTCGTCCCTGTGATCCAGCATTCGATAATCAAAAGCAAGTAATCTTGGGACTAGCACGACTGCAAGCAACATGGGTTTTTGACACTCCATTGGATTCCTGCATTATCAATACGATACGTGAAGACTTGAAGATAGACACTTTCGCTCAAGCCATTCTAGTGCAAATTGATCCCTCTCATGCATCCTATTCACAGTCGCAACAACCATGTACGGACTATCGACAATTCGAATGTCATGATGGATTACTATTCTTTAAGAAACTCTTGCATGTTCCCAATGATTCTTGTCGCCTTCAAGTAGTCCAAAATTGTCATGACACATATACAACTGGTCATTTTGGTAGTACTAAAACATTGGATTTAGTACAACGATCATTTTGGTGGCCTCATATGCGACGATTTATTGAAGGCTATGTTTGGACATGTGATACATGTTGTAGAGCCAAGATGCCAAGACACCATCCATATGGTTTATTGGAACCATTACCAATTCCAAGCAAGCCGTGGCAGCCCATTTCACTAGATTTTATCACAGATCTTCTAGTTTCAAAGGGATTCGATGCGATCTTAACAGTAGTAGATCGATATACTAAGATGGCACATTTCCTGCCTTGTATTGAGGAAATCACTAGTGACGAAACCGTCGAAATTGCCATGCGTGAGGTATTTCGACATCATGGCCTCCTAGATAGTATCATCAGCGATCGATGACCAAGGGGGGTGGGAGTAGTGTCATGATATCGCATGGTATGGCTTCAAAAAGATTTAAACCCAAGACCTTGTGTCACATGAGTTAAAGCTCTACGATTAAGCTATACATTGTAATACAAAAAATATTGTTTTCATTTATTATTTCACTTAGAAAATCCACGTATATTCTAGCTTTCTCTGGAACATTCTAGAAATGTCAAGAATACTCCTAAGCACACTATAAAAAGAGGCACATGGCATTATTGAAAACCAATTCGGTTCAGCGCCAGTCTTAAGCCTCATAGTTGTTCTTGTATCTTTCTCCTTATAATATATATCTTCTACTCTCTCTCTCTCTCTCTCTCTCTCTCTCTCTCTCTCTCGTGAGTTTCACACCATCTTTTCCTCTTAAGTACTCATAGTACTCATCCTCCTATACCTCTAGTACTAATTCCCTCTCAGTCTTTAGTATTATTCCCAACAACCGCAACCCTAACACATCTTGTTTTGTACATGAAATGAGGACAGATTTATGCATATTAATTCTCAATCCTGTAGCATTTGAAAACAATTCCCACACATCTCTTGTCTTACTAATATTTTCCCGATTAAGTACCAAAAACATAATATGGTCCTCTACAAGAGCGTGAACAATACATGGCATCCCTGATGGCAACCTTAGTCCAAGCAATTCTTCCTCCATAGCCATATTGTGTAACTTAACAAGAATAGGATGTGACACAATAGTGAATAGTAAAGGATTGACCAGGCATCCTTGTCTAATCGATTGTGTTAATCCTCCATTAAACATCACATGTGAAACCAAACCCTCCCCTAATGTGTACATCAACTTAGACATACGATCACCATATGAGACATCGACTGATTTATAAATGACCAATCCACATTATCATAGGCTTTCTCGATATCCAATTGTAGCAACACTAATTCTTGTTTAGACTCCTTTGGATAGTCAATTGCCCTTTGAACATTTAAAATATTATGTAAAATGCCTCTTTTTGCTAAGAACCCACCCATACTCAGAGCATTATGAACAATAGATCTTTTTGCTCTCTCTCTCTCTCTCTCTCTCTCTCTCTCTCTCTCTCTCTCTCAATGGTCTCAAACAGTGACCACACCATGTCTAGAGTCTAGACTAACTTATATACTTAGAACAGAAGTAAATGAAGTGTAGGTAGGGATCTAGAACAAAATACATTGCGAAGTGAATAGAAGAAGTGTTGAGTTTCCTCGCTGCAGAGTCTTGTGAGCCATAGCTATGGCCATGGCGATGGCGATGGCGATGCCATCAGATCCTGTCCAGTTCTTGGGCTTTGCCACCTGCGCCTGGACGCTCGCCTTCCTTTCCGTGCGATATCTTCTGCCTCAACGCTCCCATGACTTCTGCAATCGTGTTGTTTCTCTCCTCCATGTCGCTGTCTCTCTCACGCTCTCGTCTCTCGCTTTAGCAGACTGGGAAAACATCTTCTCCACTCTCGGAAGCCCTCCATCGCCAATGCAGGTTTTTCTCTGTCTATGTCTTACATTTTTTCAAGCTGTCCTGTCTGTAAGTCTTTCTCCATCTGTTTTTCTCTTGCTTGGGAATCGGACTAGAAATGATCGATTTCTCTTTCTTCTTTTTGTCTATAATATACCTGCTTACAAATCAGGCGAGATGGGATCGATCTTTTTAATCTCTTTTTTCTCTGTGACATTCTTTCTGGGAGAAAGTATCCATTTTTCAATCTGATTTCCTCTGTAGGATGTCGTTTTGAAAATTACGAGGATAAAGGATCGATCGGTCCATCATTCACTTACTCTTTTTCTGTGTTGCTCGTATGGAACTTTAGAGAGATGGATTTTTTTCTCTGTTTCCGTATTTTTTTGCCTTTCCGTATTTCCTTTTCTTTTTTTATAAATTCTCGCTTGGAATTCAGTTAAAACGTGGCCACAATCCATCACTCTCTCCCACTAATTTCCTTGTTTATTTCTCTGAACACAATTGATCTGTTTGAAGAAAGTCAATATCGATTCCTAGGCTGTCCAGTGGGCTTATATGAGGCGTTCCATGGAACCTCAAAGTACGATGTAGAATACCGTTCAAGTTCCTGTGAAGTATCTTCCATGATACAGGATTGTTTTCAAATTCTATTATTTTCTTTCTCTACCTGTATGTTATCTGTTATCTAGCTTAAGATACTATTGATAAGGTTTCCTTTTTGCTTATATTTTTGCTAATTTGTTTCTTTTCTTGGGGTACATTTGTAATGCAGATGCTCACGATGTCAATAAGCCTGGCATATTTCATATATGATTTTTTCTGTTGTCTTTTTGACACCCGGATTGATTACTCCAATATCATCCATCACACTGTTACTATCAGCACCCTTGCCTATTCTGTATTTTTTGTGAAGGTATGCATTTTCTTTTTTAGCTGGAGAAACAGGAAAAATATTGTTAATTTTCATGATCTATTTTCATTTTAGTCGATTAGTTTATTCTCTTGCATTATAATTTGGAGTTAAATATTAAAGAAGCATATGACAATGATATTGATTTCACATACTGTGCAGTGTGGAACAGAGATTGTGATGTGTCTTTGGTTGTCAGAGCTGTCAAACCCCTTTATGCATACACGTGAGCTCTTGAAAGAACTTGGCTTAAAAGATACAACTTTTGCAGTTGCAAATGACGTAAGTCTTGTGGCTATTAGCATATGAGAGAGAGAGTCCAATATGACATACGGGATTGATAGAATTATTATTGATGTTTATGGAGACCAAATAGATGAGTCCCATCATGATGTGCAAAATTGTGGGTCTCCCAAATTTGTGACGATTTTTTATGTATGCAGGTAATTTTTGCTCTAGTATTTGGTTTTGGCAGGCTATGCCTTGGACCTTACGTAGTGTATTTGACTGTGTGTGCTGACAACCCAATACCTGTAAAGGTACTTATGGCTCAAAATTATACTATTATCTAACAATGTCTGAGTTGTTCATATATTTTCTCTTCAAAATAGAGATTGCATGAGCAATATGTGGAGGTCAGGACTTCCATACCTGAGCTAAAAATTGTCAAGTTTTTTGTCAGATTGGTGCTTTGGGCATCCAGTTTGTGAGCATTTTTTGGTTCTACAAAATTGCTCGAATGGCTGTTTACAAACTCACAGGGGGAAAGAAATCAGGGAAAAAACAGCGATGAGGTTCATAATTGGAAAAATGTTATTTTTCCTTTTGGAGGTCAATTATATAAGTTTTATCTTATTTGAAAAGATTGGTGGATTTGGAGATTAGAGATTGTTTTGAGTTTCTGTGCGACTCTCTAGAGATGTAATTTTTTCGTACGATTCCAAAAAGCCGAACCAATTTGGAAAGATTAAGGTGAGCTTGGATATTACAGATGATTATGGTGAATTTTGTACATTAGAGATGTTTATGATGAACAATGGATATAAGAGACGTTTTGAGTTCTGAGAGGCTCCCTATAGATGCAAATGCAATATTTTTCATATTGGTTCCAAAAAGCCAAACCAATGTGGAAATATCAAGGTGAGCTTGGATATTAGAGATAGTTATGGCCTGTGGAGGCTCCATTGAAAAGCATTTCCTTGTGCCAACCAATCTTTACAACTGTGCATTTAGAGCTTGTAACTGTTCTCACTATTTTGTCAATTCGATACGTATTTTACTCTTGACCCTCAAAACTGTGGATAAATTGTATAGAACTTATTCAGATGACACTTGTGCACGTTATGAATTGCTTGCTTATAAACTTTTGGATGATATCTTTTGCTTGCTTGTGAATTAAATTTATTTGTTTTAACTGATTGGTATGTTTATTTATAAGTTTGGATGTAATGTAGATGTAAACTTCACATATCGTCTGCTGTTTGCTTGTAAATCTAAACTGAATTAATCAAATTGTACAATTGATTTTAACTGAACTGATGAAACTGTGACACAACGGAAAGTTGGTGTGAGGGAGAAAACGGTTGGTGGAAAGGTCAATTCGTTTCATTTCCATGGAGGGTACACGTGGAGTTCTCTAGCCTAGGCAAAGCATCAGATATACGTTTCACTATCCATTAACAGTGAAATCGTAAATCTTATTAGGTATTAAGAAAGCACAGCAGATTTTAACTCTTACTGAAGAAGAAAATTTTATCGAATTAAGAATAATACGCCCATATTCTTATATGTGAGACCGCACATTGTTATGGTGGGCACATTCTTATGTATATCTTATGTATATTCTTATGGTATTAAGAAAGCACAGCAGATTTTAACTCTTACTGAAGAAGAAAATTTTATCGAATTAAGAATAATACCCCCATATTCTTATATGTGAGACCGCACATTGTTATGGTGGGCGCATTCTTATGTATATCTTGTCAAATTGGGATCCTTTCACAGATTTCATTTTGCTGGGTGTACATTGTGTCTGAACCTTACAGAGAGTCTATCATTGAATGTTCCTACACAAAAATGTTATAAATTGCAAGACAGTCTCAACTCCACCAAGTTCATTACTCTGCAGCTTAAACAGACACCAGTAAAATGAAGGTGCTGGCATATCTTTTTATAAGTTAACATGAATGCATCTTCAGCAATGAAATAGGTATGAGTGCATTGACGAATTTAGGACTCCACAAGATAACCTGAGATTAGACATCTCAACTTGGCAATGAGTAGGTTTATAAAAGTAGTTATGATGAACTTCTGATAAAAAATAACTATCTGAATTGACATACCTTTTTTAGATAATATATCCGCTGCACACAAGCAGTCTTTGATCTATGATAGGTCTTGTTCAAATTTATGAACAGTAGATATAACTCTAATACCCATTAGCATTTCCTTTCATCAGTAGCAAATGTGACTCGACATTACTGTATTTGTCTAATTTAAAAGCTGCATTTTCCAACTCTTCTGCATTTGCTGCCAAATAATTGAATAATGCCCAAAATTTTTATTCTTTTTCCCTGCCACATTACACTTATAATTATGTTTCCCCATATGCAACGTAGATTTTCATCCCGGGGTCATGATGGTGCATTAGAAAGTTTAAAGGTAACACAACGCTTGAAAATTGCAGTTCAAATTATGGTTGCAAAACAGTTAACTCCCTATACACAAATTCAGGGATTTTCGCAGTTTTTAACATGCAAGTAAAATCATAAACTCAGTCACTCAAAAACGTTTACACGGTATTTCAAGGCCACAAAAACGTTCATTGTTAACCTTTTGTTAAAGAGCATGATAGCTAGACATCTCAAGCAGGAACATATGACTCTAGCATCAACCGAGTGGGTGATGGGGCAACAATGTCAACGATTAAGTATGTGAACTTCCACTGCTTATCTTCTCTATCCTTGAACATCTCTGAATGAACTTGTCCATATCCATGTGGGCCACGCACATAAAACTGAACCTGTAAAATAAAACACAGTTTATAATGACATACTTTGAAATAAATAAGAATTAAACCACAGTAGCAACCGAGTTACCAAAGTTTCCATTTCTCTTTTACTGGAATACTCGTCCCGTCATAAAGGTCAGAGGGGGTAGGGGGTTTAGGGTGTTCTGATCAGTTTTCAAAAGTTTTGGGGGCATTCTTGTAAATATAAAAAAGGTAGGGTAAAATATCTTGTAAAACAAGCATGCCAGAAGTGGAAATGGTAAGCACAGGTAAATGTTCAGAAAAGTAAATAAGAGAGCAAAATGGAGTAGGATGAGCACAAACAGTTCGCATCAAGGCATTCACAACATAAAAGTTCGTAAGAGTAATAAAAGATAGAAAGCAATGATTCTTTTGGCATCAAAAGTGATAGAAGGCTGTTTAATACTGAAGAGAATGGCATGGGAATTTCTGAATTCTTTGCAACAATCATTTGTGTCTACCAAGCCTTTCTTTCTAATATGTTCCCATTTAGTAAAAATAGGGTAAAAAATAATGAATAGATCACAAGTGCATCCCCAAATTATCTGGGATGACCTCAATCTGAGAGGTTAAAAACTTAAAGGTGGTCTACGAGGTATCCAGTCACAAAGTCTCCATTACACGCCATTCACTTGTTCAGGGGAAGAATCATGCATGCACATGGTCTAATAGTGAAGGAGAATAAAAGAAGATTGTAACCCTAAACCCTAAACCCTAAAACAGTCAATAACATAGGAGTTTGTAACCCTTTGCAACCATAATTTGTGCTTACCAAGCTTTTCTGTATAAGATGTCTCCATTTAGTAAAAATAGGGTCCACCTGAATTATCTGGGATGATGAATAATATCAAAAGTCCATGACATACCTCAATCTGAGAGGTTAAAACTTAAAGATGGTATAGGTGGTAGCCACACATTCACAGTTTCCACATTATATGCTATTCGCCAATTCAGGAGAAGAATCATGCACGCAATACATATACGGGGTGATGCACATGATCAATAGTGGAAGAACACCTGCCCCATGCACAGATATTTTAGAACTGATCGTCACAACTGTTCTTTTAACTATACAATTATTGAGAGCCTCCAAAAGATGAGGATCAAGAATTGCCCATTGTACCTATCTTGAAGGCAAGGGAATGATCTCACGGAACATCAACGAGATAAATTACATGATTCTATGACTATGCACAATAGCACCAAGCTTTATGGGTTACTTCTAGAGTATGAGTTCAACAGATGGACCAATTGACGCAGAAAGAGAGCTACAAGCCATGCAGGTTTTAGTTTCACTCTGTAGTATATACTAGCATTCCCATCTTCACGTTTCAATCCATAATAGACCTACTTTGGATTTACCTAGAACAACCATTCATACTGTGCCACTCTAGCTTGCCCAATAATCCTTAATAGTATCGAGGCAGTTTTAAAATCCTCACAAGAAACCTCTATGCGTTTTTGCTTTTGTATGGATGCGATATTACTGTCCATGATTGTAGTTTTTTCCATTTCCCATGGATAGATTTACTCATCTAGGAGTACACCCAAAAACAAGGATTTTGGAGCAGAACAAGATATATTAAAATCTCACGATATACCAACCAATAAACAAAAGGCATAAGGAAAAACATTATGATTTAGTAACCACGGATATGTCTCCCCTACCTCAACTCGTTGAACTCCATCTTCATCTGACCATGCACGATGAGGAATATGTTGTCTTGCTGCACGATTCCGTGTATCTTGTCCATATCCAGTTATAGGAGAGCCAATTCGTACAGTCACCTATACAAAAACATCATTATGTTAAATAATTAGAAGAAAACATGTTCAGAAAAATATTGCATGCTCACCTGATTATCATTCTGAACCCTATGCAATGCTTTGTTAAAGACTTTATACCTGAAACATGTAATATGCAATTGGTTAAACACCCAAGTAGCAATATCAAACCGATACTCATAAGATCAACAAACAAAACTCACTCTTTGGGTTCAAAGATTAGCTCCTTGAATACTCCATACGCGGCAAACCCAGCAACTGCAAAACCAACAAGAATGATGAAGCTGTATGAAGCACCTTCAACAAACGTGACAGGTTTTTGAGGTATCTTGTCTGTGAGAGAATCAAAAGGATCTTCGTCTTGTGTAGCAATATCTGACCTTGCAGCCTGCAGAAATACATGTATAGACATAAATGTTTTCAAGATCAAGAAAGAATGTGTCTTATGAGCATATACCATAAAGTTTTTGCATGAGTTCTACTAATTTAGTTAATGACACAAAAACTGTCAGGTTAAGCATTCAATTCAGCAAATTATCTCATATTCTGTGCCAGATTTAACGTCTATGTATAGTGAAAATGGGTTCTAAAGGCTCAAGTGTAATGAGAAAAAGAAAATTATATATAGCAACTTTAAATTTCATGGTCAATGAGTGCTTCGAAATTATCAATCTTAATGAGATAAAGGAAAAGATTTCCTCACAAACTCATAAATACATGCAACCGATCGTCGCTTCACAAAATGCCTATTACATATATCATAATATTCGAAATAAAAACCACAAGTAATCTGACTCCCAATAGGTATTTGCAATTCCAGGCACAATGATTGCTTTCAAAAAACCATCTAAGTGCTGAAACTTAATAGATGAAAGAAAAATATATAGGCTCTAACAAAGTTATTTCATGGGTAACAAGGCTTAAAGCAGCCATAGTTAATCCAGATTTCTCTAGCTAAACAATAACTTGTGTGATCAAGCTTAATGAAGTATGACATGAAGAAGATTCAGAGAACCATACCTTTTTTTTGGCACGCTGACTAGGTGACTGGGTAGTATACAATTTAACCGAGCCATGAGATGAAATCTTAGAATGAAGCAATTTTTTTTGGCTCGATATCAACCAATTAGTTGTTGTTCGATCATTGAGTGGATGCAAGCACACATTTTTCAGCAAACTCTGATCAACTATTGAATTTACACCGGAATGAAAATAGTGGTATTTTACAACTGAATTGCAATGGCGATAATTTAAGGGTCTCTGAATGGATTTGATTACATAATAACTGAGTCTCCCAATCCCTCGTCCCTACACATTCCGCAAAACATCAAATCATTACTAGAAACGGCTTCCTAGGCTCATAAACATTAATCAAGAAATTTAAGAATTGTTCTTTAATGTCATCAATATTTGGCAAAAGAACAAAACATCTTTTTTGGAACCAACTTTTTTAGGGCCATTAAGCTTCTTAAAGGTTTTTTGCTGAAGAGAATCCGCCTTCTTTTTTATGCAAACCATATGAAATGAGGGAAACAAGTGTTTGTATTAATAAGTTGCTTATATTATATGTATTAGGAAATCCCTTAAAAACAAAATAACAACAATTCTATACAAATAAATCCATATTGGAAGATTCTCTCTCTCTTCCTCTCTCTCTCTCTCTCTCTGGGCTATACCCTACTGGCAAGCCAAGGATTTATTAGCCCGTGTACCAAGGTTCAAAACTCACTATATACACTGCTTTACTAGATGCCACCGCAGAATGTAGTGGGTTCAACACGACACTTTCAGGTCCCGGCTGGACAGCCTTACCAACTGAGATACAAACATCTCTCTCTCTCTCTCTCTCTCTCTCTCTCTCTCTCTCTCTCTCTCTCTCTCTCTCTCTCTCTCTCTCTCTCTCTCTCTCTTGCCTGTTCTTCCAAAACTAAAATCGATTAATCTCTCACCCTCTCCCTCTCTGCCACTCTTGAGTGCATACCATGTTAGAGACTTCAGAGGAGCTCCATCTTCATCGCAGCAATCCAAATACTTCAGAAGAAAGGAAAGGTTGAAGAGACTTTACATACGTATGGATGGATCGAGAGAGAGTAGGAGATGTAGCCTTTAGGTTATTATGTACATATACAGTATGTATATTATATATTACATCACAGAAGAACACCCATCACTCTTTTCCCTTCATGTTCTGCGAGGAAATTATATATGTATGTACAAAAATACCCCTCCCATATACATATATATAACCCCCATGTGGTTCTCAGATTTCCACCGGATACCCCTCCATTCTAAACCTTGATTCTCTCATTCTCTCTAAAAAGCGAGCAAACTTGCTTTCGTGAGGAAGAAACCCAAGGGCATGTGGATCGACCCGCTCCCTCCCCAATGAGATGACGAAGGTTAAATTTCTCTTATCAACTCATATGTCCTAGGTTTCGGACCTCACCTTTAACCTTCAAATATGTAGTAGTAAAATTAAACAACTCTTCTATGAACTTGTCTCTTCATCATCGTGATGATGACCACTATTGCTTCTCATCAACTACAATAGAGTTAGATGGCCATCTTGTATACCCCATCTTTTTACTCTCAATGATAATATCACAACTACCCCTCTTATGCATAATTTGTTGTTTCATCGATGCGGTCGTCATTGATGCTTCTTGTACACCATAATAAATCTAGGCGCCATGTTTTTATACTAGTTAAAACAATACAATTTTGAATAACTAACCTCCCTAATTATTATTCATATGGATCAACGCTCTTCAACATGCAGTAACTCACCCAAGGACTACCCTCAAAGGAAGTCTATCGATTCTACCATGTCATGTAGGCACCATGTGAATTAACATCAATCACGCATCCAAGAACTCCCATCGCAGATACAATGCGTCAATTTTAACTACAACCTTCACCCAACAACCCATTGTGAGTAAATCCTACCCAATGGGCATCAACCACGAGGTCAATGTAACCCCTCTTCATTGGGACCAATATAGAGTTGTCCCTCATTCCCAAATATGGAGTTTGTTATGACATCAATTAGGTCATTTCAACACCATTATGGTTGCTAGATAGACACTAATTATAAGGATCCAACAGAAGATTCATTGGGATTAGTATAGAAGATATGTTCCAAGTATACATATGACATCAAAAGGCACATAGCTCCCTTCATTGGGATGGAGGCTCGTGAATAAGTGAGACAACATAACATAACCAAGCATAGATGGAAGAAGGCTAATGTGAATAATGCTTCTTGCATTGTTGTTGAAAATGCTAGACAAAGCTCCGTTGTAAAAGCATACAAGAGCAGCCGACATATTTTAGAGCACCATCAATCCTCCGTCCCCCCATAATTGACCGTTTCCACCGACAGTAGGTGGCTAGGGCATTAGTAAAAGCGAGGAAGCGAGAGTAGGAATAATAGAAGTTACGAAGTTGATACAAAGTGCCAAAGAAATAGAGAGCATCCCATGATGCTTCTTGCTACAAGCATAATCTTGAGAACCAATTGTATAACTAAAATTAATAGTGTAGGGGTAGGATAGTCGGGAAACCTATTATCCTAAGTATTGGGACAAACCGAAAAGGACCTATCACACCTAGGAACATGTGGTATCTAGGAGCTATGGAAAGGGGACTAGCTAACCCCTATAATATGACACATTGAGACGTTATCAAAATTCTAATTGTGAGGGTAAGCTTTGAATATGTTATGGAACAACCAAGGTAATAATAACATAAGGGAATATTTTATGGTATGGGACACCAATGGTGTTTTGTGTTTGTCTCATGTTCATCACTCAGAGATGGTCAATGTGGTCGAGGCACCCTTTACCGATTATTCTCATTAATCTCTTATTCTTTTGGTCACCATCTTTTTTTTCGTAATACTTCCTACACTAGATTCATTGGTTGTTGTACCCATCTACATGCACACAAAACATGCATTGTTATGACAAGAAATCCATGTCATTATATACTCATTGTCGTCGATGTAGACAACATAGATAGAATGGATTAAGGGTGCATAGTCCCACCAACCACCCTCGAGCAAAGGATATGAGAAAAACATAAAATGTCATTTGTGCCCCATACAACATGAATGACTTATGTTATGCATTGGCAGTTGAATAACACATCCAAAGAAAATAGCTTAGCCTCGTCAATAAAGTTTGAACAATGTTTTAAGGTGTCACAAGAAATAGGTTAGCTAGTTCTCTTTCTATAGCCCAAGACCTAAGGCTCTCATATACAATGTGTTCCCATGTCTCATAAGTCACTATGGGTTTGTCCCATGTTTTAGGATAACTAGCTTCCTGATTATCATATCCTTAAACCATGAAAAATAACTTTAGGAGTGATATGCACGGTTGTGTCTAGAACAAGCAACCTCAAAAAATCCAATACAAGTTAGTGGATACACCAATTGTTCATGACTCATGAATAAGGTGAAATCTTGCAAGGAACATTCTAGTTCTCCTGTAACTAAGCTAATGGATGTGATAAGATAGTCTTGGCAAATGATAACATTTATTGTTTCCTAAGCACATATTGACTAGCTTGAGTCCCAACATTGTATCAATTAGCCATGATGTACCATGGTTACTCTCAGAATTATCAAGAAACATCATGTGCAATTGGACACATTTAACAAGCTTTGGAAGATTGAGAATCATGATAGTAAACTTGAAGTTGAAGAATGACTAACGATGTATAAAAAGATAGCGAAGTTGAATGTGAACTAGAAACAATCCGATAGTCCCTCACCACTGTTGTGATCCATTATGAGGTGAGAGAGGAACAACTCTAAACCAATGGGATGCCCTTGTTGACACCAAGGAGAAGCTCATTTAGTCCTATGATAAGACCATCATCACCAAAGGTATAACCGTGATAGATAATGTTTGGGTATCCAAATGGTTGCGCACCACGAGCCAATTGCGTCATTTGTTTGGTGGTACCACAAACAACATGCAATGGTTCATTAATTTATTGTAGGAGCACCTTTGCATGTGAGAATAGGTTCCCTTTTCGAGACAACAATGACATATATGCATAAACTTTTGACCTCACTCAAGACCAAAATACAATGACATTGATGTTGAAGGATGTTATGACAAACAAACTCAAAGACCAAACCCTCTCATTTTATGGTAGATCAACTACAAGATGTCACAAACATTGTGACGGGAATGACTATGGAGGTGGTTGGACTACAACTACTTTGGGTTGATTGGGATATACATGTTCAATTTATAATGCAAGAAGACATATATTATTGGATGTGGAACCAATTGTTGAGATAAGGAATGATATTGAACAAACTTATGATGAGTTGGTCGTGAATGTGACCAATGAGGTCCAACAATTGACATGAGATCACCAGCATTGCGGAAGCTCCTCCAACACTTTCTCCTTTCTTGCTTGTAGTCAACATATTCCAAATGAGGGAGCTCCCCCTTGTTGCCTTCCATCACTCCAACCATCGTCAATGAGGATGTTGTGTCCATGACCGTGTTGGTTGAAGCCTGAAGGTGCAGAGCAAAGGATGAGGTCAACTTGGCTATTGTTGATCATTCATCTTCAAATACCTAGGTATGAAGAAGTTTATCTCCTTTTTGTTTCTTCTCAGTTTTGGCCCATGGATGTGCCATTGGTATAATATTGATAGAAAACATAGGTGATAATTAAAGAAATTAAATCTTTCATTACAATATTGCCTTGTGTATTTTTTCTCTCCACACACACAGACCACTTCTATTTTCTTCTTTGGCTTAATAATCCTTGATAGAGCTTCCACATTTCTTTACATAATGATCATGCATCGTATTACCAATGGGGTGTTTATTGGAATTATGGAAGTAAATTATTCTTTCATAAAGAAAGGGAACGTAGAAGTAATTAATCTAGTATGCATGTCAAATGTCAATATAGTCTTGAGTAGTATCCGACTGTACACAATAATTAGCTACAAGCCTACAACAATGAGTCCAATAAGATTAAGTAGTCACAATATCCCTTTCCATAAAAATCGTGGGAATATTTTTCCAAATATATTATTAGTTACAATAACGAGTGGCAATAAGATTAAATAGTCTTGATATTTTTCCTTTAAGCATCATTCCTTTGAGGTTAATGATAAGCATTAACATAAGGATACAGAAAATATATCAATTGAGCCCCTTAATTACGAAGGCTTCCATCTAACCTTATGGATGATAGCCTTCAAAGGTTGTCATTACTAATTACCTAGGATACACACATGTGCCACACAATCACAAAAAACTATTTAGAGAGAATATCCATAAATGAAAACAAAAGCATAAAACAATGAGTGGAGGAGGAATGTTCACAAAAATTTTAAAAGGAAATGAGATAGTGTATTCCCACAAAGATGATGATGATGTTTTATCCTCTTCAAGAGAACACTAATGGGACATTTGGAACCCAAAAACCAAACAACTGGGTTTTCATCTTGATAGAGTACATAGGTAAAATACGCCTTGCATGTACATTCCTCAAAGAGAAGAGGTGTTCACTTTGTCACGTCATACACGTGACCTAATTACCTAATGGAAAATTATGTACATAAGAAGTTTAATTTCCTCCTAAATTGTGAAGAGCTAATTTACTTACCCAGGAAGTTTGCAATATGTTTTGGAATAAATGTCTTGAATATTTAATAAAGAAATGATGACTAGAGAGTATTAAATAGCAAGAAAATTATAGAATTAAAAATAATCCATCTCCAAAAGAGAATGTGATATTTGTCTATTTGTATTCTCCAAAGCCAAATATAGTTTATGGTGAGAGCATGGGTTTTAGTGAAGTGTGAGAATCTCTCAATGGGTGAGCACTATTTTTTTGAAACGCAACTTATATGCTATTTGATTTTGCCATGGAGTAGCAAATCCGCTTCAATAGGCACTACTTCCTATTTTTCACATTTGAAGTTTGGATTTATTTAGGTAAAATACATCCTTCCAAAATATTTTCAATGGGAAAATGATTGTGGACTATGTTAAAGAATCGTAAGTAGAAAATGTAATCATGCAACAAGATTTTGGAGAATCCAATGTTTCATTCATTATGTATTGTAATGATTTTGCTGCAAAATGTTATGCATTGCTTCCCTTGTGACGTGTTATTGTCTTGGTGTCAATGAAGCACATAAATATGTGTAATTAAATGGTTATCTAAGGCAATAAGACATATGTGGTCGATCTTGGATGACATGGCAAAGTATTAGACCGAGGAAATGTTTGTCACCATATACATCACTTTATGAGTGTTTATCTCTAGCAAAGCTTGCCATGGACCTCGAGTATGATCCTAGAAAAAATTATATGCTAGAAGTCTCTAAATTGGCCATTTGTTGCTCGACTCCCAAATGCTACAATCAATCATGATTCTCATCATTTCTTATTTTTTGCCATTGTTACCATGGACAAGTAAAAAAACTAATTGATGGTATTGTCCACTAGAGACTAGTGTATACATCATCGACAATAGAGTGAATTTGGGGCATGACTTAGGTTTCTTGGTATTGTATATGCACCCAACTTGAGCATTAGGGGAGAAAGCATACTAAATTTGGACGATCACATGGTTGCTTGAAGATTCATCATCTTTAAAGCTACTTGTTTAAGAACCTAAACTTGAGCAAATATAATATGTTGTTTTGTGGAAAATATTAGTATCTCCTATAGTGAAACAATAATCAAAGCCTCAAAGAGTTCTCAGTTGATAATGCTCATTCATCTAAATGATAAATTTTTGTTATGGCTCAAAGTTAGCGTTCTCTTGACAATGAAGTTGAACTATGATTGTGTGGCAATAGTTCAAACGCTGACAATATAGTAATGATCCAGTAACTCAATTACTCATTATCCACATGAGTCTTGCATTAAGATGGACAATTAAGTGCTTGCTCAAATTTAGTTATATGGTGAAGAGAATGGTTATTCAATAAAAAAAGTGATACTTCTAGTGTGCATACAATGACTTGCCATGGCAAAAAGACGATTGAATCATTGTGGGATCGATAACGTTTGGTCATTTAATGATTCCAGTTTTTGTTATGGCTCAAAAACTTAATGTTCCTTTGCTGATGAAGCTCGAGTGTGACCACGTGGCAATAGTAAAGAGTGCAGAAAATATAGTGATATATATGCCGTCAAATGTACCCACCAACTTTTGCATTAAAATGGACAAGAAAGTCCCAAGTCTAAATGTAGTCAGACGATGACGCTTAAATTTGCAATTGAGCAACACACTATTTTATTGCCTCCCAAACCCTCTGGATACAATCATAGTAGACATTCTTATATGCTTCACGTCTTGGAACTAGTGACAAACGAATCATGGAGATATTGGATATTCAATAGGGAAAATGAAACTTGCAATGCATAGCTACGATGTATATCGTTCCTCAATTAAAGCTAAGGTCAGTGGGGTGGGGACAATGTCACTTACATGGGACATTATTTGAGGTATGAGTCTTGGATGTGGGACAAACTCATGTTCCATTCCATGTGTAAGTGGTTGGCAATAATGGGTTGGGGGGGGGGGGGGGGGGGGTTCATGGTTGGCATTGGTTTTAAAACGCCAATATTTTTAGAACAAAACATGTTTTTTTTATGTAGTATCTGAGGATGATGTTAGGCACAAATTCCTTATATGCTTTGTTGCTAAAGCCACATGGGTTGTTATGTAGGAATGACTATGGTCATGATTAATTGATATATTTTTGTTGCCTTTCTAGTGGGGTGTCACTTAGGAAGCCAAGACATTACAAATCCCATATATAAAGGGAGTGTTTAACCATCTCAGGTATTGGGGTTTTGACTACGTCAGGTTCTTGTTTGGTCATCACCATGGAGTACCAAAATATGCACATAGGTTAAAAGGCACCAAATTGATTCGCCAATGCTTACAATCAAGCTTTAGGGGCACTTTGTCCCGAGAGAAGTTGCCTAAAGGTCGAGTAGTTTTAGAATTAATACCTTCAAGATGTTTACGGCCACCCGAAACACCTTCTTGTCGGTTTATCTATCTATCTATCGGATCGGATGAATTTAGAGAAATGATCGTGTATGTGTTTTTTGATTTCCCAAACAAGTTGTGTTCGTGGCAAAATGAAGATAAAAAAGAAAAGCAATGGAAGAAATGGGAAAAAGAAAAACGTAAAAAAAAATGAAAAATGAAAAAAAGGAATAAGAAAAGGAGAAAAAAGAAAACAACAAATGGAGTAAAATGAGATAATATATCCACTGCAGAGATATATATATATAGAGAGAGAAACAGAAAGATTAAGCTAGACCTCGCCATCGCCACATAGTATCGAAGCTCTTGTTTCTCCATCACCGAAAACTCCATAATTCTCATCCTCTAAAATCGAACAGAACATATTTACTTTTTTCCCTTTTCCTCCTCCTCCTCCCCCTCTTCTTTTTCACCAGTCCAGGTTTACATGTATACAAGGAAAATCAAAGAGGCTTCTCTTTCGTTTCAGATTGATGAAGATTTCAAACAGATAAAATTTTCTCATGGAATCTTTGTGTAATTTGATACTTCGTCTTTGATCTTATTATCAATAACTATGGCATGCAAGAATCCGATGTCAGGTAAGTCTTGGAATTTCTCTCCTAGCCTTATTTCTATTGAATTTAGCTTTCCATCTATAATTTCAGTTGATAAGTCTTTCATATCACGATTTAGAGTGTTAAGAAAAACAAGAAACACAAGAATAAGCAAAGAAAAAGAAACGAAGAAAAAGCAAGAAGAAAATAAACTTAAAAAACAGGGAATAATAATAAACCTTTATCTAAAATTTGTGAATTTTTTCATTAATGATTTCTCAATTGTTCATTCGTCTTCTGAATGCAGAAATGAATGTGGAGTTTTTCATTTTTCTATCTCTAGTTTTAGTTAATTGACGAAAAATTATGTATTTATCAAAAGGTAATAGACCTTCCATCTACATTTCATTGGAATGACTTGCACATTCAATATTCGAAGGTTTTGTACTCGAAAAAAACTGAAAATTTTGGATCTATCCGTTTACATTCCATTTCAAAATTGAAAGGTAAATTTTGAATAGTGCAACTGAAAATACACTCAACTCATAGTTAGTTGAAAAGTTGAAGCCGTATAATATAAACCCTGATGCCATATGTGCCTTCCAACATTAAGTATCATCCTCACTATTCAGCTGTCCCGAGTACTCAACAGCCAACCTAGCACATCTATGTCGATGAAGCTCCCCTACGCTTATTAGCTCCTCGGTGAATGGTACTCTAGTTACACTAGGACTGCATCTCTTCAAAGGTGAGGCTTTTTCTGACCCTGTCCTCATGCTGATACAACCTTCTGATACTCCATAGTATGCTGGGAATGATGCTTTGTGAGTCATGATGTATCATTTGTTAGAATAGTTGTCTAGCTGTTCACATGGCTCTTTTTGTAACAAATATTGTGACCACTGTTTGGGAAGAGGTCATTGAAGAGCAAGAAAAGAAAGGATGCGATCATTGCTGAAATTTCAGGGGCATTCTTGCCAAAGAAAGGCATCGTAACATTGTTTAGTCTCTCTTGAGAATGTTTATACTTCGTGAGCATTTTGCTTTTGAATCAAGATCTGAGAAAGGCTTGATTAAGAAAGAAAGAAAGAAAGAAATATTAACATCTACTAGAGGCCAAAATTAACCCATGAGGCAAATCATGACTACAGACACGGATGGATTCATGGCATCTATATTGCACAAAAATAAATGCTCTAGGTTTCCTAAAGCTCCCGAAATATTATCTGAATGCATGTGATGGTTTACAAGCATAAGGTGCATAGCTGTATTAATCATCTACAAACTTTATATGAGTTGGCTCTTTGTGCCATTAAGGGGTGATTGATCCCTCACTCATTTATTCCAAAGGTCAAACACCATTTAAGGCTAAAGAACAATCTATACAATCCAAAATTTGAGAGACAATTATAAGGTACTTAAGTCTTACATAATTAAGGCTAGGGGATACTCCTGTAACAATATGATGTGCCTTATATTCAGGTTTGCAGTCTCCGTTGTCGATGACATTCCTTTGCTTGCTCTATGAGGACTCCTTGGCACGTTGTTATTAGACGTAAGGAGCTAGGCGAGAAATCAATGATGTGCAATTGTCGTTGCATCCCACATGCTTATGTAAGGGTTGATTCCCTAGGCTTTCAAAGTTTGAGCAACATTTAGACAAACTATTGTTGGTCAGCCTTCTCCATCACTTGTTAAATGGTGGAGTTTGTGTATGGGGTAGCATACTTTTTCCTGATGTGGTTGAAAGTTGGGCACTTACACACGAAACCTTTCTTGCTTTTGATCTCTCCTCGTTCACATAATTTGTAAAATCTTTCGTAGACCATCTTTGACCATCTTTAGGGGAAGTGCATCCCTTGGTGCGAGCTCAGTTTTTTGGTGCCTCTTGGTGTGAGCACCGTGGGGCACCTAGACGTCCATCTACCTTAGTCTCTGTATGAATCCATCCTTTCAAAATTTCATGGAATAATCTTTGCAGTAGAGCATCTTTGGGGGAAGAGCATCCCTTGGTGTGAGCTAAGACCTTTGGATATAGAGCTGCCATAGATCTTGCCATAATCCCTTATTCCTTTCACTATTTGGGAAAGTGTACAATATAAAAAGGGTGGGAATATTGTTGCTGTGAGTACATGATTCTTCTGTATGTTCTATTGTCACCATTTGCTTCTATTCTTCAAATGTTTTCTGTAATTCTTGAGATGGGTGGCTCAATTCTGATTGATGAGGTCCATTGCCTGGAATAATGTTTCTACCATCGTGGGGGCTGATGCCAATTCGGCACCAATGATCGTGTGTGGGGTGGATGCTTTGTTATGTATCATCTGTGATAATATCATGACTAGTGTTCACTCTATTTGTGTCCACATGTACATGGGGAGGCCTTGACCCATATGGTTGCACCATACATGAGAGAAGGGGTGACCACGGTGTTGAACTACCATACTTCAGTGTGGGGTTCTCTGAAGTGTATCTGGCGGAACTGTCATTCCGGCATGGCTAGAGCTGCATATCCTCGAGTGAGTCAATCTGGGTGGCTTGAATCATAGACAAGCATCCACTCGTTTTTGTGAATGTGATTCCTAGAACATTGGAATCCACTACTTCAACATGCCCTCCTGATAGGGTGAAAATGGCTTGTTGATGAGTCAGTGTGAATGTGTGGAGATCATTGTTTTAGTCTTTCCTTGGTTTATCCGGAGTCGTTTTTCTTTGCAAAAAGCATTTATGCATTGAGATGATATTGAGCCCTTTCCTGTATGTGTGGGTGTAATGCTCGTTGGAAGATAAGTGTGATCCTGCCCGACCCTCGTGATGTACTTTGTCTACAGGGTTGCCTATTTCCAGACCCGTTGAAAATCCTCCACTTGGGTTAGACATACCTCTGGGTCTTTGGTATTTTCCTTTTATGAGGAGCATATCTTGTCCTGCCATGACCTCTTCAATTATTACCGGGTGTGTCCAAAGTGCTCTGTTGCAGTTCCAAATTGGGTTGTATAGCTCTGATTCTATTGCCTCACAGGCTGTGAATACCTCTCCAATGACCTTGTGGATAACAATGTGACCATCCCAGTAGACAGCCTTCTACCCTTCCTTGTCCTTGTACGATCTGCGGCATACATTGTTTTCTATGGTCAATGTTAATCTTTGTAAGGTCCTCATCAGGGAAAAGAAGAGGCCCTTCCAACCCTCATTGTATTCTGATAATTGCTTTTTGACGAAGGCAATTCTTCCTACTTCATTTGGAAATTATAAACTGAGCGCTCAAGCCTTAGACACGTTCCCTTCCACTCTCCAATATTTGGTGAATGGGTTTGCATCTTCGTTGTTATACCTGAGCTTGGTACATAGTGTCCTCCTTCTTGCTCAGGGGTAGCATTTGGTCACTCGGGGATGCCCATGACTCGCACATTGAAGGTTGTTGATGTGGTGCTTCAGTTAAGTGGAGGATCACGAAGGTTCAATAAACTGTAACATAACATTTGACATATTCTAGATCCTCGATCACGACGAGTCTTTTGGCAGACACAACGAACAAAATTTTGTGCAATATCTTTCCTGAATGTTTGTGCATAAACTCAAATCAGGACACCTAGGTTGCCAATTGCGACATTCTTCTGTCAACTTAAAGGGAACTCTTTGACTTGACTTTAACTCGTAGGACCAGATTGGTGCAAAGATAATGCCACTCAAGATGAGACCAGGCTTTGCAAGATCATCAAAGATAGCACCACATGGGATGATATGTGCTCATATTATATTTGTCCCTAGTTTACGTACACCTGCCTCATTTTTCATTCTATTTACATTACTTGTATTCTGATAACATGGGAACCAGTAATATAGCCTCCACTCTGTTTAACCAGAATTAATAGAACAAATCCATTATAGATCTGAAAATGAGCTTTCCATCGATGTTTCCACATTGGCATTAATGGGATCAGGAAAATTTATTCATATGGATCAATACAGTTTGCATTTGAGTATATTGGCATTCTATTGACATGGTAACCTTTAAGTGAGCTTCCCCTCCTGCTTATAGCCAGAATTAATATGCTATAGATCTCAAAAGAGCTTTCCATCAATCTTTGCCACATTTACACTGATAGGATCTGAACGGTTTGTCTACAGGGATCTTGGTTCCATGGTGAAAGTAAGATTCTTAGTTTTTGACTGATATGTAGCCTACGTATTTGCTTTTCTTGTGAACTTATCTTCTTACTAAACATTTGATACTCTCATATATAGTGATTGTTAGAGTGTTTGTTTCTTTGTTTCAGTTCTTTTTTGGGTTAAATGAATTTCTAAATCTCTTTTATGGATTTATAGAATGCACCTTTCTATCTCGTTCGGAGGAAGTTTGTCGAGTCCTTAGTGGTTGGCATCCGAGTACATCTGAACTAGAGGGTCTTTCCATTGAATCAAAGTGCAGAAAATATGTACCAGGAAGCAGTTTTGTCTCATTTCCTTGGGTATGTGTGAATGGAAAAGCACTAAAGAAATTCAAAATTTGTATAAGTTGACGTTATATAATTTATAGAAGGCTTTAAAAATCCATATGATTGTCCCATTTATTTGTGTGGCAAGCTAAATGGAATATGAATATTTCTGATAATAAAAATTATTTCAGACGTATAAGTATCAAGGGGCTAACATTAGCAGAAGGAGGAAACCACGGTTAGTACCAATGAGATGTCATTCTGCTGAAAAACGTGCACAAGCATCAAGTTCTGTCACACAAGAGACACTTTGGAAGGTAAAAAATAATCTTTTGTGCTTATGAGTATGAGGTTTAAAACACCCATGAATCAGCTTGAAATATGGCTGAGTAATAGATTGATAATAGGTACCACAATGAAGGAATTATAACTGGAAGTATAAAAGTTTCTTTTATCCTAAATCTACTATTATTGGTCACCCGAATCGTGTAAGTGTAAATGCTTAGGTATTGGGACTTAATGTGCCAAAGTTGAACATAGCCATGTATACATTCATCACTTCCAAATATTACATATGCCCACTTTTTCTCTTCAGATAGCTTCAGATAGCTGAAAATGCAGATGTTCTTTCTTTATAGATAACTTATTCACAGTTCAAAAATGGGTATAATAAAATCACCATTCTACTGTAAATTGTTTTTAATAGAAAATTTACTAATGAATGTAATACTAAGCTCAATTCATTTTGAAGGTGACCAGAGATTTACCTATTGCTAAGATAGACGCGGAAGTCATTTTGCTAATTTTCTAGTGGTCATTTTAACCAGGGTTTGAAACCAGTGATTACCTACTTGTCCCCTTCAGAACTTGACAGAGTACAAAGTGCTTTGAAGGTATGGAACATGTGTAAATTTGTTAGGTTGCTTAGTAGATTTGTGGCCACATTTATAGAGCAGGATTGCAGAACGAATTAGAATGACATATATTATAGGCATTTGCTTTGTAGTTTATAAATGGTTAACTGAAAGAGCACGTAATTTTTTTTTTCTCAATGCCAAGAATAATGCACAAATTTTTGATGGAATGAATTAGGTATCTACTGTTGTTCTAGGCTTAGAAATTAAGTAGTAGACATTGAAATGTATATTTCCAATGACATCCTCTCAAATTCTTTATATATACCTACTGTTTAGTTATATATATGAATACATTCTATACCTATAACTATTCTCCATCAAAATTGTGCCTTCTGATTAAGTATATGCATGGATAAGGACTTCATGACTAAGTATATGCAGGTACTAGGTATCTCTGCCCCTTCTAGATAACATGGATAATATAATATCAAAATGGAACTTCAGTCATCATGCTAATATGTAGATTTCCCATCATTACTTCTCCTTTGCTGTTTGCAAGGATGTGGAAACTAGTGCAACTTGATGACAATTCCTTTACTTGGTATTGTGTTTGTTGTTTTTTAAAATCTATATTCTTTGTTCCAATCCTGATGGAGTGAAAATCATTCAGCTCGCCTTTGAAGCTCATGATGGTCAGAAAAGAAAAAGTGGCGAACCCTTCATTATTCATCCTGTTGAGGTGACACGGATTCTGGGTGAACTTGTATGTGTTGCTTGCTATCTTCATATTGTGTCAATATTTAGATTCCATTTCTTTTTCATTCATTTCACAGTTTCTGTTTTCTGCTAGATTAACATAACAGAATATAGAGATATATATTGCTGAAAGTACTTTTGCAGGAACTTGATTGGGAGACACTAGCTGCTGGTTTATTACATGATACTGTCGAGGATACAGATGTGGTCACTTTTGAGAGAATAGAAGAGGACTTTGGACCAGTTGTACGGAGGATTGTGGAAGGTGAAACTAAGGTAACACATCTATGAGCGTCCATATCAAAGTAAGAGTCTCACAATACCTATGATGGTATCTCGAATACTGATTAGCTTCTCTCTACTTTATGAAGGTGTCAAAACTAGGGAAACTGCAGTGTGCTCCCTCTGGGACTGTTTCAGGTGATGTCAAAGCAGACGATCTCAGGCAGATGTTTCTGGCAATGACTGAGGAGGCAAGGATCCTACTATCCGCCTCCATTTCCAGATTCTCAAAATGAACCCAGAATACCTGCATAATGCTATGTCAGATATTAATTGGATTCTTAAAGATTTATACACCATTGTGGTTTAAAAGTCTATATTAATTTTCTGGTTCATAGTCCTTTGCTTCATGTTTTCTGCCTTCTAACATCAGTAGTATCTTCTATTAATAGATCATAATCCCACGTGTTTCTAATTTTTGAATAATGACTGACTGTAATCTAATTAATCAGGTGATATAGAAACAGTATACTGTGATATGTACAGATTTTTATATGTTAAAGCTCAAGTAAATCAATATAGAGAAGTTACTAATTTCTGTGATGATTATGTACTCGACTCTAGGTTCGCGTTATTGTGGTGAAGCTGGCTGATAGGTTGCACAACATGCGAACTCTTATGCATATGCCTCCACACAAGCAGGTATATTTTCAGTGTTCTTATTGGTTGATTAAAGTGAAAGGGAGTAGTGAGTGAACCATAGTCAAATGACAACACCCTTTTGGTATGAATAAGAGGAAGTGGAACATGAAAAACACCATGTTCGTCATGTATTGTTTTTATGAAATAAGAGGGAGGTACTATTGCCTCTTTAAGCAAGGCATTGGCCCACGGCACAAGGTAATGAATAGAAAATGAGAACTAACAGTGCTTGGGGCTTTTCTTTCTAGAATTGAAGAGACACAGGGAGAAGGTTTTGAAGGACAACAACACAACCACACAACCACACAACCACACAACCACACAAGCTCATAAACAAAGAACAATCACAATGTTCTTTAGCCCCATCACTCCAACTCATGCTACAAGTCAATCAAGGGCTACACATATGGGAGGGTTACAATTAGGACATTGCAAATAGGTTACAATAGATCGGGCAATAGCAATTTGTCATGCACATAGGCCACGGCCTCATGAACCACGATCTCACCACCATTGTCATCGATAGATAAAGGCCGTTATCTCCCACCATTGCAGGTGCTTCCTTTGCGTCAGGGACCTCTCCATTCTAGATCAACCTATGCTAGAGATTTTTCAAAGAAACAAATTACCAATATCTGAATTGAGAGCTTACATGTATAGATGACAAATTTCTATTTCTATTTTCTTTTTTACTTGGTTATGTCTATTTTTTGTTTGCTGTCCTCAAAGGCGAGACAGCATTTTAAGTTGTAATCTCTTGTTTGTCTTATAGGCCATTTTCTGACTTAGTCATGTATAGTCATTGCTGTACTCAAAAGACGTTAATATGTCTTCCTTCCTTTCTTTTTCTGACTTAGTCATGTATAGTCATTGCTATACACAAATCGTGGGAGTGCATCCATATCTGTGCCATACCCTTCATTCTTTCATTTGTGAATACCAACAGCTGGTTTCACCATCCTCTGATAGTTGTAGAGTTGAGGGAAGAGCCAGTCATAGATACTGATGCCTAGGTAATTCCCAGATTTAATGTATGTGATTCATGAAGACAATGTTGGTGAATATACTGGTGTCTCAAAACATATTGTTTGGTTTTCAAGAAAACGTTTTATCTCTTAGAAGAGGTTTCATTTTTTCTGCTTTTCTTTGGACATTATTATCTTGGTTTTGTTTAAGGTATCAGAAAACTTTGTGCTTGTATATTTCAGAATTACATAGCTTCAGAGACCCTTCAAGTGTTTGCACCTCTGGCAAAGCTCCTTGGCATGTACAAAATAAAGGTTTGTAGATAGATGATCTCCATTCAGTTTTCCGTTTTATCTATTGCTTATATTCAAGCATAACTTATAATCTGCAAGGCTTATTTTTATGAGGAATTTCGAAACATAAATTCTTTGTAGAGAACCATGAGATGTCATGATTATTTTAGCTTTCTCCTATGCGATTGTAAAGATTAAATATAGCTTGATTTTAGCATTTAGTTTAATGGGTTTACACATCTAGTGATTATGACAGTTTGGCTTCTCTATGTGCAGTCGGAGTTAGAGGATCTCTCATTTATGTATTCTCATCCTGAAGATTATGCTAATTTGAAGAAGAGAGTTGAAGAAGTTTACAGTGAACATGAAGATGAAGCACTTGAGGTAAGGGCTAGGAATAATGACAATTAATTTGATGATTATATGTAACATGAAGATGAAGCACTTGAGGTAAGGGCTAGGAATAATGACAATTAATTTGATGATTATATGTAACATGAAGATGAAGCACTTGAGGTAAGGGCTAGGAATAATGACAATTAATTTGATGATTATATGTAACATGAAGATGAAGCACTTGAGGTAAGGGCTAGGAATAATGACAATTAATTTGATGATTATATGTAACATGAAGATGAAGCACTTGAGGTAAGGGCTAGGAATAATGACAATTAATTTGATGATTATATGTAACATGAAGATGAAGCACTTGAGGTAAGGGCTAGGAATAATGACAATTAATTTGATGATTATATGTACAGCATGGCATAACATATCATACCATTTTATAATACCCTCATGAACTTGCTATCCTAGGCTAGACGACATTTGCTTGAGCACATTGCTGAAGATCAATTCCTTACTTTCATGGGAGTAGATGTGAAGGTGCAGACTTTATGCAAGGAACTGTACAGGTATTAATTTGCAATTAAATTAATTTTTACAAGTAGATAATTGTCTGCCATCTGTTGTGGTAGTCATGAGATTGGAATCAGATATTTTTTATTTATTTTGTTCCTCGGTTTCCTTACTGTGTTCAAAGATATGATAGACTATCCATCACTTTTATCATTGCTATATGGTCATGTCATGATACAGCCAATCTTGCATCGTCATTCAGTTAGCCAGATGATCCACCTGACCAGTATTTAAAGCAGATGCTGGAATTTCATCATCCCATTGAAAACTCTCATGAACATGATGCAAATGTGACATAAATGGCTTGTCTGAAGATCCTTTTACTTTTCTGGCTTTATATCTTTCCATTACCTTAAGCTTGCCAATTGAAGTCAGTTTCATTGATGTTTATTGATTATTTGTAATATGTTTCATCCTTTGAACTTCTATTCGATAAAGTGAAGGGATTTGCTTGAAGGAAAGAGTGAATATGATTTAAATGGGATGGTAGCATCGATAGAAACTTCATATTAAATGTTGCTATCTGTTCGAATTTTTTTTTAAAGGTGCATCTTTGCCAAGCCATTGATTGTAAGATCATAACTATTTCCTTTTTAGCATTTACAAGAAGCTTGTGGAATTCAAAGGGTCTATAAATGAAGTTCGAGATATAGCTCAGGTTCTTCTTTTTTGGAACATACTGCCCTCAATGTTGTCTTATTTAAGATGTCATATAGGCAATATGAAAATATCTAATTGTCTGTTTTGTAGTTGAGAATCATCCTTTCTCCAAAGGCACATTCAAGAGGAGCAGCCTTGTGTAATCATGAACAGGTGAGGTATTGCATCATCAAACCAAAGCTTCAACTAAATATTTTAGAAATGGGAACTTACGATAGTATTTTATAACAGGTTTGTTACCATGTACTTGGATTGATTCATCAAACGTGGACTCCAGTACCACAATCGGTATGGTGAAAACCTGAATGTGTTGCTCTTTACAGTCACGGGTGAATTTACACAATGCGATTGCTCTGCAGGTGAAAGACTACATTGCCACTCCAAAACCCAATGGGTATCAAAGCCTCCATACCAGCGTGCTTCCCTTCTTGTATGAAAATACTTTTCGTTTAGAGATCCAGGTGATTTGTAATTTCCTGCTTGAATAAATGTTCAATCTCAATGTAGCTCCAGCTTACTGATTTGTGCGGATTGCAGATACGGACAGAAGAAATGGATATCCTGGCCGAACGAGGAATTGCAGCACATTACAGTGGAAGATCTAGCTGTTCGTTTTTACTTGGTTCAAATAATTCACAGAAAATGATGAACAATGTTGATCTAGCACGGAGGGTGAGAGTGGCAATATTGATGTTATTGCAGTAATTATTTCATATTTGAGAGTTTGATCATGGAGATGTTTGAAATCTCTATGTTTCATAGGTGAGTTGGCTGAATGCTATAAGAGAATGGCAAGAGGAATTTGTGGGTAACATGTCTGCCCAAGAATTTGTTGACACTGTTACTGGGGATCTGTTTGGAAGTCGAGTTTTTGTATTCACACCAAAAGGAGAGGTATACAATTTTGTTCCCTATGGGCTATAGAAGTCACCACGAATGGATTTTAGTTTAGTGAATCAGAAGTTGAATCACATCAAATCTCTATTTTTTTTTTGTAGATTAAGAATCTTCCCAAAGGTGCCACAGTTATTGATTATGCATACCAAATACATACAGAGTTGGGAAATAGTATGGTGGCTGCAAAGGTACTCAAAAGTTGGAATAATATATCTTGTTTAAATGTAACTGGATGACTAGGATTTTTAGTCTTAAAAATGTATGTGTGTGTGTGTGTGTATATATATATATATTGAGCGATTATTTACCAACATGTCTACTGATTTGGTTGTAGGTAAATGGCAATTTAGTATCACCAGCTCATACCTTAGCCAATGCAGAAGTTGTTGAGGTTTTAACCTATGATGTAAGTCTATTTCCCAAGTGTAAATCAAAATTTGGTTTGCTACAGGGATCATGATAGTTTAGTAACAAGATTTAATTAGATTCCTTGATAATAAGAGTCATGAATGTTGTCTGGTTGTTAACAATAAACTCAGCTTTTTTTTCAATGAAATAATATATAATCAGCATTCTCCATGATCTGATGTATGTGGATTCTTAGTGTGTTATGTAACTCTTGGTGCGTCCTCTTTCATCTATCTGTCTTTCAACCTATGATACATACATCATTTGTGCCTAAATTCATTTACATATATCAAAATATATATCCAAGTAACTGGTAACTGTGCAACCATATCCCAAACTCCCACAATATAGTAGAGGTAATCCAAACATAGTCCAAAGAGTGTCTAAGAAAGCGAGGATCCCTGTTTCACAAATATGTTTTTACTCTATATGCTGCAGGGTCTGTCCATAAAGTCAGTTTTCCACCGTCACAAACAATGGTTACAACATGCTAAGACACGCAGTGCTCGACATAAGATCACCAAGGTTTTATTAAAGACTTAACCTTTATATTTGTATATGATACCTAAAAGTCTACCTTGATTGAGTGATTATAGGCATACGTATTGAACATTTTATGATACTCATTTGGTTGGCAGTTCCTGAAGGACCAAGCTGCATTAGCCGCTGATGAAATCACTGCTGATTCTGTGAGGAGTTTTGTATTTGAGCTAGATAAGATGGATAGAAGTTCACTGAATGATGGGGTAAATGAAATGATTACGGATGAACTTTCCAATTGGGATTTTCTTGGTACTGGTTTTGGTGTACCGAAGTATATTAACACCCCTTCAGCTACTCCTCAATACAAAGATTTGAGCAGCAAAATACTTGAAGGAGGCAGAACATTTCCACCACAAATAAATGGGAAGAAAAATAAAAAACCTGATGAAATGTCACCCTATCTCACTGTTGACTCAAATCTCAGTAGGAATGCTGTACTTGGATCATTTACAAGACCTGCATTTCTCTCAATAAATAGAGAAGTCAAAGCAAGTTTAGAAAACTGGCAAGCTAGCAAAGTTGCTTCATGGCAAGGATCAGAAAGCCAATCAATCCAATGGTTCAGTGTTCTCTGTCTTGATCGGAAAAGTAAGTCTCTTTTCTAGTTGTGTATTATATTCTGATCATCAGGTTTATCTGCATGCATTCTTCTTATTTGAGGGTATCAAATTTTATGTCTCAGGCATGCTAGCAGAAGTTGCTTCAACCCTTGGAGATGCTGGAATTCTTATTTGCGCATGTGCAGTAAGATTTTAAGTTCTGGAGCATAGAATAAGAGGAAATAGATGTGTTCCTTATTACAATTGATTTGTAATTTCTCTTTGTAGGCGGAGACTGATAAGGACAGAGGACTGGGGGTAATGCTCTTCCATATCGATGGGAGTATTGAAAACCTTGTAAGTTCTTTATATTATTTTCCAAAATATAGCATTGTTTCGATCCCGAGTTCAAGAAAAATTTCTTTTCTAATCTGCTGAGTTCCTTTTGTGTGCATGAAATTATAGGAAGTGAAGAGGAAATACCTGTCCAATTAGCAATGAAGTAGAAATTTTATATAGGTTTCTGACGGATTCATCTAGGAAATTGTGAGGATATACTACAAACTTATAGAGGGATTGAATATATTTCAATCGGATGTATGAATGAAATAAATAGGAAATTATGAAAAAATACCATAATTTATATGGATTTAATAGGATGACATATTTTTGTCAAAATTTCTTTATAAATAGTTCCAACTGGCACATTAAAAAATTCAATTGCCATTTTAGTGAGTGAGATCACCTTTTCTCTGGGATGGAAGTTACATAACATCTTCTATTTATTTGCTGCTAGATGATTGCATACACCGACATCACATTTATTCCAGGAGTTATAAACTTGTCGACTGGATGCACGTGGCAAGCAAAAAGTTATACGTAATTCTCGATGAAACACTATTCCAAGAGGAATTGAATGGGAAATTTTGGTTGTTCGTAGCTGTGGTTGTAAATTGATGATGTTATGGAGGTTGCATGTGGGGATTGTTCGTTCAGAATGATAAGTAGCCAAGAAACAGAGCTCGCGGCCATGTATTATATATACTTGAGCAAATAGTTGGAAGAAGTTTGGAAGCTAACGAAGGAATTGCCAAGAGTGTAACACTATCCTATTATATTTTGTTCTCGTTCAGGAATACTTCTTTCATTGGCTGCATGTAAAGACATTTCCTCATGGCATGAAGCAAGCTCTGGGGTCTGTGCTATATACCATGTATTTCTAGAAAGTATGCTATATTCTCTATAGCATGTTGTAATAAATCCTGATGTGATATCAGATGTATAACACAGTTTTGACATTGAGGCAAGTTAGGATATTATGTTGCTCATATTATAGTGCTATTCACATATAGAAAGCGCATTTTTTGTGCTGATGTGTATGAAGGTATTTACATTCAATGCGAACCGCCTATTCACTGTTTTTTATGCTATTTTCCCTTTGCTGGCGAGGAGTTATTTATTTTATTTAATACTCATAAAAAGCTGAGAAATTCAGCCAGATCAGATTTAAGCATGTACTCATCATAATGGCTTTGTTGTTCCTTGGCTCTAGAGGCAATCTGTATAACTTTGGAAATGTGTGCCCATCATCATAGTATTATTATTCCTTGGCTCTGGGGATTATTCATGTAGCTTTGCAGAAGTGTGCTCACCATAATAGCTTCCTTGGCTCTATGAGATTGTTGCCTTCAAGATAGAGAAGTATTTCTTACTTGTAATTATATTGAATCGATCAATGACAAGAACATGTATACAATGCTAACCTAGGATCTGCTTTTTGAATAAGCTTGTGTTGCCTTTGTAGGTGGCATGCCCTCATACTCAGCATGACCTTCAGTAGCTTCAAAGAATGTCTATATCACATTGCGGTAGTATGTATGTGCACACCTAGACCAATAGGGCTTGACCCACTTCATGTGAGGTTGCTCCTATGACACACATATCCAACATCCCTCCCTCGTTACATGGATATGATGCCACCATGAGATCATTCTTACGAGTGGCATTCATAATGACGTAACCATGTGATGGGCCATATTTAGCTGTAATTTAATCTAGTATAACAACATTGGAATTGGGACTTCGCCTACTACATTCTTTGTTGGAGCATCATATTCCTTGTCTACTCTAAGACGTTGAGCCATAACTTAAATTTTGCCTTGAATTTTGCTTTTTGCACCTCATGATCATGCATATTTTCGTGGATGTCAACATTTTCCCTTAACGCAAAGTTGTTTCCATAATTAACTATGCACTTTATAGTTGTCAACATTTTGGGGTCTCACAAGTTTTTTGATGAGGACCTAGGCAATGGGATGGCAGTTTTTGCTCCATGCTACCTTAGCTTTAATCTTATGTCATGTGAAGGCCTAAACATGGCCCTCATCAACATTATCCATATCATAGGGTAGTTCGGAGGCACGTCGGGGGCTCTTAGAAGAATTGTTAACTAGCAAGAGCAACACAAGGTCCAAGGGGTGGCAATGTGAAATTGTGGTGAGGATTGGTATTATTAGCATGAAGTGGTTGATAACAATGGCAGCAACTACATATGATCTTTGATGGCAAGGAGGTGTGTCAAATCCGGAAGCATTGTGTTAATCGATGGAGAAAACATATGGAAACCAACGTGATGGATTGAGGTGAGTGAAGGAAGGAGGAAGGGGGTGGATGAATGGGCATCACATAACATAAGGACGGATGAACGAGAAGAATCAGGTAAAGATTGTACACATTTTGCTTGGATGGAAGCTATGCCATGTGGTGCATACAATTCTCCTTGCTTCTTGTTGGGCCCTACAGAACGAAAGAAAAGAACAGAATACCGAGATTAGGGAGATCGGAATCTCTATGCCTCTCTCCCCCATGGATTCATCAATCAGGAAAAAATAAAAATCTTCTCTAATAGATAGAAAGACAGAGAGGGATTGGATTTGGGTTAAGGTGCCAGAACATGAATCAACCCTTTGGCAGAGCAAGGTCTCTGCTTATGGTTCTCATCCGCATATTTAGACTGACTTAGACCGATAGATGTAAAAAGAGTTTTGAAGGTTCAGATACGCCACATCCCCCCCAACAAACGAATCAAAACGTTGCTAAACCTGCAGGCAACAGTGCCCTCCTCAAGGTATTTCTTTGTATCATTCTACAAAGCTTGGCGCTCCCAAGTGTGTTTGTATTATTCCACAGCTTGATGCCGCTCAAACGTATTATTTTATATTCGTTGACAAAGCTGTGTAGCTCCGCAGGTTTTTTTTTATATTTTCCCAAAGAATTTGCACCCCCAAGATACATCTTTATATAAACATCACTTAACCTGGAAATATGGCGGATCCATCCGTAAGGGATTGTTTTAGAAGCTTTGGTTGCATGGATTTGAAAGAATTTAGCTTGACCCGGATATGTAATCCACTGAAGAGAAGTTGGGATACAAGCCTGAGGAAGGGGTTGGACAAGGCCGTTGCTAAAGGGCTACATTTTGGATCACCTGTTGCATCTATTGGAACTGTTGTGGCTTACAGTGGAGCCATAGCTACCACTGCGAACTCAAGTGCTCACTCAGCTGTCATTTCCACACTTGCTCAATTGGCTGTCACTGCCATTGCCATCGCATCTGGTGCATGCCTTTCAACACAAGTTGAGTCTCTATTGCCACAAAATGAGAAAAGCCCAGGTAAGCATCCACAACCCAACTATTATGACTTTTAGAAAATTAGAAAAAGGGTGGTTAATTTTTTTATTACTACTATGTGCACTACACTTGCAGTTGTTACTGTGAAGCAAGATAAAATGGAAAACGCCATAACACATTGCTATGTACACCACACGTATACTTGATACCAAGAAGCAAGAAAAATTAAAAAGTGCATTTTACATATTTTTAAGAATGATGCAAACGAATTCATTGATTGCAATTATTTATGATTCACAATAGAATTCTTAGTTATTGCATCTCCACCTAAAAACTATCTGTGGTTTAAAGCCCGTTAGCTGGGGTAGAGGTGGAAGTGCATTTTCATATGACAATGGTGCATTGGGTTTGTAAATGCACAAAAATGCTCAAGCTTGCCAACGTTATTAGAATGGTGGAAAATAAGTAGAATGAATGGAAAATGCACAAAAAGGAGGGTATGTCTATAAACCCAAGCTGTGGTAGCTAAACCATAGTTATCAGTCATGGTTACTAGGTTGTGCACTGCCAAGTACATGGTAGATCCAATGCAAAGTGTCTATCTATAGCCTTAATAATGACTTCTAATGTGTGTTATGCATGTGCACGTAACACACATGGCATGCTGGAGGAAGAGCTCTTGATTGTGGATAGACCCACTGAATACCGTTGTTGAACCACCTGAATAAGGTCAATTCCTGCAATCATTATTGAGGCATGAAGAAACCAACAAAGTATTCTTTTACAGCACATTTCCAATGAAACTTACAAAAACCAATGGGAGACTTGAGGTGCATGTGAACCAGACCACCTGCAACTGTAAAAGATCTCAACTTCCTTTTAAAGTATCATAGGCAGATCAGCTTATTTTCGTCTGGTTCATTTTGAATCCGCATGTCTTTACTACTGTGCCCCATTTATATCAATAATGAAGGAGATTGCTCCATGAGAGTTTCTCCGATTCCATTTCCCACAGTTTGTCGGTCAATAATGAAGCTTTTGGATCTACTAAAGGGTTTTTTATTCCATCTCCCACCATTCGACTTGACATGGTTGAATTTGTTTTCAAATTGATGTGGCTTCTTGTTCGATGTTTCAGAGCAAGTATTATTGGAAGGTGTGGATGTTACTGGCTATAAGATCTTTGAAGAACCAAAGGTAGAAACTAGTCAATTTTAAGTTTTTTTCATCGTTGTACTGTAATAATAACTTAGCAGCTACTTAAATTTGCAGGTTCTTAAAGCTGTGTTTTATGCAAAAGAGGCACATTCAGGGCAGATGAGGATGACTGGTGAACCTTACATCACCCATTGTATTCATACTGCCAAAATTCTTGCAGCTCTGGTTCCAGAGAATGGGACACAAGTATGATTGAACCTCATTTATGATCATCATTCATATGATACTTAAAAATATTTAATATATGCTGGGGATTATTATGGGTCTCTAATTGATCAAACTTATAGCACCATTGAGAGAAACTCAGGCAGACCAAGCCATAGTTATAGTAAAAAAAGAAGGGCGATATGCTTCTTGATTTTGCATATGTTAAATGTAGCATATCTGCTGTGAACTTTCTACAAACACTCAATATTGTAACTATTTAGCTTTTTATTGCTTTTTTGGCACTTCTGTTTATTGTAGCGTGTTCTCCCTGGCCTTTTTGTGTTACTGATTCGTGTTTTCTGTATTTAATGTTCAGACTGCACATATAAGAAACAGAAAATACAAATACATGATGCATGATGTGTAAAAGTGAGCTTGACTGCTTGTTGAGTATGCAAATGCACTGAGCCCAGTCAGTCCCTAGATCTGACACATACCTACGTATCACAAATGCCATATCAATTTCGAATATCGATGAGAGAAATTCCATCATTCGAGTGTAGATACATGTTTGGAGAAAATGGTGTTGCCCTTGTACTCTTAATCATTGATCATCCATTAGCCCTTGAAGAATCAATAACATGAAGAACTTAAAGCAAGATAATAAATCGGAAAGGAGTTCATGTGATTCTTGAAGAATTAGGAAAAGCATGCAAGTGGGGAAACAAAATTAAAGGAAAAGAATCAGATTCAAAACAAAAAAGAGACAGCTATTAAGTAAGAAGGAGAAAGAAACAAAGGGAAATAACAAAGATATATACAAGCTCGTTTGTTGGGAAAAACAAACTAGCTAGTATGAGTAGTGATATCAGAATTTTCTTTTTAGACCATTGATGACCATTAATTTTGATTTTGCTTCTTGTGTTCGTATCCAACATTATTCTACTTTCTTTCCTAATGCTTGACATAAGTGTTTAGGGTTTTACTTCATTTCCAAATATTTGGCTCGTCATTGGAAGCGGGGCTTGAGCTTTATCATCATTCTGTATGCAACCAAATTCCCAATTTACTGTTGAAAAATTGAAGATCCTAGCTTATTATTTGAAGTTCCCTGAGGAGGGTGATATGTGTCTCTTTCTCTCTGGGATTTTCTAGTTTCCTGATTGCACTTATTGCCTATACACAGGTCACAATTTATGTAAATTATTTTTCAGATTCTCCATTAATGTTCTGTAGAGATCACAGTTGCAAGTGAGTGCAAGCAGGAGGAATACTTTTTCTATTACTCATGAATAGACTCACTTAAGAAAATAGACATTGACCTTCATCATGAGTAACCTAGTTATTTCCTGCCATATGAGGATGGTTCAATTGGGCATTTATGGAATAGAAACCTAACGGCATGAATATTAGATCCTGACAGATATTTTAATGAATTGTGTAGGCAATCAATACAATTGTGGCAGGCTTGCTGCATGATGTCATAGATGATACTTCTCAAGACATTCAGAGTGTACGGGAACATTTTGGAAGTGATGTTGCAAGACTGGTAGCTGGTGTTTCGAGGTTGAGTCATATAAATCAAGTAAGTCATGATTCAGACAGTGTTCTCTATCGAAGTTGGTACGTGTAAGTTCAAAGGAAAACTCCTTATTAGCATGTTATTAGTAGTTGTTGCGGCGTCACCGGAGAACATCTGCACAAAGAATCCATTCAAGTAATGGTGGCTTGACTCAAGAAGAGGTAAGTCAAGTCGAGTAGGGTGATGAATTCTTTGTTGAGAAATCTTACAAGTTTTATGAATTTCATGATGTCTTTGCAGATCAAGAGCCTAAGAATCATGCTTTTGGGAATGGTAAATGATCCACGTGTTGTCTTAATAAAGCTTGCTGACCGATTGCATAATATGCGAACAATGTATGCCTTTTTTATTTTTTATTCACACATTTAATGAAAAAGGAGCATAAACATTCTGATTAAAAAGCTTGGAATATATACTTTATGCAGGACAGTATATGTTTTATGTTCACTGCTAACTGTATCAAATGCACATGCATATCTTTGGAGCTAACTGCATCTATGGGTTACAGATATGTACTGCCACCAGCGAAATCTCTTGCTGTTGCACAAGAGACACTTGGAGTTTGGTGCTCCTTAGCCTCACGGTTGGGTGTTTGGGGAGTGAAATCAGAGCTTGAAGATCTATGTTTTGCTGTAATTCAAGTATAAAATTTAACCTGATTTAGTCCGAGGGTTCTATTATTTATTTGTGTATTTCATGTTGCCTGATCAAAATGAGGGATTTCATTACATTTTGTGGATGCAGCCACAAACCTTTTGCAACCTACGCTCTGAACTTGCTGCCATCTGGAGCCCAGATAAGGACTGGAGATATTTTAGGAGAATCACCAAAAGAGCAAAGAGGAAAGCCCTCATGTATGGAGAAGGTGTTGATGAAAACTCAGAACGAAAGCATACATCCATGGATGAAGGGGCACCGACAATAAAGGTCAGCAACCATTCTATGCTTTTCTAATAACTGTAATAAGGTAAATCTATGGGTGCATGAAAGCTGTAATGAGATTGAATTAGGACCATATTTTATTGGCTGAAATGTGATGCATGATCTTCTTTCTATTCATGCTTCCTGGGTAAAAGCATGGTTAAGGATATATAGGAGTTGTGCTCATAGTAAATTAAGTTACACTTGCCTATCTCTACATAAGTTTGACTCATAACCATTCAAGATTTCGTCCAATAAACAAAATACTGTTTACCCTCATGAAGTGTAACCATGAAACAAAACAAGCATATGTCTAATGGTGTTTGATTGAAGATTTCATTGAACTCTAGTTGTAATCTTTTCTGAGCCACATGAAATTTTATAAAGCTTGACTACCAAGTAAGTAAAAATGCCCCACTATTTAGCAATGGGCACGGTTTCGGCTCAAACTGAACCGAAGCGTTAAGCCATGGTTTAATAGTTTATTGGTTCCAAAAAAGTTTAATGGTTTGAATTTTCGATAAACGGTTCGGTTCGGTTCTAAAACTTGGGTTTATAGGTTTTTGGTTAACTTTTTTTTACCTTAATAGTTTATTAATTTAATGGTTTTTTATTGATTTAATTAATTTAACTTAAATGTTTATTTAATTTAATGGTTCAATTAAAGTTTCTTTTATTGATTTTATAAATTTAATTTAAATGCTTATTTAATTTGATGTATTTTTATTTATTTAGATGTTTAATTAGTTAGTTTGATTTAAATGGTTAGGTTTAAATTTTTTATAAATGGTTTGGTTTGGTTTCAACTTTTCCCTAAACGCTTTGGTTTGGTTTTTATTTTATGTAAATGGTTCGGTTCGGTTTCAAGGCAAAGAAACTGAATCGAACCGTGCCCATTGCAACCACTATTGAGAGAGAAGCTTTCTATCGAGTAGACTGCCCTTGTGCACATTCAAAGGAGATGCAAAATTGATTCTGAAATTTACATTTTTTTATGAGAGATCTAATAAATAAGAGATATTTGTTGATGGCTGGCTTCATTTCTAAAACTGTATTCTTTCACTCTGCACTCATAAAGATTCTAATAAATTACAACTGCTATTAACAAGGTCGCTTACAGGACCATTCTAGGTCATTCTATAACAGCTGTACAGTCATATAAATAAATTAATAAACCCCACATGCTTATTATTATGCTAACACATGCTGATGATAGGAGCTACTCGAATCTGTTATCCCTTTTGATGTGCTTATGGATCGCCAAAAGAGGCAAAACTTGCTTGGGATTCTCACAAAATCAGGTAGATCGCATGGAAAGACAAAGATCATGCGTGATGCTGAAGTCGCACTTGCGTCTCTTGCTTCATGTGAAGAAGCTTTGGAAAGGGAGATGCTAATTTCAATATCGTAAGTCCTTTCAGGCATACCATATGCTTGAGATTCTTGCACATTTTTAAAATATCTTTCATATAAGTGGAGTCTTTTTAATGTGGTTTTCTTGGAGGAGTGAGTTTATTTTGTTTGTAAATGACAAATGTATATTCTATATAACCTAAAAGTCACAGATCAGTCTGAATACTATAGTCATTTATGATTATCTGTAATCTGGTTACCATGATGAACCCATAGCTTTGTCTGTACTATTGATTCTCTATAATGCGATTATCAACATCGCTCATTTCATATCTTTTATGATATTTCGTGCAGTTATATACCAGGAATGGAAGTAACTCTGTCTGGGCGCTTGAAGAGCTTATACAGTACCTACAGCAAGGTTCATATTGCAGTTGCCTTTAAGCATAATTTACATTTTTTATTGATTGTTCATGTTAATTATGCATGCTTATGGCTATTTAAAGAAATATCTGAGCAAGCACAGGTGATCTTTCATCACTAATCCAAGTGATAATCTTGGCCTTACTTTTTCCCTTTGACTTAATGGTTGTTTGCCTATCATTAGTCATCTTGGAATCTGGGCTAAGAAGCTTCAACACTCATAGGAAGAGATTGTACTCTTGAGATTTTAAAGTCTTCATACTTTACTTCTGGTGTAGATGAAGAGGAAAGGTGTTGCAGTAGATCAAATTTATGATGCAAGAGCTTTAAGGGTGGTGGTTGGTGATGGGGATGGTAAGCTGCATGTGTCTGCTGTGGAAGGATGCTACAATGTTCTGAGTGTTGTTCACAGGTATGGTTGATGTTAGAAATCATAGTTAGTAGAGAAATACCATTGCATCTGTAAGTAAATTAACTATGACAACTTGTGTTAAGACCTCACTTGTTATCAAAGTAAATTTGATTTCTCTGGACAACTTTATTTGTGTGCTATCTTGATTCTTCATACGACTTTTCTCCCATAATACTGATGCAGGCTGATGTGCATCATGTATTAGTATAATACTAATGCTACAAAAGTGCTATGCCATCTGATTATTTTTTTATTTGGTGACATATCATCATCCTTGTGAATTATGTAGGCTTTGGACTCCAATAGGTGGAGAATTCGATGATTACATAATCAATCCAAAACCGAGCCAATATCAGGTAATTGACACATACAGTTTCTGGTTAATGAAATTTTAATAGACTATGAGAAATATATGTGTGCCTTCAAGGAACATTCATTATTAATGGAATAGCTAGAGTTCTAGTCAATCTATATGAAGATTCCTGGTATCTACCTCAATCGCAAGTTGGAACAGAGGGGGTTCTCAGAAGGAACTTCAGACTGGGGAGGAAGATTCAAATCAGGGATGGATAAGAGAGACAGAATCTGGGTTCGCATCAGCAGGGAACACAAGATATCTGTTCTGATCTTACTGATAGCTAAGGGATTAAGCAAAAATGACATATTAGAACTTCTTGTTGCATTTATAGTGGTTAAATTTGAAATCTCTAATTTTTGGTAAAGCTAGTTCAAGAAATATAAAATAATCACTCAGTAGATGCTCCTTAGGTATCTATTATGCATGCACTGAGTAAAGTAAAGTTGGAGCGCACATTACGTTGTTGTTCATGTGTGACTTCATAGTAATACAAGATTATCCGTTTTTGTTTATCAGTCTCTCCATACTGCAGTTCAAGGACCTGATGGTGCGCCTTTAGAGGTGCAGATTCGGACACAAGTAAGGCCTTTTATTTCATGATTAGAAAAGGCAAGAAACTAATTATGTGTAGTACATGTTATTCAAAAGACAGGTTATAATTCTCAACTAATGCATTTTCAGAGTATGCATGAACATGCGGAATATGGACATGCAGCTCATTGGCTCTACAAAGAGTCAGAATCCTCTCCAAAGATCATTTCAAACATTTCAGAGATGCCAGAACTAAAAGCACAAGAAATCTCCATTGGTAGCAGCAATACGACCAATGCTAAGTCACAAAATGGACAACGAGAATCTGTAAAGGTTGGACATCCGGTTTTGAGGGTTGAGAATGGACGGTTACTTGCAGGTGTCATTTTGAGGTGAATTAAGCCAACTCTTGTTTTCTTTTATAAAATGAATTATCCCGGTCAATGAAGTTTGTGTACATCTCCAGCACTTGCACTTTTGTTTGTTTTTGGGATGAATCTTACAGAAATCATTGTTACTGAGGCAGAATGTATGATGCTATCATATCCTTGGGGAGGCATACTAAAATGCATGTAAAACTTAAATTTAGTATTTGAAATGATATCAAATATAATTCTGTGTACATATCAGGCATTAGAATATGCATCAGATGGGTCAAATACATGTTGGTACATTAGTACATACTCATATACAATATGACTGAAATAGCCTGCACTCACCATGTGCAGTAGGATATAAAATAGAGTAGGAGTTAAGAACCAATACCAGTGGTGGGAGAAGTTATTAAAGGACAACAATACATCCATACAAGCTCATCAGCAAAGAACAATTGCAACTTTCTTTGTACTCATGCTACAAGTCAATCAAGGGCTACACAAATGGGCTCCCAAGACATTCTAAATGGGGTTACATTATAGATTGGGTGTTAGATATAGTCAATGATCACCCCCAAGTTGTCAGTTTATCCCCAAATGTATTCTTAAAGTGCACATTTTATGATTTTAATGTAACTATCTCTCACTGTCATGTATCTAAGGAGGTAGGTCATATTAAATGACAAGTCAGTTGATAGTAGTGGGGTTATTCCTTTCCGGTCACCGAACTTGTTTAATATTCTCTATTAGCAGGTTAAGATGTACTTAGTCTTGAAGTATGTGCCATTGACTTTAAGATAAGTACTATCCAGCATGAACCTGTATCTAGGGAGCTAGGTCATATTAAATGACAAATCAATTGACAGATAAGGAATATCACCACTTCTATCAACTGACTAGCACATTTAATGTGACAATAAGACCAAAAATAGAATATAAATATCCACTCTCTTTCTCTTGCATAGTTGCTGTGACTATTATCTATGTCGATTAACTCAGTAGTCCACTAGTCTAGATCTCATCTAAGCTCTTACTAGTCTAGATCCCATCTTAAGCTGAAGCTGTGAGCATACAGGAGGACTACCACGTTGTGAGCTACTCTCATATGTAATAGAAAGTTTGTGCTAGATATCTTATCTCATGTCATTAGATCCTATATCAACCTATGGTAGAGATCTTATCTCATGTCACATTGTCATTAAATTCTGGATTGACCTATGCTAAAGATCTTATCGCATTCATGATACATCTAATATATCTGACTTGAGAATCTTAGATGTGCTGATCACAAGATTCTTTAGTCTCTTATTTCATGTCATGATACATTGACACTGCAAAAGCCCTCATTATAGAGGAATCTAATGACACTTCATTAAGCAAGTGATGTTAGATATAATCAATGATCAGCCCCAAGTTGTAAATCTATCCCCATATGTGCTCTTAGAGTGCACATTTTGTGATAGCGCCCCAAATGAGGAGTGGCTTGTGTGCAACTCGACCATATGGGTCGATAAGGTGTTAATCTAGGAAACCGTAGATGCGTAGGACACAATGGATTTAGGAAAGAGTGAAATAGGCAATAGGATTGGCTAATCAAGTCAACTAGAATAGTTTGTGGGCAAGTTACAATGTACTTAGTCTTGAAGTATGTGCCATTGACTTCAAGATAAGTACTATCTAGCACTAGCCTGTATCTAGGGAGTTGGGTCTTAAATGATATCTCCACTACTATCAACTGACATGCACGTTTAATGTTACACTCAAACCAAACAGAGAATATAATCCACTACACAGTGGAGTATTCATCATCAGTCCCCACTAATTTTGTAGTGAGTTGGTCCAGATCCCATCTAAGCTCCAAGGTGTGAGCTTATGGGTGAACTACCATTGTGAACTACTCTCATATGTAATAGAAGTTTTGTTTTCATACATCCATCTCTGTGGTTGTAACTCTATATACCTATCTGATCGATTCTCGATATTTCTAACAAGTGACATATCAAAAATTTCTAAGCATTTCTTCCTTTCTGTCCATCCATCTCAAAATCAATATTTTGCATTTGTGTGACTTTTAAACATTTTTATTTGTTTACCATGTATTCTAGGCAGTTGATGTGAGGAATTTTTGTTCAACCTTAATCATGTATTCAACACGCTTTCTTAAAGACGAGAAAACACGTAAGATGTAATCTCTTGTTTGGTCTTATAGGCCATTTTGGCCTCTTAAAAGACGTAAATATATCTTTCATTCTTTTTCACTATATGGTTTGGAGGGTGGTATGTATAACATGTTTCTATATAACAGACATCTATATACTTCAAAGCACATACAAAAGCCATCATTAGCATTTACATTTCTTGATGGAAAATAGATCTCATATTTGCACTTATAGACTCTGTTTTCTTATTCCAGGGTTAAACAAGTAGATTTAATTAACATTTTTTGTTATTTTCTTTATTAACAGAATAGACAATGATGGCAGAAACCTGCTTGTTGCTGTTAGCTTTGATTTGCATGCTAGAGAGGTGGCTGCTGGCCGAGCAAGGAATCAGAAAGGAAAGTGGGCAACTTATGCACAACTCTATAAAAAGGTCCATCCTTCTTTGCTGAAAGACGTGATTGATGTCAGTATGTCCTTGGCATATTGATATTCGTGAAATGTCTCCTATGATATAGAATTATATGTAATCTCCTTGTTTGGTCGCATAGGCCATTTTGGTTTCTGAACATGTTGATATATCTTTCTTTCTTTCTCTGACATGGTGTCCTATGTTGAAAGAGTTTTTAATGGCTAGCAGGTTACAGATCAATGGTGGTTTGCTCCTGGGCATGGTGATTGGAGCACAGGACTGGAGATTTACACCCTTTGTAGCGATGGAATATATCACAAGGTATTATAGACCTACTATTAAACCTGATTCTAACTTGATGTATAATATGGAAATAAAGCAGCATTAAAGTTTGACTTAACAATGTAGATTGCGATCATATGATAGAATGGCAGCAATATTTACTAGAGAAAAATGTGAAATTGCCTCTAATATTTTTTACACTACCAGATAACACGAAGATTTAAAAAATGACCAGAAAACCTCTCTGCAGTAGTGAATTTGATGTCACAGAAGCGCTACAGGGGTTTTTGTAGTCATTTTTTAAACACTTAGGGTTATTCTGCTGAGACCAAAATGCGAGGGTACAGTTTTTTCCTCTATTATTTAAAGTCCTAATTTCTCATCATCTTTAATTTGCTATATTTTACTCATTGTATCTTAATATAGTTAACAACAATTTTGTTATTTCTTTTGCAGCAAGATCAATTTCAAAGGTCACTTCGTATTTTTATTCAGCCTCTAGAGCTGGATGAGGAGGAGGAAGCTGAATATAGAGAAGTAATGAAAACTGTGATGGAGGGAGGGGAGGTCAATACTTCAGAAACTCCTGAGCATGAAAAGTTCAACACTGACCTTCAAGTAATGCCGTCAATGGACACTCGACTCAATAATAAGGTGACTAAACTAAAACCAATTTGAATGTTGCACCCATTTATGAGTTTTTCTTTTATTGCTAAGAAAGAATGTAAACTTATCCAAACACACATTTGGAACCTTATCAATACAATTCGATTTAGCTGCCCATTGAGTACCCATGAAGGACATTACTTTTAGCAATGAGAAAGAAAGAAAGAAAGTCAAATTTGTACCCATGGAATTTCTCGAGGAATATGGAACCAAAAGTTGGTATACCTAGTCAATAGAATCCACTTTCGAGAAGGGAACAGACAGACAAAGAGGATCCCCCCTAGTACCTATTAAGGGAGTTTGCTTTTAAGAAATGAAATAAAAGTACCCATATTTACATCCACAGGATGCATATGTGATACTAAAAGTCAATACATCTAGACATTTTGTTTCGTGCTAAAAATCTCATCATACATCATATGTGATTAGGTGCGGCTTCTGCGGTCAATGCTTCAGTGGGAGAAACAACTTTATAGTGAAGCGGGGGCGTCAAATGTCACGAACGATATCGAGGCGGCATTACTGGCAGAAGTTCTTGTGATACGGTGGCCTGATGGAGAGATTATGAGGATGCCAGCTGGCAGTACAGCTGCCGATGCAGCATGGAGGATGGGAATGGATGGTAAGATCATATTTCTCAACAACCAGGCGGCGCCTCCCTATGTGCAACTCCAAGATGGAGACATTGTTGAAGTGAGAATGTAAGAAAAAACCATGCCCCTTTGCTCTGGAGGAAACTCAGTGCTTTGCTGATGTTCATAACTTTCTCCATTGCTATTGAGAAAAGGGTTCAATGGGAAGTTTTCTTCATGAGGCCATTGATTTTGAGAAGTGTCAGAAAACTATTGGTTTTTTCATGGTGTAATGCTTGCTCTTCCCCTTCTTCTCTATCTACCTTTTTGCAAATACACACACCATTCTTGAGATCTTTGATATGTACATCACTGTTTCATTCCCCCAATTAACTGCCGATTGCTGATATTTGTGGCATCTATCATTGAGAAATGTGTTTTCAGCCCTCCTGGAGACATGGCCACCGAATATGAAAAGGTGATTTCTCAAGTTGTAAAACCTTGTATAGAAAGCAAATAACACAATTAGGTTTTAGAATCTAACCTCTTGCAGTTGTATAATGTGCCAAAGCTCTCAATTTCTATGTACATTCATGTAAATTTGATCTTTAACAATGTACATAAAAGAAAATCAAATATTATTTTCATCTCTTTTCTTGAATCGTATACATATTTTTGTAATCCATCAGTTTTGGCTCATGTAATCTACCCAACTATTAGAGAGTATAATGATTATAGGCTGATTAAATGCAAATGTGACGTGATGTGTAAATATCTTTATGGTTGAAGAGAGTCTTTGTGCGCACATGTGCATGTGCATAGTGTGGGGGTGGGTGCCCAGGCGTGTCGGTGCATGTATGCTTGTGCGAAAAAGTTTGGAGGTGCAAGGTTAATAATAAGGATTCTTATAGTAAAAGTTTGGAGATTGAGTTCAAAGAAAGAGTCATTTTGTAAAATTTTAATTATACATAAAAGATTAGCATGGCCCTTGTGCAAGGATGATATGCATTAATCAAGAAGACAGGGAGATAGATAGATTCTATTATCGGCTTTGGAGGTCAAATATGACCTATGAGACCAAAAATATTACATTTCACTTTATACGTGTGAAAGGATTTTAAATTGGACTTTACTAATGAATGTCATAATTGAGAGTGCATATTATGGTTATGAGAGAAATTCGTGCGAGGATTATGCTCGGTTGAAGATATGCGGAAAGCATGGTCGAATATGATCAAAGGCAGAGCATTGTATCAAAGTGTGATACTCAAACTATCGAACTTGTTAGGGCAAAGTGTGCATAGTCGGCCACTCTCATCACTTGTGCCCCAACGCCCCATTTCACATCACAACGCATTTGAGCTAAGTCTCATAGAAGCAATAGTTTGAATGGCAGATAACAGATGGGCTCTAACATATATCGATGTGTACAGTTTCCCCGTTCCGCGAAGGATATGGTTTTGTAGTTAGGTGCAATATGTGTTGTATAATGTGTGAAGCGTGAGCCTCCACATTTGTCCCATGTCTTGATACATTGGCGTTGCAAAAAGACCTCATTTACAAAGGAATCTAGTGATGCATCATGGAGAGAGAGAGAGAGAGAGAGAGAGAGAGAGAGAGAGACATTGGCGTTGCAAAAAGACCTCATTTACAAAGGAATCTAGTGATGCATCATGGAGAGAGAGAGAGAGAGAGAGAGAGAGAGAGAGAGAGAGAGAGGCCCAGATGGATGTAGCTCAGTTGGTAAGGTTGTCCAATGGAGACCAAGTGGTCATGGGTTCAACCCCTACATTCCACCGTGGCATCTAGTGAAATAGAGATATATATGAAGTATATAATAGAGAGGTGAGAAAATTGGGTTTTGAACCCAAGACACAGTGCTTGTAGTGTTATCGACTTACCACTAGGGTAAACTAATTACAATAAAAAGAGAGACGGAGACCGACTGACCGACTGACCTTACTCAACTGGTAAGGTTGCCCAATGGAGACCAGGAGGTCATGGGTTTAACCCCTACATTCTACAATGGCATCTAGTGAAGTAAAAGAGATATGTATGAAGTATCTTAATATAGATGTGAGATAATTGGGTTTCGAACCCAAGACATAGCGTGTGTAATGTAACAACTTACCACAAGGGTAAGGTACTCTCGATAAGAGAGAGAGTGTGTAAACTAGGCGAGCCCCCAGAGTGAAGAAGATCACAAGAGAAAGGTGTGGAGGATTAAGAGTGGGATATTTTAGAAAGATTTCATGATAATTGGGTTTCGAACCCAAGACATAGTGCTTGTAATGTAACAACTTTACACAAGGGTAAGGTACTTACAATAAGAGAGAGAGAGAGAGAGAGATAGAGAGAGAGAGAGAGAGAGAGAGAGAGAGAGATTATGTGTGTGTGTAAACTAGGCAAGCCCCCAAAGCGAAGAAGATCGCAAGAGAAAGGTGTGGAGGATTAAGAGTGGGATATTTTAGAAAGATTTCATTTGAGAGTAGTGAATGTATAAGAAAACATGAAAGAGCATTTAAGGTAATAAGGAAGTAACTATATGCTAAAGAAATAAATGAGGAATATAGATGCATAAGAGAACAATGGGAGGAGAAAAAAATAATATACAATTTAAACATGTTGTACAAAGTTAGGTTTCGAGGGTTTATGGGGGGGGAAATCATTTAATGACAAGTTGTTGTGTAGTATAATGCCATTTTTCCGGGCAGTGATAGGACGAGACAACTTGTTTGACACATGGGTTAATATTTTTATGTACCATTTGTTTAAAAATGACCCTAACCTATGAGATGGAAAATGAGATGTGAGGCTGTTTTTAATAATGCTCACATACATCTCAGTACTATGCTTATTGAATTTTGGTTGTTATTTGTCCATACCATACGTGGACAATATGATGATCTGCAGGGTTCAACTGATGCTCAAAGGCAACGTCAAGTGGACTTTAAGAAACAGTGGCGAGGGCTTCACTTATTTTCAGATACGACTTCTGGTATGAAGTGGAATTCTGCCATACCTTCTTTTTTATTGCATAACTTGTAGATTGTGCTCCATTTGTTCCTTATATGATATCATCTGTTTGATCAGATGTTGGTATTAGCTTTTGTATTACAATAGAGGTGAGATGAAATGTCTCCTTCTGTTTTCGATATGTACATTTCTCAAGTAATATACCAAGGTGTATCTTTTTTCTTTTTTTTAAAAGGACCCTAACCTTCAATCCACTTGTAACATGAGTTGTAGAAGGAAACATTAGTTTATAAGGAGTGTGATATGTTTCAAGCGTTGTCACAAAAATACATGCCTGCATTTGAAACCTGAGCGGGATGTTGGGGTCTTGAACCAGAGAGGAGATGGGTGACTTGAGTTGCATTGATGTCTTTGAAATACTCACGAGATGTTGGCTTTAACACCCAATTTCTTTCAATCTTTATGTTTAACTTCCTAGTGTACCTCTATGGTTGGGTGGGTTTGCATGCATACGTGTGAATGTATGTGGATGTTCATATGAATATGTATGTGTTATGTAAAGGTAGGTATAAATTTATCAATATGAGTGTGTAACCGTACATATATAAGTATACAATTACATGAAAGGTAAGTACATATATGTTGAATTTGTGTGTGTAATGTGTGTGATCGTTCTCAAATTCATTGGAAACCAACCCATGTTCAATGTTCCTGCTTGCCGAGAGTGAATGATGACATTGATCCTCTAGGGGCAACATATCTTAGCAACACAAAACAAGGGTTTCGATAATTATAGGAGTTAACCAAAAACATCTCATGACACAAGCGACACTTATATGAATTTTCGTTTCATCCCATTAACAACCCATCGATGTAGTGTTGGTAAAAGAGGAGGGAAGTGTGGGAAAAACAAGCATTTGGATCCTGAAGATGGGCAAAAACATTACCCATCACAAAATTACTATACATGATTGTACCTTTAATTTGAAGCCAATGCAAGTTGTGGAAGAAGGGGTAATGGTTGTTAAGGAGAAGATTTGCAAGGTTACAAGGTGCAAAAAAGGAGGTGGGCATGAAGGCCCTTTGTAAGTGGGTAGTTGGACTCTAGTCAAAAGTAAAGAGTTAGCGGTGAAGCCAATTTGGTGTTCTGGTCCACACGTGTAAGAATGCTTCATAATACTTCAAATTGTAGAGTGCCCCAATTCATATTGTAAACAAGGGGAAAATGGCATGGAGGTTATGATCTTCCTCTTTTAGAAACTCCAAGCATGATTGATCTTGTTAATATCGTGTGGTGGTTGTAGTATTATTCTTGCATAGTGACTCACCTGAATGTGTCATTTTAAGGCAACTCACCGTGTTGTGCTTTAAGTTTAGGGCACGTTGTTGTCTTTGGATTAAGATGAAGGCCATTAGGCTTAAATTTTGAGGACATACGGTGATTATAGTTTTAGCAATGTTCTAAAGAAAAATTACCTCAAGTTGTTGGACTCTAGTCAAAAGTAAAGAGTTAGTGGTGAAGCCAATTTGGTGTTCTGGTCCACACGTGTAAGAATGCTTCATAGTACTTCAAATTGTAGAGTGCCCCAATTCATATTGTAAACAAGGGGAAAATGGCATGGAGGTTATGATCTTCCTCTTTTAGAAACTCCAAGCATGATTGATCTTGTTAATATCGTGTGGTGGTTGTAGTATTATTCTTGCATAGTGACCCACCTGAATGTGACATTTTAAGGCAACTCACCGTGTTGTGCTTTAAGTTTAGGGCACGTTGTTGTCTTTGGATTAAGATGAAGGCCATTAGGCTTAAATTTTGAGGACATACGGTGATTATAGTTTTAGCAATGTTCTAAAGAAAAATGACCTCAAGTTGTTTTTTGCCCATGATATAATTTAGGAATGCAAAGTAATGGCCCTAAGGTCTCTTATCAATGATTATCTATGTGCGCGCATATTCACATATGATATAATCAAGGAATGCAAAATAATGGCCTAGGGGTCTCTTATCAATGACTATCTATGTGCGCACAATGTGGGAAGACTCGTTAAAGAAATTCACATAGAGATATGGGAATGTTTGTTTGGATTTCCCACATTAAATTATAATGCATGTTTGTACTTATTGTGAATCCAACAAATAGATATATTAGATCCTTTAATTCACGTTAATCCCAATATGCTCATGCCTAGGGTTATCATAGTGTGTTATCAATCAACATTATTAATATTTTCTTCGTTTTCTTATCCTCCCTCTGAGCTTTGGCTTAAACATGCACACCCACAGTTAAACCCACAACCACGCCCACCCAAAGACAGAAATGACTATGCTTTCACAATCCACATTGGGGACAAATTATGCGTCCAATTGTGCTTAAGGAGACACAAATGCATGTGCATGTGCACACACACACAAGCAAACGCTCACTCACACATAATCCACATTGGGAAGAAAGTGCAAGTTCATTCATGTACAAAGAGGGCTTAAATACATATACAAACATGTGGAATTGGCCCACAATGAAACACTAAATTATGATCAAGTCAATAAATATTATGTCACAACTCATGAAATTCCATCAACGAGATATAGATTTCTACAAAATCATATGAGTTCCAAAAAAAAAATCAAATGAGTCCCATTGTTAATGCAAACTCATAAACCTTTATCATATGAGTTCCATAGTTAAAGCAAACTTATACACGTTTATATATCATAAACTAAGCCTTTGGATTGTGAGTTCAAGTCACTACAAAATCATAGACCATTAGAGGGCATGCTTTCTCAATTAAAAAAGTGGCAACGGATATGTGTGATTCATGTTAAATGTTATGCCCAACTCATGAAAAATCCCTCAAATAGATATAGATACCTACAAAATCTTGTGACTTCTATAGTTAATGTAAACTTATAAACCTTTATATATCATAAACTATAGCACAAAATCGTAGACCACTAGGGAGTATGCTTTCTCTAATTAAAAGGTGTGTGCACACCTTGGTGATTTGCCCTGCCAGCTATGGATATGTGCAATTCATGTTTTAAATGTAATTGTGTTGTTCATGCTTAAAACTATGAAGTCAGCCTTCAGGGTTATGTACCAATACAATCTTTGTTTCACACTATCTCAAAACATGTCTTGTTGGAAGTAATGATGGATCAAAGGGAAACGAAACGAGCGAGGAATGTATAATATATCAGTATATTTTTTAGTATTCATTTCTATACATTTATACCTATATTTAGATCTGTATATTTTCTTGAATCGACTAAATTTCTAATGTGCATAATTTGCCCATTCATTAATTATTCCATTGTATCTTCAAAAAGCAAGAGCTTAACATATCATCAAAGTCAAAACACGCATGATAGACCATGTCATTCATTTTACAGTTCAATGATAACGTCACATCTAAAAAAAAGAGCACGACGAGCCAGGTCCATCCGTTATACAATCAATGATGACATCATGATGAGAAGAAAGGGCACGTGGGGGAGTGTGGGAAGCTCTAGATGGCATGTGACCTCGTTGTTGTTCGAATCATTTGTTTTAAGTAAATGATAAGAAAGGGACTCCTACGGTCTCCTACTACTATTGCTACTGTATCATTGAAAGAAGAGATCTTGCACATTAAATGTTTTCTCAGACAATGTCATGTGAGCACATCTTGTTCTTAATGATTAAGGACAATCAATTGCACAATTGTTTTTCTTTTCTTCTATTTTTATTTTGCTTTGTTTTGCTTTCCACCACTTATTGCCATCGTCATAACACCATGTGATGACCTTGATGTTTTAAAGACCATAGCATAGTGACACAACTCCTCTTTGTCAATTTTGTCATGATGTATTATCTCTTTCGTTTGTTCAGCTCACGTTTGATGACCTTATCAATGTCGTTGAGAAATAAGTTTTAAGCTACCCTTTTTCGAGTGGCGTGCATAATCCATCTAAAGATAATCCATTCAACTTCTTCTCGAAAATGAAATGTCAATGTTTTACAACTAATGTGTTGAAGCAAACTACTAGTGTGCATGATTTCATACTACTAAGAATTGCACATTTATCACCTTTCAAGATGACAAGATCCTTACAATCTCACTCTATAAAAAGACTTAGAACTTTATAAGGATATTTTGTCATTCAAGTACATGCTTTTGGAAAAAAAAAAAAAGTACACGCTTTTGATGAGCATGACATTGTGTGTGGGTGTGTAAGATCTACAAATTGATAAATGTTATATACCAATATGATGGGCATAAATTTTTAACAATATGTTTTGATGAGCAAAATGGTCCAAATCCAATAAGACACCTACCTACCCATTAAGTTTTAGCGCTTGTCTCAAGTAAACTATAGCTAGCAATGCATGAAATATACAACCTTAATGTTGCAGCACAAGGTTTACCTAGCAATGGGCCCGATTCGGTTTCGATGCCTTGAAACCAAACCAAACCCTTTATATTAAACAAAAACCAAAACAAACCGTTTATGAACATTCGAACATTTAAACCAAACCATTTAAAAAAAAGGTAAACTAAACCATTTAAACCAAAACCGTTTAGGGAAAAGTTAAAACTAAACCGAACCATTTAATAAAAAGTTTAAACCTAACCACATTTAAGCCAAGCTAATTAAAAAATTAATTAAATAAACATTTATATTAAAATAAATGAATAAGATTAATTGAGCCATTAGATTAAATAATTAATTAAGTTAAGTGAATTAAACCAATGAAAAACATTAATTAAACCATTAAATTACATAAACATTTAATGGATAAAAAAAGATAGCCCAAAAACCTATAAACCCTAGTTTAAAAACCAAACCGAACTGAAACCGAACCGTTTATTATTAATTAAAACCAAACCAAACCATTTAATTATTTTGGAACTTATAAACCTTTAAACCATGGTTTAACGGTTCGGTTTGGTTTAAGCCGAAACCGGCCCATTGCTAGGTTTACCTCTACAACATTGTGCCCGAATTTGAGAATTTTAATAAAATAGCTTCAAAATCTAGGACATGAAAGATAAAGGGAATGTTGATACATTGTGCTTTAGCACGTAATGTTTTTCATGATTAGATTATTCATATGTAGGTTTCAACTTGATCATTGTTGTTCGAGAAATGTTTCTTCGAGTAATCCTTTTTCATAGAGTTGCAAGTAGAATATCCACATGTGACCATTTTTATTTCTTATTAAACTATATTAAACCTACTTATCGAAACGGATGTTGCAATAGTTTGTGAGTAGCTGGTTTCATCATGAACAAAGGGATATTTTTTCGTCAAACATTAGTTAATATGCTTATAGATATATAGAATGGTCGCATCATCTTTAATAAATCTATGCCAAAAAAATTGAAATTGTTCAGAGTTTCGTCCCTCCTATATCTCACTAGTCTCTTAATAAAATTATAAACGACAAAATGTGTACAATTTTCTTAGTTATTTTTAAAAACTTGCTTTTATTTCTCTAAATTATATCAATATGATTGGTCAAAATGGGTAATATATATCAAAGAAATGTTTAGATATATTCTATTTGCCCCACTACCTAAGAGAGATCCAATAATAGAGAAAGACCATGAGAAATCAATCAATAAGAGAGGGTGGAGAGAGAGTGAGACTAATGAAATGGAGAGAAGTTAGAGTGTCCCTTTCCATTTTGCACAATGATCTTAATGCATTGAACTTAACAACTAACACCAACTTGTATACAAGATAATGATCGTCGAGTAACAAAGTCAAGTGATTGTCAAGGTTACATGCCTTGAGTTGCTAGAAATAGGGAATTTACTCTCACGAGTCCCAACTATTAGTGACTTAAAAACTTTAGGGGTGTGATATGTGGCTTAATAAAATGATTTAGAGAAAAATTAAATAGATATAACTATCCTACGTCATCAAACTTTCCGTTCAAATATATTTGTGACGATTTTCAACTTTAGTAAGCCCTTTGTTTTATGTTTAGCTATATAGAATTTTCCGCTCGTTTTCACATTCTTTTGTTAGAACCAAGTTCCAACATTTATTTTGAAAAGATAACAAACATAAAGCTATGAAAAGGTGAAACATCACGGCCAAATTATAGAGAATGGATGACCTGATGAGAAGACAAAGTTTCTCTTATTGTTTTCCAAGTGATTTAAACAAATTGCAATAATTCAAAATTGAAATGATAAGTATATAATAACTCGTTCAACTCCAATGCTTGACAAACACATACATATATAATTAAACATTTTTTCAGGGGGAAATAAAGTAAACTAAAGGTTAAACTATTCACAATCAAAGCTCTACTTATATTTATCTTTGGTATCTAGATATGACTCGAATCATGCCATTAATATATGTTAATGTCTATCAATAATACACTTCACATAGAGAGAATATTGATCAAGGGTTTACCTTTGGGACAAGCTCTAAAGAGTAGCAACAAGCAAGTACCTCTTCTTTTTTCCAAAAATAACTCCTCCTGCAAGTAAGTAGAAGATAGTACTCATATTGTTTCATATAATGTATGATTGCTCGTTAGATTTGGAACTGCGTTTCTAAAATTTGGCATGTTTTCTTAGATTGTTTCCAAGGCAGTGGGTTTTTGCATCATTTACAAAACTTGACTTCGGAAATGTTTTTAGGTCCTTCTCTCATGAATGGATGGATGGATTTATGGTTGGCATTAGCGTTGTTTTGGTGGTGTTGTTGTTTTGACCGAACCAGCCATCATGTTTGAAGCAAAAGCAGAATTGAAAATGTTTTTAGGTCCTTCTCTCCTCATGAAAGGATGGATGGATTTATGGTTGACATTAGCTTTGTTTTGGTGGTGTTGTTCTCACCGAACCAACCATCAACTTTTGTATTTCTAATGATTTTATAATACCTAGGTGTATCTTTTCTTTGGAAAAAAAAACTTTTTTCCTTAAGTAGAATACAATTCAACTTAAATTCTATTGTTTTTTGGAAGGATACAACTCAACACATTAACAATGCATGGCACACTAGAAATAACCAACATAACCCACAATTTAGCCAAGTTTGAGTCAAGATATTGTGGGGTTGGACTAGAGCTTGTCAACTTGAATGGTGCTCCTCAATCATCGTCTTGTCTACTAGGATGCAATTGGGCTTGCTAATTTCGTGATGATTGTTTGCACAAATAAGTGCACTTGAAGTATACTTGAATTCGATACTTTTGAGCATCCATATGCTTCCCTCTAACATGGAACTTCACATTTTGGCAATCACCATGCAACCATGGTTACCTTGAGTCAATGCCTTACCAAGTCACCTCCATGGAGGATCCTTGTTTTTTTTTATTCACATTCTATTGTGAAAATAAACCTCAATATAGTCAATTCCCATATTCATGGATGTTTACATCATAAGACTATATTATTTCCCGATCGAGTTTGTGTATATTTTAACTATTGGAGTATATTCTTTTTCGGAAATAAGACTATATTATTTTCTACGGATTTAGTAGAGACTGCTAAACTGTTTATGGAGTTGTGGTTTTGCTACGAACATATGGAAACAAATAATAAAATCATTAACTCCAATATATCCTAGAGCAGTGTATACATAGGGTGTGGTATTATGGGCGGTGGTACATGATAAACCTATGGTATATGAACAGGAGGAGGTTGCAGATGCTATTATGATGAGATATGGTTTGATGGAAAAAATATTGATCCCTTTGAATCCACAAATACAAACTGATAAACCTCAAATATGGCAATTGGTAAGTAGTATTACAATTTGGTATATTTGGAAGGCTCGATGTTTGAAGGTATTTCAAAATGTGACTGAAAGACCTTCCCAAATAATTTCGGGAATTTGGATAGAGATTGTGCATAATCGCATAGGGTTGTTGGATAGTATAAAAGGTAATACTCACCAAGTGGAGCTTAAGCGTTTGGAGTTTCATGCCATTTGGGACATAGGTATATTTTATAGACGGCTTGTTGATAAGGTGGAGTGGTTCGACTCAGCACCAAAGTTTTTGTTTTTATTTTTTTCCAAAAAAATCACTACTTCGCATTAGTTAGCAAACAAAATTACATCATAGAACTCTCAAAATTCCTCTCAACAGCCCTCACTCTGGCCTTCCCATCAAAGCGGACATAGTCCCCACCTCATTTTCAACAAACGTATCCAAACAACTCCAATAACCTAGTTATTTGTACCATAACTATACAAATTTATAGCACCTAGACGCGGTTAGAAACTATTGGGGGAAACAACCATCGGGGTGCTTGGTAGTGCCATTGAGGCCCTGATGATGATCTGTCGACCATAGGAGAATTACCCCATTTCAGCAAGAACTTTGATCGAGATCTTTCAGCTGCATCAGATTCCCCCTTAATCGAGTCGTATCGTCCCCGCAGCCAAGAGACCAACTCAAACCAAATATTTATTAATACCTCACCACTAGGGATCTTTTGTTGTTGAAAAACAAACTTACAACGGTTGGTCCAAATGTGCTAGACCGATAAACAAGCCACCATCCTCCATATCTCTTCAAAAAGTTCTGAGTTAGTGCCAGGTTGAACTCCAGCCCCTTGAAACACCTTGCCACCCTGCACTATAAATCCATGTCCGTGAGGGTTTAACTGTTCAGCCCAACCTTCCCCTGTTAACTTCAGCCCCTGTACGGACCCCCATACAACTCTCCCATTCACGCCGCATGTTGCCACTATCCGGAGACTTCTACCCCAAATGTTAATAGCCTCGTTACAATTCCAAAAACAATGAGGAATTGATTCCCAAGGGTGACCACAAATTTTGCATCCAGCCTCACCACCACGACACCTAAGCCACTCCCCCCACTGGTACAGCTTTGTGACTAAGAAGCCACAACCAAAGCTTTATTTTTTCTGGCATATCGAACGCCCATAGCCTCCTCCAAAACAACTTCGACCAGCCATCAGAAATGCCTTTATCCTTCCAGCTATTGCGAGTTAGGGCAACACCCATCGATTTAGATCCAATGATTTGCCTTCCTAGCTTGGTAGTGTACTCGAAAAACCGTTCAAGTTTGTCTGTTCCCGGTTTCTGCCACCACACCTCTAGTGGATCCCAATCCAAATCACATATGGGCTTGTTGTCAACTATCCAAAGCTTACAATCAGATTGCAGCTTCCCTGGGTCCGGGTTTACTTGCCACTTCTCACCTTCCAGCATTGCCACTCGTACTGCCAACCATTGGCCATTGTCTGCCAAAGCACTTAGGTTGCCCCACCACCGATACTCATTAGATGGGCACCTGCCTCGGATAATTTGTGCATCGTCCTCACCCACAAACCACCCAAACCAGACCCCCTCTTCTTCATTCAGCCTAGCTAGACCATCAACAACCCTATCTATCAAATGGGTAATCTTTTCCAGCCTGCCAGTAAATCTAGGGCTACCAACCAGTCCCTCCCTTCTTCTCCTTTTGAACTCCTCCCAGTCTCTTACTGAACTAACATTGTACTCTACCATTTTTCCCCATGGCAAGTATTTTTTCTAACCAAGCATCATACCGTCATCACTTCGAATCCTGGGGTTCCAAAATAGAGGTTGATGGAGTTGTTCCTCCATTGTTTTTGGCTGCATTAAGACAAGCCCCTCTCTTAAACTTGACCATGCCCTCATTATGGAGCGGGCCACCCTATCCTCCATGCTAGTAGGTTCTTTTAACGTTAGGCCTGGACTAAACAACCACCACTTCTTTGCCGTCCAAGGGCCGCCATTCCTCGGACACCAGAGTTTAGCTCTGTCTCTAAGAAGCAATTTCCACAATTCTGGTCCAGGTTGGAGACTTCGCACCAAGAGCTTACCAAGTAAAGCCTTACTTTGGTGAACCGAATCCACCAACCCAAGTCCACCTTGACTTTTTTCCTTGATCAAACAACTCCAGGCCACTTTAGCTGATGCTGTCTCATGGTCTCTACCCGACCAAAGGAACCCTCTCACCATTGCCTTAATATTTTTGATGCAAACTTTATCTAACATCCAACATGCCAACGAGTGCCACATGGTGGCCAACAAAATGTGGTTTACCACAACCACTCTACCTGCAAGGGAAAGCTTTACTGATGTCCATAACCGAAGCTTTTTTCTAATTTTGTCTTTCACTTGCTCAAGCTGCTGATTTTTCTGAATCTCTACTCCCACCAAAAAGCCCAAATACTTAACAGCCCTTCCATTAGGAACCCATTGAAAATTAGCATTAGGTTGCCAATGCAGCCTGGAGTTTGGACTTACCCAAAACCCTCTACTTTTGTTCCAATTAATTTCCCCCCCCTGATGCTTCACAAAACAACTCAATCCGTTTTCAGCCTGTTGTAAATTAGCATCATTGCCTTGCAGATAGAGCATAGTGTCATCTGCATACATGGAGTCCAACAAGTCCTCGCAAGCATGTGGGACAACCAAACCCCGAATTCCTGGATCCGGTCTATTTAGAAAGAAAGAGAATGCCTCTGAAATAAATAAATAAAGATAGGGGGCCAATGGGCACCCCTGCCTGACAGACTTGCATAATGGCATTGATGGGCCCCGTTGCCCTAATACCAACACCCTACTCAAGCTTCTTTTGTAAAGGGCCAACGCAGCTGCTCTCCATTTTGAGGGTAGTCCCAACCGCTCCATGACTTTGTCTAAAAAAAGCCACTGTACTCTGTCATATGCCTTCTCAAAGTCAAGCATGAGGCATGCAATATGTTGATTGGTTTTCTTCGCCAGGGCAATCGCTTCCCAAAAGGTCAACACATTATCAATTATACATCTATTTTCCATGAATCCTGTTTGTCCAACACTAATTAGCGCATGTAAGTGGGGTTTGACCCTCTTGGCCAGCATATTAGCAAAAATCTTATAGATTGTGTTGAGCAGCGTAATCGGTCTCCATTGCCTCACATCCGTAACTATACCCTTTACCTTAGGAATTAGAAATATTAGTCCCTCTTTAAAATGTTCAGGGAGGTACCCATCATCCCATGCCTCATTTAGTCCAGCAATCAGGTCAACCTTAATTAGTTCCCAAAATTTTTCATAAAAATCTTTTGATAATCTGTCGTCGCCTGGACAAGACGTACTACATATACTTGCCAAAGCGTCTGACACCTCTTCTTCCAAGAGTGGTCCTGACCACTTAACTTGTGCAACCTCTGAAATTCTTGGTTGCATTCGCTCCAATACAAATTCTGTCAGCGAAGGCTGGGCTGGGAGACTATAACTATTTGATAATAGCCCACTATAGTGAGATGTGAGTGCCTCCATGATCTCCGATACATCTTCTGACAGTGAACAACCCTCCTTGATCAGTTTAGGACTGAAGTTACCATTTGTGCTCGGTTTTTTAAACTTAAAAAATTGTTGGTTCACCTTGTCCCCATTCCTGCTCCACCAAGCTGCTGAACTCCTGAATACCATCTTATTTCTTGACACAATCAGTCGTTGTAGAGTGTTTCTTTAGCAACCTCCAGACCTAATCTCGACCAAAGACACTTGGGATTTTTCTGAAGCATTCTTTGGGCAGCCGCTATCGATCTTCTTAGTCTCACCTCTCTTTCCTTGGACCTCTCAAATCTATTTTTAGTCTCTTCATGCAAATACTTTGAAGTTTCAATAATCTTTCCTCGAAGATTATCCAAAGCACCGCAACCAACTAGATTATTTTCCCATATACTCCTTATCTTACTTCTCACCTCCACATCCTCAAAAAGTTTACTACTAATCCTTAAGTTGCAGTCCCTTTTGTTTAGCCTTTGAGTGACCAGCGTAATCGTAACCGGCATGTGATCAGAGTAAGTTGAACCTGCGATGATTTCAACATTGCTACCATATTTTTCCAATTCCGAGCATATGTATATTCTGTCTATGCGAGACATACAATAGCCATTTATATTGCAGCCTTCTCTTGAGAAGCATAACGAGCTCCGAGGCTTTTTTAGTACATACCAAGCATCTTTCACTCCCATTCTGCCCATCAACAAATCCCATGCAACTAACTCTGACCCCTGCACCGCCGTATGCATACCCCCCACCTTGTTCTCCGTGTGCAAAGTCATGTTAAAGTCCCCTGCGAGGATCCATGCATCTGCCATCGGCAATCCATCGGCCAATTGCCTCCAAAAAAGGGCCCGCATCGCTGTCGAATTGGGCGCGTACACATTTATTATTCCAATGATACGTTGTTGCCATCTGACTGTCACATAGATGGCACGTCCCTCCACGATGGTGCCTTGGTCCACAACAATAATATCTGGATTATTCTTGATAGATGTACAAACACCCCCTTTTCTACCATGCTCACCTTGCGCTGGGGACCAAAAAGTATGCCAATCCCCCGCTAGAGGATTGCCAATACTCGAGATTTTGTTCGCACTCAAATGGTGCTCTTGCGAGAGAAAAATGTCTGGGATACCCCTAAAGCTAGGGGATTTGAACTCTTGGCGGAGGTTCTTCCTTTCCAACATACATTTGCTACCGCCTAGACCTTGTATGTTCCACGTGATTAATTTCATGAGAACAATTGCGAAGTCTCCCAAGCCGGACATAGTCCCTCCCTACGAGCCCATGCCCAACCTCCTGCCTTGATCCTCTCCCATCCTAAAACAACATCTTGCCTTGTAGCTTCTGCCATTTCCTCCTCGTGGAAGTGCAACACCTCATCGAGGGAGTCTATCGTCTCCTCTAGGCATAGTAAAATCTATTTTTTAATGCAAGAATCATGAAAACTCCCACATATCATTCCAGCATTCAGCCACATCAACCTCCATTTATCTCCATTCCAGGTGATAGGTAGGCCGTGGAAGTATTTGTGTGCCTTAACTTCTATAAAGTTGGAGATCCGTGGCAAGTTACTGGTTGTAACCTCTAGGTCTGTTAGATCAAAAGAGACGCCTATAGCTAGCAGCTTGTTTCGTTCAGCAACAACTACATAAACCCTTAGCCCTAGAGCTTCCCCTTGTGACAAATCAGTCAGTCTTGTGAGAGCTTGCTGACTAAACCTATATCCCTTGTCCAGCTTGTCCCCTTCCAATATTTTTGACCTAACAAATTTGATTGGAACTCTAACATTTGCCTCCTTACTTCCTTGTCCCACCACTTGCAACTTCTGAATTTCAGGAGTGATGGATGAGCTTTCTTGACACCTCCCATTACGCAGCCAGTCTTTCATTGCTCTCAATCCCATACTTCCACTTTTGCCAATGGAGGAAGGGGAGCCCATGGCAGATTCTTGTCTAAGTGTTCCACTTTTTAACATGACCTCAGGTGTACATACTACCACCTCTTCAACAATAGTTTTCTTTGAGTCTTGTGCTAGGTCCTCCTCTTCTTGCAACACTTCAAACCGATTTCTCAAATCTGCCTGAGGCGTATCCATGTTGACTTCTCGTTGCAAGCCATTTTTCCGTCCCAAAACACGAGTCCAGCCATTTGCACTAGTGTTCGCCTTCTCAGCCCCATTGAGGTTACTCAATATTGACGCCCTCAACATCTCTTGCTTATCTATTGGCCCCGTATCCTTCTCCCCCCTTACATTTCTATTAATCTTCCTTGGACATTCCTTGGCAATGTGGCCCTTTCTTTTACAATAGAAACATTGGCCAGGTAAACCCTCATATTCCACACCCACATCTATCATTCTTCCCTCCACATCATGCACTCTAATTAGGGGGGGAACTGTGGACAAACTTTGCACAAGCACCCTAATCTTAGGGGAGTCTCGGATTTTGTCTACCATGGTTGCCTTTAAAGGACAAATTGTGCCAATCTTCTCCCCAATATTTTGCATCAACGGATATAAGTGTCGAGGCAGATTAGGGAATACCATAGATATCACCATGGGATTACCAATTTTCTTAGCCTCATCCATAACATTGAAATTAGCATGCCACTCCAACAACAGAGCTCTTCCATATTTGAGTTCTACACATTTCATATTGATAATTTGCGATACATCACTCCCTTCATTCACTTCAATGTGAAAGAAATTCCGTCCCATATTATCCACGCTCTTTATATGCGGGACCTTATCCATTAAAGCTACCTGTAGCATATCACGGACCATACCTCTATTGGGCCTACCACCAAATAGCTTACAAATGAACGAACATTTCTTTAGTCTTTTGATCTCGGCATTTAGGATTGTACTTTCTTCTTTGGACAGAAAAACATCCAATACATCAGAAGTCTCCACCATTTTCAAATCCTTATCATGATCTCCTCTCATGCATGCATTATGTGCCTGACCACATTCATTCAAAAGGTTTTCCACTTGTAACGTGTACTCCGTGGCCTCACTCTCCAGCATAGGCAACCATTGAGGCAATCCTCCTTGCAGTCCCCGTTGCCCCTCTTCTACTCCCTCTTCGTCCGTTTGCCATAATGCAAGGTTGGCATGATCTCCTCCAGCTTCTTGCTTCCGTGCATCTACTTTCCAAACCTCCGATTCTCCCCACACACGCGAATCCTCAAAGTATTTATTTAAGCCGATGGTTAGAATTTAGAAAAATACAAGGGATCTATGGTATATCTTGTATGCATAGCCTTATGGCGTTTTCTAATACTAATGTAGTATCTGTTTCTTAAAGAAAAAAAGGACTATATTATTTTCATGATTTAGGAGGAAATTCTAGGATCATTTCGAGAAGTAATAGTTGGTTAACATTACATAATCATCAACTTCTACCATCATAGTTAGTCAAAATATCTCAACAATGTTTCTCCTTTGTTGAACTTATGAATAACGAGATGCCCCAAATCCTTAAAATACAATACCTCACACTCAAATATTTATGCATCGGTTGCATAGGCTATCATAAATGATTGACTTAACATAATGCATAGAAATGTTAGATCTTGACAAGTTTCTAGTATAATAAGCTAGTTATTACAAAATTTTCAATAATCCATTTCTCTTTAGTAGCTTGATAGTAGACTCCATTTGAGTGACCATCAAGTTGTAATTTGATGTTCTAATTATTTTGATCATTTCTTGTGCTTCATGATTGACCAATATTTGTTTCAAATGGCCAAAACATGAATGCATATTTCATGTGAATGTGCATGTGCATCTGTGTCTTTTTTGGTTGCTTTAATTTTCCACGAGAATTAATATGAAGATTATCAAGGAAACTAGAGTTGACACCCATGTGCTCTTAAGTTCGAGACAACAAAGCGAAAGTAGAATCTGGTATAATATATGAATGGTAGCAAAACCTAGGTTCGAGACAACAAAGCGAAAGTAGAATGTAGTATAATATATGAATGGTAGCAAAACCTAGGTGTTAACATAGAAGGCTCTAAAAAAGTTGAAGAAAAAGTCATTGTTTAAACTATAAATGAAAATAAAAATAGGGAAATTGTAAGAGTAGAGTTTAAATAAATAATACTTAGAAGCATTCTCTAAGTAAGAGGTAATGATAGATAGCTAAAGCTATGAAACTTAACGTATCTAAAGGTTAGACACGTTTATAGTTGAATAATTTTATCACATTAGTAAAGTTCTTGCATGGGGAGGTTAAAAAAAATGCAAACTATAAAATCTTTATAAAGTAGAATAAACTCTAAAGTTTTGCGAATATGTAATGTTAGATCGAACTTAAAAGATGTGCAACACTATAAACAAAAATATGACCAATCCAATAATAGTCTAAATCTTTCAAAAATAAATGACATGATGCACCAAATTTGGATTCCACGAGTGAATTTTCCCTTCTAAGTAACCATGCTTGGCGCCACATACCCAAAACACCATATGACCAATGCAAGCAAAATATTGCACATCCATATTCCTTTCAATATGCTCCTTATTGTTACTTCATTGCATTGGGTTGGTTTAAGCTATAAATCTGAGAAACTTAATCATTTGATCAATAAAGGTATGGCAAATTGCAATTGCTCTCTTCATATAATAGGATTTTTGTTGATTCATTGGGTTAAAACCAAGTGTTTACCCTTGAACAATCCATACAGGCCAAACAATGCAACAAGAGGTATTTAGCTCTTAAACGCCATCATCCAAGTTATGACATTCCACCTTCACCCACAACCACGACCTCCTCCTAAGGGTGAGCGCAATGATGAGTGGGGATCATGATAAACATCATCAAACATTATTCTTTTCCCAAAAAATCATCAAACATTTAAGAACAATATGATGTTTATCAAGCTCGACTCAAAATTGGAGATGTTTGCAACAGTTGTGGGTTGTGCACTTGTTTGTTAATATCTTGAGGTGTCACACCTGACCTAAGAAAGGGTCATCGTTGGAAGCCAATTTTTGTAGTGTTTATTGTGGTAAATAAGTAACAATGTGTATGCCTTCAATGTTTTGTAACCAAACTACCATATCATGGACATAATGGTAGGTAGGTGATGCATGTCCATCTCTCATCTAAAATCTTGTAAACCCTAAACCATGAACCTTCCAATTAGAGTCACTCCCATCTAAAATGTTGTACTATAAGGAACACTTCATGCATTTCTCAGAAGTTAGGGTTTATTGTACAACCAAAAGATCTAGATACATTCTTACCAAATGCATTAAGGGTTGCCATTGGACAATTTAGAGTAACATCCCACCAACTTGAGATTGAAAATGGTCATGCTAATGGAGTTCCCATAGAGGAAAGGATATGTAGATTATGTCACACAGAGATAGAGGATGAGTATCATTTTACATGCAAGTGTATAGCTTACATCAAGATAAAGGAAAAATACAAAGAAATACTTGGATATGTTGAATATAAAGATACGTTGAATATAAAGATACTAGGCAAGTATATCTTAGAACTAGAACGACATGGAGACTCGAATAAGTTGCAAATGTTAACCATAACTTTTATAATATTCACCAACACATAACCACTGAATTTTTTCAAGGACAAGGGGGACGATGAACATGGACACACCTGCACCACTTGACCTGTCCCTCATTGAAGCAAGAAACCAAAGAACAACCAAACGGCCTCTGATATTGGGCCTCAAAGTCACTTGTCGTGCAAAAGCAATTATGAAGACAAGGAAACATGAGTTAACCCGCCTAGAAGCTATGACCGGGAGACCATTTAGATCAAAACCACAAGTCACGACGCTCCTTTTCAAGAGACTTGGATGGAAATGAACTAATCTAAGCACATAGTCGTTTCCTTGATAGAACATGCTACACCCCATAACATTTTTTGTACGACGCTAAAACTCTTTTATTTATGTTTTATTTTTATTTTCTATGATTGGGTACCCATCCCGTTATTGTAAATTTGTGACCAATTGTCTCATGGGCCAAATTTGGTCTTTGACGATGTTGATATATCTTTCTTTCTTTCTTTTCTTTTAGTTGGTGAATCGGTGACCTAGGAGGTGCCATTTGATTGTACATGTTTTTACCAACTACCAAATGTGACATAAAATCTCTCCACCAGATATTGTAATCATGCTTGTGACGAATGTGTGAAGGGGAGAAATTTATGTACTTCTGAATGTCTCTTATGTTATGTGTTTTTGTGTTCTTATACAACACTTTGTTGTATCTTATTTGTCATCTTTTATAGTTCGTTACACTTGGCCCTTTGTGGCTCCATTTTTGTGCCGTTTTTTAGTCCCTCAAACGTTTTTTTTGCCTAAAACCAAAGTCTGAGCGTTATGTGGCAAAGTGTTTTTGCATCCCTTACACCAACTTTTGGTCAAATAGGAGCAACAACAATAACCTTGCGCCGCTACCTGGGTATTACATTGTTGTGATTGTAAGACATTTTGGTTATAGTGATATTGAATGGATTTAGGTTATATGCTTTAAGATACATTGAGCAACAATATAAAAGGTACACTTTATGCTTTTGCTTTTGAAATTGGAAGAATATTGTGTTTTACGAGATATAGAATGAATATGACAAGTTTCTCATTAAAAGATGAATAAATTAATGAACATGCAAAAGTAAGATCCTAATTTCCACTATTTGTGGTTTTAATTGTTTATTAGACACATTCAAAAAGCATAATGATGTAGTAATAATACTCACCATATAATGTATTATGAAACTCCATTTTCATAATTTGTTGGCTTTAACGCTCTCTAAGAAGGTGAACTTGTGATCCTTATGAAATTGTTTCATCAACATGTCAAACTCTTGAGTTTAGCTTCCTATAAATGTTTGCAAAGTTATTTTATGGCAGCATTTTCCAATGCTATTTTTATTGTAAGCCTTGATCATTTTATGCCCCATCGAATAAATCCAAGGGACGATCATTTTTTCTATTGTTTTCTTCTTGTAAGCATGAACAATAAAATTATATTAGAAATGAACATTAATGCATATTGGTGCCAAGATTGGTCAAGCATCATGAGGCATACACACTTTCTGTTTTATTTTATTAGGAAAGTATATCCCTCGTGAAAGATCAATATTTAATGGCAAGGTGGGATTCAAATGCCCATAAGAAGGTTCAATACTAAGGCTGCAAGTTTTTATGTTTGGGTTACACCACAATTTTATTTGATTAATGTTAGCATGCCCAATGTTTTCCAAAATGTCAATGATGCATCATAAAAAGAAAACGAAAACAGGTTTGGTATACCAAATTATTGAAAATTTTATTGATTATGCTTATAGTTTTTCTGCAAAACATGACAAACTTAACAAGTCTAATTATGGATGGAACAGATGGGTACATCACTGGGCCCAGTGTTTCTATATGTATTTGAGAGATAAAGGCACAAGAGGATTATTTCGGTTTTGGAAGAGACAAGACCCACATCATTATCATAGCCCTCTATCCCATAGTGAGGCTAACCTATATTCTGATATTGGATCCAATTAGTTTGGAAATATACATAAAGACATAATGGCAAACGTTTTAATGACATTGTTGCATGAAGTTCACTATATGTAATACCATGGCATGTCAATTTATTGCATTCAGGACGTTAATTCCTTGTTGGATTTGTTTACAATATAAATAATCTACATATTTTGAGCTTGGCACGTACAATCTTGCTAGACGTAGGGTTTGCAATGCAATTTTTTCCTCTAAACAAAAAACTCAAGATTTGAGCATACACCCCCATAATTGGTCTACATCATGGCATGAAGATTCATACCAATATGCCTTTCAAAATATCTGCTTGCATTTAAATACTAAATTCACAAAAATATTGCAATATTCTCACTTGATTATTTGTTTGGTTGACCAGTGTTAGAGAGAATCTCGTGCATTTTATTGATAAGCCAAATTTCTTTCCATTTGTTACTGGAGTCTGGCAAGAGAGTTTACATCACATTGATGTAAAGGGGTTCATTAATGCATTATTAACGTGATTATAAAAAATTGTAAGTTTATAGTATCGTGCACACCTACTATGATGAATACAATTTTTACGTTATATAAGAATAAAAATGTCACAGTTCTAATGAAGAACAATTATATTGCTTTGTTTGCAATGAATCCATCCTTCGAAGCATAAAGATTCGAACCATGTTAACTATGCCAGTAAAACGAGTTGCATGATATCCACATTAGACCAAACTCATCATGAACTCGACTTTATTTGAAACATGTAAAGTGCTTGAGGCTTTTGTTTTGCTTGGATATCCTAGATGAAAATAACACATTTTTGAGCAAATGGTATGTAGGGGTTTTAACACAAGGCCTAGTCAAATCGGGAAGAGATATTTTGTCCCTCTAGAATGGTTCATTTGTTAATATGCATGATAACATACATTGATTGAATGATTGATGCTCTAATTTGAACAACTTTACTCGAGTATTTCTTTTAAGCATGCATTTCTCAAAAAATTATAAAAGGATTATATATAGCACAATCAAAGTTTTGTCATATATAAACTCTAGCCAAGTCTATTTAAATGGGAGTTGTCTAAATCTCTAAGCGGTCATGTATGTCTATTGATGTGCATGATCACCATGGAGCCCAATTCAACAACTTCTCGTTGGTAATGAATCCAATAAAGGTTGGATCTTACGGTGACAACTCTTCAGGTCAATAAAACCCTAGTCAGGACATCACTTTTTACCATGTGATCTTTAGTAGTTCAAATTAAAAATATCTAGATCTAAATTCATACCTTATAATATTAGGATATCTCAACCTAAACTCTATCTAAATGGAGTACCATATATGTCGATATTCCAAACTTATAATAGGATCTTGATTCAAATGCTGATTGTAGCATATCACGTCAATTCACATGTCAAAGAAAATACTAGCAATGTATTGTGACGTAACCAACCACGTCAAATCCCATCTCCCGGTTAAAAGAGCACACATAAAGGCAATTTATCTTGCCAACAAGCCTAGGCGACTAGATCTAAACCCCACACTTTTCAATAAGAAAGCCTCCAAAAGTTGTTACACCAACTCACCTAATTTAATGCATAACGAAACATTAAATTTACACATGTAATTATAACCTAGTGACAAAGAACTTGTTGTACTGGCCATACGACGAAGTACTCAATAAGCTCAAAGGAACTCCAAGCAAATAGGTCCCAAAAGATGTCGAGTTGATAAGAATTAATTGATTAGTGGATGTGACTTGGAGTCAAAAATGAGGGCGTTGTTGAGCATAGGATTTTAAAGTATGCTAGGGAAGAAAATAATTGAGTGGTTGGAACATGCCAATATGTATTGAAATATCTTCTGGAATACAAAAAACTATATTGCTCATAAAGAAAAAGCAAGATGGCTAAATGTTCATTTTAAAACAAATCCAAAAATGTGAAGTGTATGTTTGAATAAACAAGGTGATGAGGTCACAGCTTGGCATTGATTTATTGTCACATGATGTTTTAATATTCTAGTTTGATGTTCTTCGGATGCTTTTGTCATAGGGGTTAACCAAGGGGTCGTATAATGATCTTTTCATTCTCTCGTTCTATTTTCCATCCTCTCTCTATCCACGTCATTTAATCCATTCACTTCCACCTTTGTAGACCCAGCAACAACTTTTTTTCCCCTTTTGGAGCATGAGGGACAAACTTATATTAGAAAATGAATGATACATAATGGGTCGGAGGCAACGCAATATTCGCCAGAAAAGCAAGAGCACCTAATCTTCTAAAATAAAATAATAAACGCAAACACAAATCCCTCATTCTCTCTCTACACGTCATTTGATTAATTCAACTCTACCCTTTGGACACATTGTTAAATGAGGTGTCATCGATTCGATCTATAAATTGTGTGCCCATCTCTCGCAATAAAATAACACAAATCGATCTATCCCTCTTTCTTCCTTTTCTTCCTCGTTTAATCAATTCCCTCCACCATTCTAACAAACTATAGTTGCCATCCCAATCTATAAATTGTTGCCTTCCTCACACATTGATCTAAGCTCACAAAATAATCCACATTCCCACCCCCTCCCTTCCCTATTGTGTGTGATATTTGCACATTTTGTTAATTTGATCCATTTTGTTAATTTCGGATTGAGTCAATCGATCCCAGTCACTTGAAACTCTAATCACATTTCGGAAGATATGAGGCCTCGACCATTACCTATTTCTTCCATCAACCACGTGTCATTCTTGTGCACGTCTGTTGAGAAATCGGTTGCTTTCTATGAAGAAGTCTTGGGTTTCATGTCGATCAAACGACCGGGATCATTCGATTTTGATGGAGCATGGTACGGCGTTATTATATTATGCATTAGCCACAATGGGAAGGATCTAAAATATGATTGCTGATTAAAATTGATTAATGCAATGCAATGCTAAGTAGCTCAAATTGAGAACACACCCATACATAATGAAAAAAAAACTCCATTTTAGTGCATTGGATGATGATCGCGATTATTGCAATAGTTTAAATCGATTATAACCATTCAACTATTCATTGGCTCAATGGTAATAATAGATCTAACCTATAAGCTAGTTAGCTTATTTATTCATTACATCAAGAAACGATCAACAATAAATTTACCGTGGATCGTAATGCATCATTGCTAACATTTGGGTTGGAAATGTGTATTTCTTTATTATTCGTGACCAGGTTGTTCAACTACGGCATAGGGATACACTTAATCCAGACACCAGATCCACAAGCTCTCCTTCCGAAAAAGGAAATCATTAATCCCAAGGACAATCACATCTCTTTCCAAGTAAGAAAGAAATATGCATTGCAATCGCAAACACGTTTTTGTTTTTATATTTATGACCTAAAAGACTATATCAGAAAATGAAGGTTTGACAACACATCGTAAGGGCTTCCGTTACATGCTTTTTTTAATAATAATAACTAGGAAACCCTAAACCCCCTCACTTAGCCTGCATGGTTAGGTAGGATTCAGATCCTAATCAAGGAGAAAACCTCATATAAGAAGACAACAAAAATTACCAACCAAACATGTATGAATGTAGGCATGGCCCTGAAAACTGAAAATCTCAAGCCAAGTCTCCTCATTATCTTGGTGGGATCATTTCATATTATGCATGATTTCCTCAAGTTCTGCACCATCATTACCTTCACCCTCAACAATCATATTTTTCTGCTTTCTTATTTTTCTATTTTAGGGAGCCTTCGGCAACTCTGTTAGTCATTTACATTGTTAAGAAGCAATCCCATAATCTTGTAAATAGTTACATCAATTAACTCACTCTCAACGAATCCAACGCTATGAGTGAGGAGTGATATCAATGCATTGAATGACATGATTAATTAATGGTTTTGTGTACTAATCCGACGCATGATATGTAATGTAGTGCTCGGGTGGGGTTGAAGAAGTGGAACAAAGGTTGAAAGAACTTGGGATGAGGTATGTGAAGGCCGAAGTGTTGGAAGGAGGAGTAATGGTAGAACAAATATTTTTCCATGATCCAGATGGTGCCATGATCGAGGTGTGCACTTGTGAAAATCTCCCCGTTGAACCCCTCTCTAATGGCACTAGCAATGGGAATGGAGGATTTTGCCCCTCTATGAACACCAAATCTATGAGCAACATTATGAGCCCTAAGTCTCTTGCACTTTTGGCATAATTCATTGTTTTAATCTTAGTTCGGCTTCCGGTCGTCTTTTTATGCCAAGGTGCAATGGACATTTTGTTGGCTATGAAAATATTGGCACTTCCATTTCCCCTATACTTTTATAGACTTTGTACCCTATAAAAAGACTTGCCTAATCACTTCCTCCTCAATCTACACTCTCATACTCTCATGAGTATTCTTGTGACATTAATATGGAACCATTATTTCCATCTTTAAAGCTTACCTCGGTCCTCAACCACCCTTATGCTTCGCTATTGTAATATTGTATTACCATTCATAGTCATTACACCAAATTAAAGCTTTGTTGTTCAGAAATTGTGACACTTGCCAATGCTTTCGTATGGGTAAAATTCCTTCAAACATGCAGTGTGTTACATGAATTAAGGTGTCCAAATATGTATTTACTATTTAGTGTATCTCCTTATATTAGGTAAGGTGCATACTACGTGTGAGCCAAGGTGTCTATCGTGTCTTCATATAAGCTAAAGTATACAATTATGTATGATATATTCTCAACCAATGCAACATCCATCAAGTATTGAATAAATCGACTGCAGTACTAATATTCTTTGTGAAGAACATCAAACGTGAGGATTAACAAGTCAAATAAATCGTTAATTGGTTTCGGATTACCTACATTTGTCTTAAAAGTGCAAGAAAGATATTTGTTTTGCTTTTGGCAATTTAATTAAAATATATTATGCACTTCAAAAATGAACCTTATATGGGTTAATGAATGCAATGGCATCAATTCAGCCAATAGTCCATTGTTTTTTGGTTAAATCAACAAAATCTACTAATATTCTCCATGAAGAACATCAAACATGAGGATTAACATTGAACAAGTCAAATCAAACATGTTGTCTTTAAAGTGCAATAGCGATATTTGTTTTCCTTCCAATAATTTAATTTAAATATATATTAATATGTACACATGTGTATATCACTTCGAAAATGAACCTTATATGAGTTAATGAACGCAATGGCATCAAATCAATGCATAATTCAGTGTTTTTGGTTAAATTAAGCAATTAAATGAATAAATTCAACATGCTTTAGGTCACTTGCCAATTCTTTAGTACGTGTCAAATTCCATTGTGTGAGTGAAGGTGTCTAACATGTCTCCATATAAGCTAAGGTATACAATCATGGATGATATATTCTCAATCAATGCAGCATCCATCAAGTGTCGAATAAATCGACTACACTATTAATGTTCTTCATGAAGAACATCAAACCTTTGGATTAACAAGTAAAAAATGCACGAAATGGTTTCTGATTACTTACAAGTTACGGTTGTCTTAAAAGTGCAATAGCTATATTTGTTTTCCTTTCAAGAATTTAATTTAAAAAGACATTGATAACTACGCTTGTGTGTATCATTTCAAAAATGAACCTTATATGGGTGAATGATTGCAATGAATAAATTCAGCCAATAGTCCATTGTTTTTTGTTAAAATGTGGTGAGGTGTTGTTAAACATCTGGTTCGACCTGATAGCTTGATTGCGGGGACGGTATGATTCGATTCACGGGGAATCAGATGAAGCTGAAAGAGCTCAATCAAAGTTTTTGTTGAAATGGGGCAGATCTCCTGTGGTGGTTAGATCATCATCAGGGCCTAAATGGAACTACCAAGCACCCAGATGGTTGTTTCCACCAATGGCTTCCATTAGTGACCATGTTAAAAGAGTTGATGGGATACTTTTGTTGTAAATGAGGGGGGGGGGACTATGATCACTTTAGGGAGGAGACCAAAGTGAGTTTTGCTGAAATTTGTTGGTCTTTGATGTACTTTGTTTGATAACTAATGCGGAGTAGTGTTTTTTTTTTTGGAAAAAATAAAAAAATTCAACATGTTTTAGGTCACTTTGAAGCAAGAAAGGTTAGAATACAAGGTAATCCAAATAGTTAGCTTCTATTTTTTGGCCTACTTTCACCATTCATATCTACAATACAACGATGGCTTACGGATTCCTTATTTCCACGTTCCGCAACAAATATTCTTGTAGGCCAAGCTTGGGGCATTAAGTTAGAGAATTGGAATATGTATGCTTGAGCTAAAAGCAAGGATAAATGGTACACTATGTGTACCAAGTTAGATGTCATATATATTAAACATGCGGGGGCCACGTATACTTTTTTTTTATAGATCATGAATTCAATGTTATAACGTATTGTACTTTTATCTTTCTCTTATCTAGATCTACATACTCATTTATATATAAATGGAAGTTATTAAAACTATAGGCTTCACACTAATAACATATGTTAGAAAGTGCCATTATTAGATTCAAAAACATCAACATGTGGCATTGTCAAACAAGTTAAAGTGATCATATACATATAATCGTTTCTGTCTTCGTTTACTTTTTCCTTTAAATTAACTAAGTAGGCCCGTTTTGAATTTGTGTGTAGGGGGTGATGTCAATCATGAACAAATCACAGTTTGGCTTAATTACAATCACTCAAGGAAATTCAATATCATGTTTTTAGCAATGGGCATATGCTCAACATATTCTTGGGTAATATATATACACAATCTTGATTATAAGACTTCCCTATATCTAACACAAATAACTATGCTCACTTGTGGCAACAATATTTAAAATATCTTTAGATTACTTGAAAGAGTGCTATACTTTTTGCATGCTTCAATGTGACTCTCATTAATGTATTTTCTAGATTTTGGGCTTTTCTTTGGGTCAACGTTGTCGTGAAGATTTTCGGCAATAGTGTGAAAATCCCATAAAACGTACGAAATCGAGTATGAATCACATAGTACAATAATTGTGAAGATAACATTTTAAATAGATTTAATATCTAAGTACAAAATGATGGAGGTTTCAAATGCACTTTATTACACGAGAAACGGACAACTAAATGTCAACATATGAGGGTATAAAGTTTGTGAAAGGAAAAGAGAAAATTGTGAGATATCCCACATAGGCACGACAAATACAACTCTCATCATATATAAGGTGGAGCAAAAGATATTATCTTTGTGTCTGTGTGTGGAGCGTAACTTGAACTAAGAGTGGAGGTGGACTCATAAAAGATTTTGGCCAACCAAAACCGGACCGGCGATGGAGTCGGTGATCCGACGGCAATCCGACGACGGCATCCAGCGAGGCACCGGTAACCGACGGCATCCGGCGAACCGGCGTCCGATGACTAGATAAATAAATATATAAATATATATACATATTTACATATACAAGGAGGGCAAGTAAGGATTCAAACCTTGCACCTCCAAGTTAGGAGTCAATTGGCTTACCATTAAGCCATGCTATTTAGTTGAAATTATATTTCTATCATTGTTCTTTTACATGTAAATTCTCATACATGAGAGCTAAAATGAGTGACATGGTTATCATGCACCACATGTAATACATAAGCGCCAAATGGCAAACATGCAATTTATGCATGTCTTGTACCCTCACATGCATCATATGCATGAGAGCATCTATAAAAGAGGGAAGGGGGAGGAGAAAAGACACGGTTTTTTTTATGAAAATTAAGAGGAAGAAATTCGTTATCAAATTGATCGTGTAACTTGTTTCTTAAATCTAAAGTTAAAAGTTCAATCAATCTCTCTCAATCGTGTAATCTCAACTTCTCTCTTTCCCAATCTATCTTAAGTACTTTCTCGCAAAAGCTTGCGCCAAAGCTTGTACCGACTTTGATTCCTTCCGGTCCAGAGCCCCGGCGGTTCCGCCTCACGATCCGCGCGTAGTGACGGATCTTCACGACAACGTGCCACAAATTGACACATTTACAATTAGTTTGTATGTTTGGATTATAACGTACCAAGCATACATCATGCAACAAAATTGTGTCTACATAACTTCCATTGAGTAGTGTAAACGTAAGTGTTTGCGGAAGCATAAAACAAAGAACAACACAGAGAGAGAGAGAGAGAGACAAAGAGAGACAGAGAGAGCAGAACGTAATTTCAAAATTATATCAAGACTCTGTACACACACTGTGCTAAGTAGCACTATTTATACAAGTCCTCTTGGGACTGACAGAAGTACCATGTACTTCAATGCTCACACGAGCATCTAACACTTACTACGAGACTATAGCTACCTAGTAGTCTATCCTATACTAGGCTTCCGATTGGACTGCCGGTTACGGATTGCACCCGGCCTCCACTGCTTGCCGGTTCGGTTGCTCACCATCATACCGATCCATTTCGCCCGATCCGTCTCGCTCACCAGCTCCGGCTTATTCAGCCGATCCGGCTCCGGTTGAGCTTGCCGCTCAACACTCCCCCTCAAGCTCAACCTAAGGTGGGGTCGTAGTGTCGACCTTTGTGGCAGTCGGTTCTTCCAACCAACTTCTCCTGGCGTCACTCCACCTTGCTCGTGCTCCTCGTCCGGTCCGGTCCCGTTTGCCGCGACCCCTTTGGTTCTGCACGCCTCGAACCTCTCGATCGGCATGTCTGCTCAATAGGACCATCTCAGCACTCAAATTGTTGTGACTCCGGCGCTTGCCGATCCGTCGGTTCTCCCACGATGGCATCGACTTCCGCTGTGTCCGTGTCCCCTTGGCCTTCAATCGATCCGACTCATCCGGATCCATCAGTTGATCCGAGTCAGCTGTCTCCGACTCGTTCCAGCTCTTGTCCGAATCGGTACACTCCGATTCTTCTTCCGGCTTCAGGCCTCTCACCACATCGGACCACTTCCGAGTCTTGGCCTTCTCCATGCTTCCCCCGACTTCTTCAGCTGGTGAACCGAAATCGAATTCTTCATTTGACTCCGCGTCATAGTCAGTACCGTCGTGATGACCTCCGCACAACATGCACTTCTCTTCCTGAGTGCACAACTCTTCTTCACAGCCGCTTGCTCCGACCTGTTCGGATGTGTAAACTTCCTTCGTCGACTCGGCTTCCTTCATCTTCTTGTCTCCTCTTCTTCCGGCTCTCCTCTTACCGACGAGTTCAACAGGTTTAGAGACTTTGCCCTTGCTTCTCCCCCTCAAGTGCGGCACGTCGAGATGCTGAACACCAATCATGTCGGTAAAGTGTTGCAACTTGTCCGATCCGAGCAGCTTGGTGAAGATGTCGGCAACTTGCCGATCCGTATGAACATACCGTAGGTCAACTTCACCGCTCAGGATCCGCTCACGCACGAAGTGGTAGTGCACCTCGATGTGCTTTGTGCGAGCATGGAACACAGGGTTCCTGGCGAGCTGCAGGCTGCTCATGTTATGGCAATAAATCGGAATCGGGGTCGGTATCTCGATCCGCAAGTCTCGTAGCAGTCGTCGAAGCCAGATGGCTTCACAAGTGGCAATGGTAGCGGCCCGGTACTCAGCCTCAGTGCTTGACAAAGCCACTGTGGGCTGCTTCTTGCTGCTCCACGCAACGGTCGCGCTACCTATGGAGAACATGTATCCGGAAGTGGAGCGGCGATCAGACGCATCGCCGGCCCAGTCAGCATCTGTGTAACCGACAAGCTCTTCGGGTATACCTCGCCGGTATAGCAGTCCCCGGTCCTTAGTGCCGCTGACATACCGTAATATTCGTTGGGCGCACTGAAGGTACTCCATGGTCGGCTTCTGCATGAACTAGCTTACCATGCTGACCGGATAGCTGATGTCAGGTCGGGTGATGGTTAAGTAGATCAGGCTTCCGACAACCTATCGGAACCGTTTCTCATTGCAGGCCGGTCCGGAGTTGGGACGGAGCTTTTGGTTCCGGTCCAGGGGTGTGGAGAGAGGTCGGCAATCCGTCATGCCGAACTTATACAGCATATTCAACACGTAATGTCGTTGTGAGAGCAATATGTCGTCGGGGGTCCGGATCACTTCGATCCCAAGAAAATAATGAAGGTCCCCCAGGTCCTTCATTTCGAATGCGTCCAACAACTGGGACTTGACGCGGTTGATTTCGGGAAGACCCGGTCCGGTGATGACTAAATCATCCACATACAAGAGTATACATACCGGACCGTCAGAGCCTTGCCGGATGAACAACAAAGAGTCCGACTTAGAGACAGCAAACCCCAGCTTACGCAACCGGTGCGTGATCTTCGCGTTTCAAGCTCGGGGGGCTTGCTTCAAGCCGTAAAGTGACTTCTTCAGTCGGCATACCGCCCATTTGTTCATCTCCGATTGAAATCCGGGGGGCTGAGTCATAAAGACTTCTTCTTCAAGCTCTCCTTGAAGGAAGGCGTTCTTCACATCAATCTAGTGAAGATGCCACCCCCTTGCCGCAGCAACCGCCAGTACCACACGAACCGTCATCATCTTCGCCACATGAGCGAAGGTCTCGTCGTAGTCGATTTCGTGGGTCTGCACGTATCCCTTCGCCACTAACCGGGCTTTGTACCGGTTAACAGAACCGTCAACGTTGTACTTGACCTTGTACACCCACTTGCATCCGATCGGTTTACAGTGACGGGGAGGATCAACTAGGTCCCAAGTTTCGTTGGCATTGAGTGCCCGCATTTCTTCGTCCATAGCGGCACGCCAATTTGCGTCCCTTGCCGCTTCTGCGTAGCTCTCCGGCTCACGCACTTCTGTCACCTTAGTCATGTACGCATAAAGATGCGCCATGTATTCATTGTACTCGTACCGCACGACGGGATCCATCTGACGGGTTGATCGGCGCAACGCACCGTCACCTGATTTGAGGCCCTTCTTGGCCAGTTCGGTCTTCGTTACCGAAGATCTGCCTTTCTCCTTTCCAGAGTCGGATACGCACCGATCCGACTCATCGTTGCCGGTTTCGAATTCCGGCATCTTTCTCTTCCCCTTCTCTTTGCGCGTGAACCGTTTCCTCGGTTCCTTGCGCGGGGAGAGCACGGCATAGTCTCCACTACTTGCCGTCTCTTCATCCGATTGGTCCAACCGACTCAGACGCCCGTTCGGTCCACTCAACTGAAACGATTCCGGACTCTCATCTTGAGTCCCGGCTTCATCATCCTCTGCCAGGGCTGATTCAGGCGCACTGGCCTGATCTTCCGGCATTGTGTCGGGATCGGAAGTCGGAGTCGGTAGGGAGTACCAAGATGCCGATTCGTCGAACTCGACATCCCGGCTAACTCAGACTTCCTTCGTCCGGGGGTTATAACACTTATACCCCTTTTGCTCTTGAGCATAGCCGACTAGAATGGATTTTTCCGATTTTGCATCCAGCTTTCTCCGCTTCTGATCCGGCACATGCACATACGCTATGCTGCCGAATATCCGAAGGTGTCTTAAGTTCGGCTTGCGCCCGAAATATAGCTCATGAGCTGACACCTTGTCACCAATGCGGTTTTGTATGTAGACGGTCGTCTGGACCGCCTCCGCCTAGTAGAACCAGGGCATGCTCTTCTCCTCCAGCATTGTCCTTGCCGCTTCGACGAGTGTCCGGTTCTTCCTTTCGGCCACACCGTTTTGCTCCGGTGTGTATCTGCAACTGAACTCTCGCCGAATTCCCTTCTGCTGCAAATAACTAGTGAATTGGCCGGAAAAATATTCCTTTCCGCCATCCGACCGAAGGCATTTGATCTTCCTCTCCAATTCCCGTTCCACCATCTTCTGGAGACTCCGGAAACAATCGAAGACTTCGCTCTTCCGCTCAATGAGGTAGATCCAAGTATGTCGAGTATAGTCGTCAATGAAGGAGACGAAGTATCGGCTCCCGCCAAGGCTTACACTTTGTGTCGGTCCCCACACATCCGAATGGATGAGATCGAGCTTGTTACGGCTCCGGTTCCGTTCGGTGGGGAATGGAAGCCGGTGTTGCTTCCCAAGTTGGCAGGCTTCACAAATTTCGGCTCTCCGGCCGCTGAACTTTGGCAAACCGAAAACGACTTGTTTCGTTTGCAGGTCTTAAAGCCTCCGGTAGTTGACGTGGCCTATCCGCTTGTGCCATAGGTCGATGTCCGACTCAACCTTCTGTCGTTTCGCGAACAGAGCGGTGCCAATGTCATTGGTGTTGAGGATAAACATCCTCCCGTCTCTGCGCCCTTGCGCAATGACTTCGCCCTCATCCTCAATGAAGCACCCGAGGTGCGTAAACCGCACCTGCATCCCCTGGTCGACAATCTGACCGACGGACACCAGGTTCTTCGTGATTGTCAGAACGTGTAATACATTCATCAGCTTCCCTTTCTGTCCGACGTGGCTTAGAGGGACTTCTCCGACGTGCACGATTGGGTGAGGAGTGTCGTCTCCGGTTTCGACTACTCCTGGTTGATCCGGTTTCTCCAGAAAGGAGAACCACTCTTTGTGGCTCGTCATGTGGTTCGACACGCCGGAATCAACATACCACACTTCCTCCGTTTTGGAAGTGGTCTTCTTCATTGAGTTTGCCTTGTGATTCATCACCAAGGCTGGCCCCTTACCGGCCTTTCCGGTTCCGGATCCTCCTGAACCATTTGCATAGTGCGAGTTTTGCCGGCCATCCTTACCGGTCTTGCCGGATCCGGATTTGTCCGAATCGGCACGCTTTCTCCAGCACTCGCTTTCCCTGTGGCCTTTTTTGCCACAGTACCAGCATTCCGTAGCGGATTTGTCTTGCCAGCCTCCGGCACCACCTTGACTCCACCTGCTTGTGGAAGTCCCGGAACTGTTGTCGGCACACTCATAGTGCCTCCGTTCCTGCTCTTGCCGGCCGCCTCCATTGCGTGCCGACCCACCTCTTCCACCACGCCCACAGTGCCGATCCGTTCCCGTGTACAACATTCGGCTGTCTGGGGATGCACTGGTAGATGCATCGGCGTGGTTCTCCTCTACAAGGAGCATCGACTGTAAGTCGAAGAATGAGGGGGTATTCTCCCTTGTACACATCGCAATCCGGAACGCTCCGAACTTGGACGCCAGGCCTTCGAGACATACCTGCACCATCTCGTCTTCCTCTACGGTAACATTGATAGAGGCGAGCGAGTCGCAGATATCCTTTATCCGGCCCGTGTAGTCTGCCACGGACATGTTCTTCTGTCGAACATTGCTCAACTCCTGTCTGAGTTGCAGCTTCCGAGCAGTGGTGCTTGCGGCAAAAACCTTTTTCAGGTTCCCCCAAGCATCCTTCGGTGTCTTGGCATCACGGATGTGGCTGAGCAGCTGATCGCCGACACTGGACGCGAAGCAGTACATCACCCTGCTTGCCGCCTGTTCCCATACCGGGAAGTCCTTGTGTGCCGAGTCTGGCGCCGCATCATTCGCTCCTTCGACATAACTCCAATACCCGTGTCCAAGCAGGTACTGGTGCATCTTGTAAGACCAGGATGCGTAGTTGCTCTTGTCGAGCTTCTCAACCGGGAGCGACATAGCCATGCCTCTATCCATGTCTTCTACTGTGTCTGTTTTCAACCTGTTAGGGTTTTCTTCTCAAGAATAAATGTCTGCAGCAGAGGTTCTCAACCCTCGCGCTCTGATACCATGTAAACGTAAGTGTTTGCGGAAGCGTAAAACAAAGAACAACATAGAGGGAGAGAGAGAGAGAGACAAAGAGAGACAAAGAGAGCAGAACGTAATTTCAAAATTATATCAAGACTCTGTACACACATTGTGCTAAGTAGCACTATTTATACAAGTCCTCTTGGGACTGACAGAAGTACCATGTACTTCAATGCTCACACGAGCATCTAACACTTACTACGAGACTATAGCTACCTAGTAGTCTATCCTATACTAGGCTTCCGATTGGACTGCCGGTTACGGATTGCACCCGGCCTCCACTGCTTGCCGGTTCGGTTGCTCACCGTCATACCGATCCGTTTCGCCCGATCCGTCTCGCTCACCGGCTCCGGCTTATTCAGTCGATCCGGCTCCGGTTGAGCTTGCCGCTCAACAAGTAGTCATTAGGTGAGGTTGTTTTTCTTTGTCCCCTATCGCATTTTTGAGAAAAAGAAGAAGATTTTGTTTTACTTCTTGTAGTTCCTTTCCTACAAAGCTTTTTTCCCCTTCTCGGTGTGTACATCATATCCCCATTGTTTTACCTATTCATCAATACAAATTCAGCCCACAAAATAAAAAGATAAACAAACAAGAAATCATGACAACAAATACATAAGTAAATTATATACCGATGGGGGCAAAACCCATAATCAGACATTAATGAATTGAACAAACTTAATTAACATAATATAGGCTTCATTGGTCCTTACCCAACCTATGAGTGAGCTTGTCTGAAGGCCTATTCTGTAGAGTACTTGTATAATGTAGTACGTAAGAAAATAAACAACTTTGTATTTCTTATGATTTTATAATACCAGGTAACAATCGGCAACGGTTTGGTTTGGTTTGAAAGGGTTCAAACCGAACCGTTAAAATTTTTTAAAACCTGAATCGAACCGAACTGTGAAACTGTTAAACCGAACCGTTAAACATTTTTTAAACCGTTAAACCATTAAACCGTAAAACCGTAAAAACCGTGGTTTCGGTTTTTCAACATAGGTCAAAATTTTAATATTTTTAAATTTATAATATTTCATTTTTTTAAAATTTTAAAATTTTTAAGATGTTCCTAAAATGTGAGAATAATGTCTAAAAATGAAAAGATTCTTTAAAAACTATTTTTAAAAAAAAATCGATTTAAAAAAAAAAATTACAATTTTTTAAAAAATAAAATAAAAAACCGTTAAACTATTTAAACTGAACCGAACCATTTTTTTAAACCCAAACCCAAAACCGAACCGAACCTTTGAAACTGTTAAGCTGTTAAACCGCGGTTTCACGGTTCGGTTCGGTTCGGTTAAAACCGAACCGTTGCCGATTGTTAATACCAGGGCATATCTTTTTGTCAAAAAAAAAGAACCTGATCGGAGGGAGATTCCCCGATCTATGTATAAGCCTCCTTGTACAGTCTCTTTGTAATAATCCTTCCTAACTAATGGGAAAGTAGCTTCATTTTGGGAAAAAAAAAACATATTACATGCCATGCCTTCTGTACCTAAAAGATTCATTGATATACTTAGTTGGGTAAGTATTAAGCACGATACTTTAAACTAATTTATAAGGTCAATCATTACCAATATAAAAAAGGTTTTGGCCATTCATTTTAATAAGAGAAGTAGGTACATAGTAAAATGTGGCAAATAAATAACATTTTCTCACAATATTAATAAAAAATGAAAAGCTTATATTTGTGCTACATATATTCACATGTGCGCCACATTAACTTGCCATGATGGATATTGCTCCAAATTCCAATATTTCCCTATTGTCATAATTTTCAACATTATACCAAAATGCTCCAACTTTTGGCACTTTGTCAACCATGTTGCAATTTGTCATATTCTAGCAAAAGTGTCAAACATTTTGGTTGTATGGATTCAATGCTAGAGCTTCAAACAAGGAGGAAGGGTGTCACGACTTCTAGCAAGGAACTCATTGATCAAGCACGAGACAAGTATCACAATGTTGGGATAGGTATTGTGAATGTGCATACATGCATACTTGTACAAATACAAACATGCAAATACATACATGTCTACATCCATACTTGCATGATCATTGACGAACACATGCAATTTGTAAACACACATGCATGCATACTATACTCTGCATGCACTTTACAGTCTAGTCTCATTCTTATCTTATACAAGATAATTTGTGGGCACTCACATATCTCTATAGAGACGTCAATCGTTGTTATACTTAACATACCAATACTAAGTAAATGCAATGTTTTTAAATAAATAGACATACATTCTTAGAATTTTGTTGCAATAAGGAATGTCGTCTATATGGTAATACCTCTAGCTCTCGCCTCAGATGGATAGGTGTTTTCTCAAGATTGGAAGCAACCTTGGTTGTAAAGGGTTTACTTGTAAGATAGGACCTTTCACCCTATTGATGTTAATAATGCAAGTTAGTTGTCTCCTTTGATGGAACGATAATCGATTATTTGCATGCAGCTTTGGAACCTAAAAGAAGACTAATGGGATGTGTTGATTGCAAATGATATATTGACAAATGGAACGACAATCGATTATTCGCATGCAGCTTTAGAACCCAAAAGAAGAGTAATAGGATGTGTTGATCGCAAATGATATATTGACAAACTGAGGGAGGACGTTAAGTCACATTGGAAGTTATGCGTGTATGGTAAGCAACCTTTGTTTAAGTTGGCACGAGATCCATTGCCTAATTGACTATTCATGGATACATCTGTTTACTAGTAACAAATTCATTTTTTTCCAATATAGCAAATACATACATATTGTCTAGTTTTTTTCCAAAACAAAATATTCTTCCATTAATTTAAAAAAAAATCATAATAGCTACAACATACAAAATATTTTTTCCCAACCTGGCTTGTGTGAGACAATGGATGAGAAATCAAATCTATGTACTCCAAAGTAGAGGAAAACAATCAACTAATTTGCAAGTTATTCCATAGACACATTCCAAGCTATTCGATAAACAACAACAAAAGTAGTTGCATCCGGAGACAAACCCTCTCAACTCATAGATGAACCATTTCAATGCTTCTTCAACATGCTCATGTTCAACATAATTTGTAATCACACATTCCAAGCTATTCCATAAACAGAAACAAAAGTTGTGGCATCTAGAGACAAGCCTTCGCAGCTCATAGATTGGAACAAATACAAATTATGCTTTTTCAACATGCTATATCCACCAATGCAATTCCAATCAATCCACCTTTATCCAAAAATTGAACGCTACCATAAGCTTTCCAAGTAGAGAACAATGTACTCCATGCCTATACATCTTGGTTTTGAAGGCGATCAAATACTTCTTCAAGACAACCACATTTCACATACATGTCTGTAAACACAAAAGAATGCTTCCTCTTTCCACAACAACCATCTTGTCGCTTATCACCAAATTCTTGCACATACAACAACAAAATAAGTCAAGTTTCCTCCTCTCCTCGTGAGACTATGCTTCGGCCCCCACACCATCATCACTCGTCCTTATCCAAAACATAAATTCTACATCATTAAGTCCACATCAACCATTTGGCCGATTACTGCCAAAATCCTGTACATACAATAATAAAATACATATTGTCTAGTTCATGAGATGTTTCACCAACAATGTTGAATATCAAACTCAACGTGGTCTTACTTTGGAATTTCTTTCTAAGTTTTGGAGAAAGCTATGGGAAAGGAAACAATCACGACAAATAGTTCATTTGCGGTGGTTGCTTGTGCATCGAGCCTTGCCTATTGGTGCATGGTTGCACAAAGATGGGTGTACCTCTAATTATGGTTTGCGTTATTCACAAGAAGAACCACGAAAGCATTGTCTATGGGACATCTTTGAGTCTCATTGAGTGTGGAAACACATTCTCATAATCTTTGCCAACTACTTTCCACAAAGAATATTCACACGGGGAATGGGGGATTGGCTATCACTTGCGTGTTCTCTTATGATGCCGAGTCTCTTGACCATGCTTTTAATGCTTGCTACAGAATTGTTCGAGTAGTTCCATTAGTGCTCGTGTAATTTTTAGGCAGAAGGAAGGAGACACAACCATTATGGGAATTACTAAGCAGAGCCACCACTTTTCATAAAGTTAGGGTCTCAAGCAAGTAATATTGGGTGGGACATATCATCCATACATAAAAAGCATGGTGGTCTGGTTTTATTGGTGGGTTCTGATGCTGCAATTACTCAACGCTAGCAATTTATTCACTCTCTCGAAAGCTACTCCACTTCTGTCTTTAAAAGATGGTAGCCCTTTTTTTGGCATTTTCAGCCACCAAGATTGGTTATTCCCTAGCACCTCTATATGTATATATATTTGTCTAAGTTTATACTAACGTATAGATATTTTTAAAGAAAATAAGCGTTTTCGGAAAAACCATTTTCATGTTATTTATTCGGTATTATTGTCAGTAATGCTGATATTTCTGTCTTCCTAGCGATTACTACTGGGGTTTAGGGTTCCTCCTCAAGCAGTAATTCAGCGGCGTTGGAATTTGCTGCGCTGCTGTAATTCTTGAATACTACTGCCGAAAATGCATGCTCTTTACTTCCTTCCTGTAGTTGTGACGCAGGAGTTGGATCTTTGTCGGCACGACTCCAACGATGTTCTCCTTCTCTTCGGTTAGGGTTATTTCTTCTTGCTTCTCCTTTTTTTCTAAGGGTTAGTAATTTTTTCCCCACTTTTGTTTCTCGTATCTCCTCTCCCCGTCCCTCTCTGCTCGCTCTCTAATCATAGTTCACATTGTTTGATTTTAGCGAACGAGATTCCTGATTTGCGAGAGAGAAAGAGAGAACCCGATTATAGCCCATTCGGCGAGATTGATGTCTGGTAGAGACCACGAGGTCATGCGTTTGATGCTTACATTCCGCACTGGGATCTAGTAAGTATCTTATTAGCTTAAGGTTATGGTGCATGAACGAATATATGATTCGATGATTAGGCGTAGGTTTGAGGTTTAGTAACTTAATATGCTAAGGTTTAGGTTATTTTGTTGTACGTTAGGGGTTAAGTGTAAGGTTAGTATGTTAAGGTTAAGGTTTCGGTTTAATATTTATAGTTAGTATGATAGGCATACAGGCAAACGTTTGCACATTCATTCATCGGAATATATGTTCATATGTATGTATGCATGTTTTGAAGTTGGTATGATAGGCATACAGGCAAAAGTTTGCACATTCGTTCATCGAAATATATGTTCATATGTAGGTATGCTGATGCATACGTACATGCATGCATACATTTGGATACATACATCCATGCATGCATTTTGGATACTATACTTACATACATTCATGCATTATGCATGCATGGATACATACATACATACATACATACATACATACATATACATGCACACAAACATAAATAAATACATACGTGCATATGTACACACTTCTTCTCTAAAAGTTTTTATATTTTATAAAAGCGTTTGATTACTTCTTTAGTTTATAAAAAAGTCTTTACAGTTTATGAAAAAGTCTTAGTTCATGTCATGTATGTGTTTGGGTGGCTGGGTGTGTCTCTCTCTCTCTCTCTCTCTCTCTGTGTATTTGGTCTTTTATGTAAATGTGCTTGGTCTTTTCACTAGATCGAATTTCGATCATCTCAAATAAGAGGCTGTGATTTTTTTTTGGCTTCATTAAAAAGTGATATATGGCTATATTATAACATGTATTGTATTCTATTTTATGTTATGTTATGTTATGTAATGTAGATCATTGCCAGAAATAACCCGTTCCAGTTCAGTAGTGTTTTCTAACCATTTGGAATACTTCCAAATGGTTTTTCTCAACCAAATAGGAAGTAGGTTACTGTTGTGGAATTTTTTAGGCCATTCTCTTAAACAATATTGTAACCTCTCTAGTAAAACAATATTATTGGAGTTACCACAAGGTTGATTATTAGAAAATAAACATTGTTGAGATACAAGCTCAACATGCACAGCGACAGGAGCTTAGAGTCAACCCAAAATTTTGAAAGTTGAACATGTGTGAACATTTAGTACTTAGATTAACCCCTCTTTTGGTCATCTTATATTTATATTCTGCACATAATAGAAGTTATGTGCAGAATATAAATATAAGATTCTCTATGTGCGTTTCTTATAAATATAAGTTGAAAGTTGAACATTTATTCCTTGTTTTTGAGTCTCTATGTGCGTTTCTTAAGCTTTCTGATTTTCTTGCTCATTGTGAGAGTGTTCCACGTGATTAGTTTCTGGTATCTGGACTTTTGTGGTATCAAAGCATTGAACTAGATATCGAAACTTCTATATGGCATTAGAGCTTGGTGGTGAAGACTAGAACATAAAAGTTGTTTAAGAAGAAAAGGTTATGGAGGAACTTGCGTAGGTGATTCTTGTGACATTTGCTGTTTGAAATCAGTAAAAAAGTTTGGAAGGCTGTAGGAATGTATATGGGTGTTGGACATGTGCAAGTAAGCTTGGTTGTTGTAGACATTGCAACAATTTCCTTGAATTGGCCAGTGAACTAACTAATATAATAGGCTTGAGGGTGTATAGAGACTAAAATGAACCGAAGAGAAGTAGGCTAGTAAGATAAGAAACCAAATTTACCAGGTAGGCCCAATTTTTTTAATTAGGAAATGAAGAATCAAGTTGAACCCGGATACACTTAACATGTTAGTGGATAAAAACTACTTTGATACCTATGTTAGTTGTAGTTACTTTTGTTTATAGTCATGCTTATGTTAGTTACTTTTGGGGAACCTAACTAATGTGAGGTGAAAAGCCACGAAGAATGAAGAGAAATGTAGCGTTGATTTGACATTGAAGTGCTCAGAATGCCCCAAAGTAAGGAGGCCAAGTTTGAGCCGGGATGACCCAGAGTTGTAGATGGTTGAATAGAGATTGTCCAAGGCATTGCTTGAGGTCGCTAACTTCTAGCAGGTAATTTTGTATAGAGATCATCAGTTGTAGGCCATGCAAGTGTATCAATGTAGCGAATAGTTTTAACCACTAGGCTATTCACTTACTTATTATGTTTATCTTTTCCTATTTACATATCTTTTTGTGCTTGTCTGTGGACCTTCCCTTTTCATGTTTTCTACCTTTTGCCATGCCACATCACGTCACCATAAACCAAGAAAAGAGTAAGGCCATGATTTTCCTCACATTTGTTGACTTGTCAACAAGTTACCAAGTTTTTTGTGGATTTGTATGTATAGTAGGTAGGAGTTACATTTACAAACATGAATGGGCTCCTCTATGACCGAAGGCACCAAAAGATTTACTCTCTCTCTATCTTGGTATTGATGTATCTGCCACAAATAAATGGAGTGCATGCTTTGATTCTAAGCTTCAAGCCGGTTGGAACGTATCACCTTTTGGAGAACTAATGCAACCAAAGTGATACTTATGGATGGGAAGTAAAACTAATGTTGTTCAATGCAATGGTAACTCAAGTATTGCTTTATAGAATAGAAGTATGGGGTGGCACCATCTCTCTTAATGCACGGAATGAGGTTGAGAAAATTCAGAAGATGTTTTTAAGGAGGCAATTAGGAGTTAAATGCAATACCTTTTACTAGGTTATGTTCTTGGAAACATGTGTTCGGCCCATAGAAATATTGGCACTCCAAAGAGTATATAGATACATTACAAAGGTCAAGAATATGCCAAATCATCGATTACCACATCTTGCTTGGAATGTTGGATGTAAGCTACAAAAGAATCATAAGAGTAAAATTCTCTTATCCGGTTGGGTTGTTGACATAGGAAAATGGTTTAGAAGATGGGGTTTGGATGATCTTTTAGAGCTTTCGGGTGATACTATGCAGTATGTAATGATTGCGGAAAGGCTGGTGGAATCACTAAGGATGAAGTGGGAAGATGTTAAAAGGACAAAGCTAGAATACTACATTGCAAATGCTAACCCTGAATGTTGGTCTCAATGTAAAGCAAGAATGCTTATTGATCGTATCGAACCATATCTCTTTACCAATATGATTAGTAATGCTTGTAGAGCCCTTACACTACTTCGCACTCGATCTCATAAGTTAGGTATTGAAGTTGCATCATAGTATCAAAATGTAACGAATTTGAAGGCATGTAAGTATGCCATGAAGGCATAGTAGATGATGAATGTCACTTGCTCTTCACATGCTCAGCATATAGTGCAATTTGTTCAACATATATTGACATACTAAGAGGGATTGATAACTTAAGTGCCATACTTAAGACACCACTTATATGCTTTATTCACGCATAGAGACTTTGTACTTCAATGTATGAATACCTGTTTTTAGGAAGGAGACACACATCAAGAACACATGTATATTGTGGTTCCATAGGTCAAAATTGGCCTTTTTATGGACGATAAAAATTCTAGTTCTAGTTCTAATTCTAATTCTAATTTTAATATGCAGCTCTAGTCATTCTAGAACAAAAGTGCCAGCAAGTACATTTTTGATATCCTTGTACGAATGCATGTTTACAAGACATCATGGTCACCCTTGACCTTGTGCATGGTGCAATAATATGGACATCCTGCTTCTCCATCCTTATTCACCCTCTTCAAAATGATGAAAGAAACAAGGTATTGCAGCAAGACCTATAGCAATTCGCTTATGTGAGGCACATTTACAAGTACAAGTGAGCACCTGTATGACCCAAGCCCCCAAACATTGAGTCACTTAAGCATATGCAGCTTTAACAATGCTAGAACAAAATGCCACCAAGCACATTTCCGAGAGCCCCATACTTATGTATGGTTATTCGACACCATGGCCACCGTTACCCTCTTGTAAAGTGCAGTCATATTGGCTTCCTGCCTTGCTACCCTTCAAATTTATATCCTCTTCAAAATGATAAAAGAAACAAGGTATTGTGGCAAGATCTATTGTAACTCTCCAATCTGATTCACGTGGAGATTGATCTGTCTGAGTCTACACCCCACATATAATAATGCATGTTAGCAAAGCTGGTTTGATATTTAATTGTACCTAGAATTCTTTACTTAGTGGTTGCCTTATTCAAAGTTTTTTTTCTCTATGTTGGGTCGATCGTCTTGCATTGATGTTATTGCATAGCTAGGAGATTGATCTTTTTACTTGGAACCATTCGAGAAATGGCCTGGACAGTTCAGTGCTCTGAATGTGCAGAACATACTTAGAAAATACCCCCATTATGTCACTGTCTATCAACATCATAATTATTTGATATGTGTTTACTTTGTCTAATTCCTTGGTTTATAGGGAGATAAATGGCTAACCTGATAGTCCAGGTTCTCTTAGCTTCTTAGACTTGACCCTGAAAAGGGAGCGAACATGGCTAGAAATTGTTGATTGGGCCTTTTACAACATGCCTAAGATTGGAGTGATTAGATCTCTTTATTCATTATGGAGTTTCACCTCAATTTTAGTTTTCCCACTAGTAATAAAAGTGTTACTATAAAAACAAAGATTAGACTGCTAAAATCTGCTAGAAGATGGGGAAGGACCATGACCAATCTATTGAGATCAGATGTTCCAAGTAACGGAAAGACAGGCAAGGATGGCCTGCTTCAGTGGGAATACTACAGCAGTCTGAAGGATTTGAGCATTCCTTAGGTGGAGCTTTGTTTTGAGCACTAATTGTGGTACTGAAAACATTGAAAAGGAGTGGTGTATAGAGACATACCTCTGAATAAGGAGAATGCATGCCTGATTGTAGCTGGAAACATGTTTTCAGTAAGACACAACCTCTGAAGGAGTTGTGGAGCCATCTATAAAGGGGGAATAAAGGTTATACCAGTACAAATTGTGGAAATCACAAAGGAAAAAGCTTTGATCATGAGCATTGACAGGGTAAGCATAAGTGGAAATATAGTTTGCACAGACTTGATCATGAGCATTGACAGGGTAAGCTCCACCGAACAAAAAGTGTGTGAAATGTATAGATTATTAATTGTTAATGGTTAATAAATAAATTATTCTTAATCAGCTATTAGATGATAGGGCAATTAATAATAAATGCGAGTAATTTCTTTTCCCAAAACATTTCAAACTTGGCTTCTTAAAACAATGAGACTATTATTCCAGAAAAAACAAGCATCTTTGTCACGTTCCATTTTTTTAATAGGTGCTAAGTAATATTTGAATTCTGTGTTTCAAGTTTGATCATGTTTGTAACTAGTCAAATGGACTTGCTAGGATCTTGCACATATCTTAGATGGGATAATATGAGGAAATGCTGCTCTATGTGATGTATTTATCTAAACCAGCAAAACTACAGAATTGTCTAAACTTTCAGCTAGTTTCTTATTTTTTAGTTACCAGAAAGCTATCTTGATAATGGCAAATAGAAAATGTTAATATACATAAAGTACATTTTTTCAGATTGTTAGTCAAAATGAAATATACTAAGTAAATCTATTATACCAATGATATTTGTTTATAATCCATTAAAACCAAAGATGTATTACAATTTTTTTTTGAAGATACAGAATGAGAAGACAAAGAAATATAGATATTGATATCTATCCATCATCTCCTATAGATAGGAACATCCATTATGGGCCATCGAAAGAAATTTAGTGAAGGTGGTAAGATACAAAGCATCATGTAAAATACTTTTAGAAAATATAACATTGTTTTTATGAAAAGAAGTGGATAGACTAGAAATGTTGCTCATACTTCAAATATAATTGTAAGTGCTATCAATCACTAGTGAAGTAACACATTCATTTTTCTAAACAAGGAAATGGTTTTTGTAATACATAGAACCAATATTGAGCTTCCAAACTGGTGTGAACTATTTGCACAGGTAGTTTGCAAGTAGTTTAAGTCTACATTTGCAAATTGGTGGAAGTGATTTGCAAGTAATTTTAAGTTAACACATTAGCAAATTGTTGTTTGAGAAGTAGACATGTATATGATAATAGTCACAAGAGAATGAAAATGACTTGTGTAGAAGGAATGGCTAGTGCCAACAAGGTGTAAACTCAAGTTGTAATTTTGCATGATTGAGTCATGACTCTAGAAATGTTTAGAGAGAACTTAGCAAGATATTTAAATAAAGCGAGTAAGGAAGACTTGGGAAAGTTTGAGAGAGATTAAAGGATGGTGGACTTTCTTCTTTCTTAAAAAACTATCTTTGAATGTGTATGTTGTTAACAAAGATAAAACTTTAAAATGAATCCTTTTCAATAAGTCAAAAGAGTTCTATTATTATTTCTTAAATTTATCAAATTATTACAAGTGGGCAAGAATGAAAATAAATCATTTAGATTACGACCTACTAGTGACCATGATGACATTACTTGTATATTAAGTCATATAGACTCAAGAGAAAGGATGGTCTTATTGGGGAGGAGAAAGAAAAAGAAATATTGAGGAGGATTTTAAGCCTATATAATTAACTAACAGTCCACATAATTAAACACATAATTCATAATAAAAAAAGTATAAAGATATAATGAGGATATGCCTAAGTAACTAGCAATCTACATAATTAATCACATATCAAGTGACATTTCTAGTAAATACACTCCAAACTATAAATTTATTATTTCATGTGCCATTTGAAGTGCTTGCAATGTGGTGTTATTTGTAGTTTTTGGCGGCAAATTTGTTGGGAGGATATAAAGAGTATCCACAAACTAAAATTTGTTGTTTGTTGACAAATCCACATACATTTCAATATAAAACCTACATTGGAAATTTTCTAACTGTACATCTGTAGATTGGCTCCATAAAACTATGTACAACAAGAATGTCCTACTCATCTTAATGCAAAGTATGTATGTGTGTCAAAAAGTAGCCTGTTTAGTCTTCATTCATTCATTGATGCTCCAGAGTTTGCACTGTTTTTTTCAACATGTATACTTGAAAGTTCAACACATTAATTTGAAGCAACTTAGAATAGAGTTATGGTAGAACTAGGATTTAATTTGGATTATCTATACTTCTTGATGACACAATCACTATGAATATCCCGTTAATTATATTCTCGAAATGAAGTATTGCTTTGACCCTCCAATACCCAACCCCCCATCTCCTATCTAATCTCCAATAACTTTTCAAAGCAATAAAGTTGAGAATACAATCTACATACAAATTGTGACGTGAAGAGCCACGTGTTATCATGACATTAACAATGATAATTATATTCTACAAGACATTTAATGCCCATTTGAAGAAATGTATACAACTATAAACATTGCTAGCTATGGATGGTATGTCTATGCATCTCAATTAAGTGTTGACATAGTTTGCATAAAGTTGACAGCTGCATGATTGGAGCTACATCATAAAAGTGGCCACCTTTCCCAAGATTCGTGAACTTAACCAAATAGCACAATGGACAATTTTTTGGTAGGATCAATAATTTACACATTACACATCGCATTTTCCATTAGCACATGCACAATACTCTATCGGAAAGGAATCCTTAATGTCATACTGATGCCCAACTAGATGGCACCTTGCATATTAGAAAACGATTGCTAAACATAAGGTTGCAAAGATTGGCTAAACACCTCCCATGCCTAGTATGCTTTTTGACCATAACTGAAGCATAGTTTCCCCCGGGCCCCAACCAATGATCGAGGACACGTTAATGACAGGGCCAGCCACTTGATTTCGATCCCAAACTCAAAAAAACTTCAAAAACTTTGAAACCGACACATGTGGGCCTGGCCCAAGATTCAGATGGTAACCTTAGGAACTTAGAGAGCACTCCATGTTTACGTCAAAAGTTAAGACACTTGTGGGACGTGGGACACAAATGGCTACATAGAGTGCACGGGGATTTGCATTCTGATATCAGAAAACTCTGAAAAAGATTTAAAATTTTTTGGGGAGCCTCAGGGATATTATATCAAAAGTTAGCAAAAACAAATTGCGTGTTTACCTATCACCTATACCTTCACAAATCTTTTGCATTGGTGCAAACTTCAAGGCTTCCATTGAAATGAATAAAATGCGATCATGGATGATCATGGGACCCGAAGGAGGCCCATAATATATACATATTATTGAACTTTTATTGCATGTGGATTTGAAAAAAACAAATATGCAGATACAGAATACTTTTAACTATCACCAAAACTAGATTCCTGAAACTAATTAAGGGTTAGCTTATTAAATGCAATTGGATGGGATTAGAATATACTAATGGTAAATGTAAATTTGGGAGGGGATTGAATGGAATTAGAATGTATTGGTAATGTAAATTTAGGATAGGATTGATTGAGTTTATATACATACATGATCGAATAGGTGCTTGTGTGGAAGTCTGAGAATTGAGCTTAATCACATCTGCGTTACACCATCAAACTATACATATTATAGTGGCAACCAATTTATGTAGTTGAGAATTCGTGTGTATCCAACTTTAACTTGGATTTGGTGTTTTTGTCAAGTAAGAAATCCAATCAATCAAATTAACGATATGTTTTCACCTTGAAAAAGATGGAAAGAATTTATTGTCCCCTCCAAAGTCAGGCTATGGAGAACACAGACTGCTGACATTGCTAGCGCCTCCTTCGTTAATGCTACTTGCAGCAGCACTCCTTGCGTGCAGGTGGTGGTGGTGGTGGTGGTGGTGGTGGGGATGGGGATGGATGTCCATGCTTGGCCCATCCTCATGCGCCATAACTCTCGTGGCCACGTGACTGGGCCGGAAATGATGTCCCGTGGCTCGAGCCAACTGCATGGCTTCCATGTTCCCAACGAACTCCGCCTCATACATGGAATTGCTACTCCCATGTTGTTGATCATTCGCGTGTAGCCAGTAGGCATCGGGCCGTGTGCTTAGGTTCTGTTGGTCAGCCGAGGAGGAGGACCGAATGCCCAAGCTATTATTATTGGCAGCCAAGATCAAGGCGCCATCGCTGGATAGCATATGATCACACGCAGAGCTTGTACCGGGCAACTGCAGGCCACCAACAAGAAGAGGAGATGGAGATGGCCCTGGCCCTGGCCCTGTGGACCGACCGGCTTGCTCGTTGATCAATCCAATCCCCATATACCTTGCAAGCTCCGAGCGAGCCAGGCAGAGCTCGTGCTCGAGAAGATCGATGTGGCGCTTGAGGTAGGAGATGGCCCCAACGCAGCCGTAGACGGGGTCCTTGATCCTGGCCTCGGCTTCGTATGCCAGGGAATTGACCGCAGCCGCACGATGCTGCGGGTGCAACTCGTTGAGTATCTTGGCAATGTTGCTGGCCCCGAAGATCTTGTGGGCGTTTGCAAACTTGAGCGGCTGATCCGGGGGGAAGTAAGGGGCAAATATGCATTCCGGGGCACACTTCCGCCTCAGGAATTTGCATGCACCACAAGGCGAGCTCGATGCCCCTGCCGCCGCAGCCGCTGCCATGATGCTCTCTCAATATCCACGTCTCTGATTATTATTATTATTATTATTATTATTATTATTATTATGTGCTAAAGGATATAACTCAATACAATACAATCCCCACCTGTATTCTTATTATCCTTATGTATAATAATCCTTATATATAACCCAGACCATGTTTCCAGGGAAGACAAGATCCATCAATTATTGAATTCAAACGTTCCCCTTCCCCTTTCCGGGCAGAACTTTACCCACATAATTTAATGATTCTATCGCAAGAGCTTGGGCTAGCATGCGGAGTCTTGAAAATAGAATCAGAATAAAAACCTTCTGGGAACGTTTTTTTAAACTTAGTAGCGCTGATCCTTATATGGAACCCCAGATTCAATGTCTTCGTTCGTGGTTGCAGAAACCCCAGATTTTCCTGAAGGAGCAGAAACTGTGAAGTGATTTCCTAAACGTTTCTTTGCTTCTTCTTTTTAGCCGATGGCAATCACAATTACAAAACAAGATTCACAAAATCAGAATTGCAGTTTTACAGACTATGGGATGAGAAGGGGGGGGGGGGGGGGGGGGGATCTAAATCATGATCATGGGGGGAGGAGGTGAGATGAGGAGCTTACTTGAAGATTTGATGTATCTATGAATCTGAGGTGAAATTCCTGTTGAAGTGAAGGAATCGGATGATCATGGCGATGGGATCAGCCCGTAGGAAATCGTGGTGCTTGGAGGACAAGCAGCAGAGCATAAGTAATCCACCAACAAAGTGGGCGGGGCGAAGAAATGTTTCGGAAGGATTAAAACTGGAGGCATTATAATTTATTAGCATGAGAAGGAAGGAGGAGGAGAAGAGAGGTAATATTTATATGAATGAAATGTGTGTGTGTGTGTGTGTGTGTGGGAGAGAGTGAGATATTAAAGCCTCTGGTTTTACATATATTATACATAGCTCTAAATTTTAGAAATGGCCAAATCCTACGTAGAGAGAGAGAGAGAGAGAGAGAGAGAGACATATTTTTGTGTCTAAAAATATCGAATGAAATGTGGACGTAGTACCATTTATAGCAACATATGTAGTAAAAATAAAACTGCGCTTTATCATCAAATATGTATTAAGTGAGAGAGGAATGGAGGGGAGGGGACAGGAAAGCAATTTATCCAAAAGGATGATCATTCAAATTAATTAGTATTTACTAATAGGATTGACTTAGGTGAGGAGAGGGACTAATATGTACATACTACCACTTTGTAATTTAATTAGTATGACTAATATGATGATGATGATGATGATTATTATTATTATTATTATTATGGAAGGAAGGAAGGAACTGCGCATGAATACACACACACACACAGATGCGGAGGCCAGGCTGACGTGGAGGGGTGCTGACGTGGAGGCGGCCATGACCGAAGATGACGTGGGCCATGTACCAAGATCATGGGCGGAAAGGGGAAGGGGGGGGGGGGGGGGGGGTTCCCGGGGCCGTAGCGTGCGGCGGCGGTTTCCGCACCCTTTTTTTTACTTTTTTATTTTCACTGCTTTATTATTATTATTATTATTATTTAAAATAGATTTCTGCCTTAAAAGAAACACACCCATCCATTCTGAAATTTAGTGAAAACATATACAAAAAACGCAAAACTTTCCATTTTTAAACTTTCTTTTCATTCTTCGTATATACTCTTTATCTTTCTTTCGTTTTCGAATTAGGTATGTACTTATACCCAGATAATGATATATGTACGTATATGCATATACTTACGCATACACATACACATACACATATGTACATGCTCTGAAAATGCCCCAAATACGTACATGCTCGTAAATGCCCTGGAAACCAAAAAGAAAGAAGGGCAACACCGTAGTAGAAGTATGTATGGACAACCAAGTAGAATGCCATAGTTTTTGTCCTCCAAGTTTCTCCGTGTGTTTGTGATGTTGAATATTATACGAATCACCCATGGTGTACTATATAACATTGGCCAACACCCACAAAGAACATGTTTGGTGACAATACGTTGATTTGCCAACAAACGCGGTACAACATATTTCATTACCCACACAAAATAGACGAACAAACTAGTGAGCTAGTGATATATCTCTATATTCAATATTTTCACACAAACAACCTGTTTGTCTGAAAGTTCTTTCCTTGTTGCCTTTGCTTGAGATATTGAATTTTCCATTGTCATGGGACATCACTATAAATATAAAGTCAGCCAAGTGCTTGATATTTGGAGAAGGATGATACTCCATTCAAATTCGTCCATTGGCATGTTTCTGGTAGAAGTCTTTCATCGCGACGATTTCCCAATCGACGTTTTCTTTCCTCATATGTCGATGATCACCATCACAATATCACAACTTTGTAAATATTTAGTAAGAGGAAAATTATAATTTTAAATTAGGGTGGCATTTTACTCCAAAATTTACGAGTTTTGAAATGGAAAGTTCAATCAATTCATGTTACATAGTATGTACATATATTGCATTTGAGACGATCACGAAAGCACCATATTCGACCAAATATCGTAACAATGATCTTCTCTACTCCTTTTATTTATATTTTTAAATGCAATATGTTGTATGGTATTGATAGGTAAAGCAAAATGCGTTATAACTTAGGTGTAAGGAGACCTACAAATGTAAAAGAAATTTCTTTTGAATAAGGAAAGTGGCAACCAATGCAATGCGCAAGTCTTTTTTCCTTGTACAAAATAAAATTCCTCCCTAGAAAAGTCTATTCATAAAATTTCTCCACTTTGAGCAAACAAAGATATGCTCATAGTTATCCATTAAATGAAATAAATAAAAATTAAACGAAGTAAAGTTCTTGAAGTGAAACCATTTCTTAAACTACCCTGAATTAGTGAGACATAATCCATGGTACATCAATATTGTTGTCTTCATGACATCCACCACCTTTCTATGACCTTGATTCATAGTTAATGCAAGACTAGAAAGCTAGTTGAGCAGTTTTTCATTTATTCAATCAATATGATCACAATGGATAGGACATTATAGAAGACATCATCAATATTTTCAGGAAAAAACCAATGAAATCAATCTAGGTCATTGTACAATCTGAGGCAATGCATCAAAACATCAATTGTGGCCTACCCATAGTTTTACTCAAAACTTAAATGTGAAAGTGGCTATGACAATGTTTAGATCATATCATTTGCTTGTTATTGCCGATGTGGTGGAATGAAAATAATACGTGATTAATAGGATGAGCAATGATCGGAAGCGTCAACTTCATTATTAACCCAATCGTACTCCTTGTCACATGCACGCACATGAATCTGCCTACACATGACAATGACACTTTCATAGTTGACTGAACATGGCTCATTGTATGAGGCAATTTAGATCCATATGTCTAACCTTTTCTCTAGCAAGAAAAATATGCAACACTATGTTAAGATTTTCACTAGATTATCGTGCACAAAATATCATTGAAACAACTACCACCAACAACCTTATATAATTGTTCTTGCAAGAAAGCATGGATCTCTCTCGGTTTCCACATTCTTTGCATGAATGTTCGCCAATATTATGCATTAATCTTCTATTGTTAGCCCATGATTATTTGGCACCACACTCACATACAATTGGCTTGTACAAACAAACACATCATACAACTGGCACCAAGGGGTGAATCAAGGTTCACCAAGCAAGGTGGTTGTGTCACTTGCGAATTTGAAAAATCTTGGTTAAACGTAAGGCCAATCCTAAATTTCTTCACGTCCTAAAATTAGGCAGTTTTGCTATGAATCCTGACATATGGGTTAATGTTTTCGAAAATATCTCGGTTGGCTCATAGGTTTTGAAATAATGTACTCTTGTGATCCTCTTGCATGAATACTTTTCTTGTCCAAAGAAGTATATGTGTTTCACTCATGACCCTCTCAAATTAATATGTTGAATTATCACAGGGGTACAATATTGATAATGTATGAGCTCACACCTTAAAAAAAGTTAGGTCGAAAGAAAGACTTTGTGGATGCATAATATCGACTTGTTTGCGTGGACAACCCAACTATCGGAAAACAAGTAAATGCATTATGTTCTTATCTTATGGCATATTCAATTGGTTCTCCTTGGGATCTCACTTTTATTATCATTATTTAAACAAAAGGGATATCAATGTGATGTACTTTCTAGCTGGTTACATACCACCATGCATTTGTGTGTCACCGTTATAAAAACGAAGAGGCTCATGACTCATCATCATGTATTGAATTCTTTATTAATATACATATAATTACATCTTTTGAAATATGGATAGTGTTGACAAGTTATAAAGGTAAAGTTAGTCATTACAAGATATTGGTATTTTATTGTATGGGTTTTCGTATGACTATGAAATTCTTGGCTTGCATGTTATATACATTAAAAGAGAATGGCTTGCAATATTGAAAATTCTCAGATTTTGTTTGTTTTGCTTGTGAATAAAGATCTTACACCTAATATCTCAACAGGTACATTTGCAAATTTTGTAACCTCTCTGTTACATGAATTAACATAGCCAGACATTATTCTTTGGGGGGATTTTTCATCATGCTAGGTTGTTTTTGTGGCATTTTACCTAGTAATTGAACTTTCACATTCTTACATTTAATCATTTGTGGCTAGCATTAGGAGGATGCATAATTTTACATTTCATGATATAGTGGACACCATTAAAGAATGTCCAGAAGTATATCGCATGTGTACTGCATTATATTGTTCTTTGTATCTTGAATGTCAATAGAAACGTGTGCGACTCCCATCTTTTCTCTAAGAATGTAATAAATATGATCATAAACGCTATGATTCTCATCACTTTAGTTTCTGCATATATTGTTAAGGTCATGATGTTTAAAACCCAATATTAAATCAAATTTGCTTCTATCTTCATGCTTCATTCTTAAAAATTCAGTGTTTGATATGTTGATTTATTGAATATGGATTTGTATATATCAAATTAGCAATTCTTGGATAAGATTGTACGATTGTGTATACATGAGACACATATTTCTACAACAAAGGGGGTTTGCATAAAGCCAAATTATCATGATAAATGTACTTGTATGCATAGGTTTCTAATGACATATCAAAGTTTCATGCTATCAAATTTCATAGAGTGAACAATTAACACAATTGTTCATTATCACAAGAGATGGAGTTTTGTGATATAGATGGTTTGATTGTGTTGCTCATGTCGTTGACCAGTTGAATACTAGGTTCAATCATTTAATCGATAAATACCGTGTCTCAAAACAATAGCCCCATGAATTCAATAAGATATTGCAACATTAGCAACAGTATAAGAATCAAGAAGTATTAGACAAGAAAGAGGTGCTTTTGTTTCATGACATTATACACACCATAGCTTCAGTTTGGTTTCCTAACTCTTCTAGTGGATATTTTGGTACCGTATTTGTTCCCCAACTCTTCTTGAATCATAGGATTCTAGTATTGTGTCAATTGTGCATACATCATTTACTGTAGTGATAAATTGTTTTATCATCAAAATTACTTACTATTCCTTACTATTCTTGAATGCATGTTGGTATCTTTTCATTGTGTATTTTGTTCATATGTTCTAAAGTTAAAATTTGATGGCACATATGGAGATTGTATCTTAGTGAATTTGAATGACTTGTTCACATGATTATTTCTAAGCAACATATTGCAGAACTCACATTCACACCAATGGGCTCCATGAAGATCAATTTATATCATGCCCAATCTCTCGATTAGCAATGTAGTCATAGTATGAAGTGCCTCTAAACATTCAAAGTTTGTGGTGCGATGGTCAAGAACTTGGTATTGTCAATCACTAGCCCACCCAACCCTTGTGCCTCAATAACACCTTCACTATAAATCCTAAAATATCCCTGAATGCATACATCTTATGATCCATAAACAATGATAACAATGATACTCAATCACAACCATCAAACAAGCTTAAGACAACATGGAAATTGATGGGTTAGTTATACATCATTCCCTTTCTTGGAAGTTACTAAGTTGTCTTTGGCACATCCTCAATGCAACACTAGTGAAGATTCCTCAAATTAAAAGACGAAATCTTGGTTATAGAGAAAGGGGCAGAAAAGAAAGGTGCAGAACATTTAAAATTAACTCGATTTTATACAATAAAAAAATGATAGACTCAAACTGAAATTAATTACACATTCCAAAGTTAGTTACCTGGTATGGTAGAATAACAATGTTCACCCCTTTTTTTTACATACTCAATACTCTATATAGTGGGTGTTCATAGAAATAATCCACTCTACCATTAGCCAATACAACAATTATGTCTATGGAGTTGGTTGCTGAGTAGCAGCAAATCCTTTCAAAACTATCTATGTACATTATGGATTTAGTGAATTATACATCATTTCTCTGGGACTACCCCCTCCTTCAACTTGCAAGGAGCAAAAATGTGGATTATGATAATAATAAATAACTCTAAAAATGTCAATCTTATCACATTCCTGGTATATTATTGGATTATCAATGACATCACATGTGAGGCATTATTTGTTGGACATTTTAGAATAATCTTTTCTTTCTTCATATTTCATGATGTGAAAGTTATGATCCGATCTGCAATACCACTTCTACATAGTGGACATTCTGTGCATGCAACCGCACAACGTTTGCATACTGCAAAGAAAATATAACGAATTAGACAAGATTATAACAAATGTTTTTTCTTTTTGTGGGGTTGGGCATCCTTGTAATTTGCATTGTTTAAAACAAAGTGATACAAGTAAATATTCCAAATTAACAGTGTTTCACTTCATCTTTCTTCTAGATAAAATGCAAAAAAAGCTAGATTTTGTTACGCAAAAGCATGTCTTGCACATTTGAAACTTACAACAAAAATGTCGGCAAGGGAGAAGAACAGCTGCCGTCGGAGCCTCGAAGCAGATCTTACAAACATGGCTATTCCTGTCATCATCATGTTGATGATCTATGCTATCATGCACTTCGTTTGCTCTTCCTTTTCCCAGTTTATCTTGGGTTCTTGCCTACATGATTACACACAAACAAGACCATGCATAGCTTAGTTTCGATATCCATATTTCTGGAACTCTTTTTCATAAAGATATCTAAATATCCACGGTGGAACAAGACATTGCATGTTAAAATCGATACCATCTCTATGCCCATAACAAATTATCAAGTACAAAATGTATAAAAATGTGTGATGGTGTGTAGTGCAAAAGATCAAGGGCATGGTTCAAGCCTAAAGCAATGCAGGTCTCATCATAATGTCACAAAAGAGTTTTTCTACACTGAAAGTTCATTCAGCCTTAAAGTAAAAGGTTATAATTATCCACAACCCAAAAGGTTTTTAAAAAACCATAACTTAAAAAGCGAGAAAGAAACACACCTTTGCTTGAAACAACTTTGTCAAAGCATCAACATGAAGTTGTTGAAGTTCCTCTAGAGCATTGAGATGTAGACCCTCCAACTCCTCACTCTGCTAACACATCCATCAAAGTTTTACTCTAGTTTGCAATAGATCTTACAAGGTAAAAGAACAAGATCTCTAGACATTTTAGAATTTTGTAGTAAATATATGTATATATACATATCCTAGTAACCTTTAGTTGAGATACGAGGGATGAGAGTTGCAAATTCCTCTTTCTTTCTTCTTCAAGATTAGCTTGTAACTCTTCAATGGTATAGAGTTCTTGTGATATCGGTTTCTTTTTCATGGGTATGCTATCATCAGTATCTCCTTGAGTATCGATACTAGATGCATCACTCCCAACATTATCATGAGCTTCAGGATTCAAAAGAAAAGGATTCATCCCTTTCTCCTTTTTTAACCTAGCAAGCTGGACCCACATTCCAGCCAGGTCATTTTCGAGGTCACTCTCCCTTTTCTCAGACATTTCAAGCTTTTTTCTCAACTCTATCTCGATATCTTCCTTATCAGCTAATGCGAGTTCCAAACACTTTTCCCTCTCTTTTCTTGCATAAAGCTCCCTCTTGACATCCTCAGGGTCAAGGTTCCAAGCATCAATATCATCATACATGTCATCGGTAACATTCTCCACACTCTTACGACTATATTTTCTCTCCATATTTGGAGAGTACACATCAAGTTCCTTAACGTCACATGATCTCTTAGATGCCTCTTTATGTGATATAGCTAAATCTCTTGATAGCTTTGAGTTCTCAAAAGACAACTTAGTAACTTCCTCAGCTAGATTCCTCAACTCAGCTGCAGCTGCTGATGCGAGCTCTTTAGCATAGGAGGCTTCCTCAGCTAGCTTCTGGCATTGCACTTGCAAACCACCATTTTCTTCACGTAAAATAACCTTTTCTTGTTTGAGATTTTCTACCTCTGCAGCCTGCCATAAAATGTTACCAAAAGTTAGAAAGGAGAGATTACGTGCTAAAGCACAATTTTGAAAGCATTACTTTTATATATATCATACAAGAGACTTAATCAATATTGCTTATAATACCCACAACTCTAATTTACTTTATTAAATATCTAATATATTAGAAGCATCAAGGTGGTGTGGTGACGCTTGTGCTTCGCAACCCCCAGCTTTCCAACAGTGCAGAACGTAACTTTGATTAACCCACCCTTTCAACTGTGATTTTTGCAGAACCATAAGGTTTTCGGTTCAATCTTCTTGAGAAACGAGGTGCAATGTTGTGTTTCATTGTAAAAAATTATTTATGTTTTTTCTTTGAGCCATGCACGCTTAACTTCACTCCCTATAAACATGTCCTTTCCATGAATTTACTATCCACAAACCTAGACTTATGAAACGCAGCAATGTTAACAGTGGAGAGATAAGAAATCCACATATAGTACCAATTTCAACATCTGACTCTGCATGCTAGCATTGCGGTTAACATTTCGTGAACTCCCTCTGGAGCTATAGCTTTCTGAGTCCGAAAATTCGGGTTCACTTCCTCGACCCCTTGTTTCACTTGTTGAGGAATTCATGTTAAAGCAGCCTCCTCCATTCACTTGAGGCAACTCCTGTGGATTGTTGTTTCTTTTTGAAAGCATCCAAGAATGGCCACTTGCAACTTTTTTCTCATTCATGTCATCAAGCGATGAATCATTATTATGCTGACATTGCATGTGGACAACCATTCGTTGTAGTTGTTTCAGCTCAGATGACTAAAAAAGAATAGCAAACGATGATCATTTTTGTCGTTGTGTAATATTTTGTATATGTTAATCAACATGAAAACTTCATAGCATTATACCTTATTTTCCAATTGGTCTTGGAGTGTTCTATTATCTGCAATCTTAACCTGCATGAAGATCATGAAGCTTCAGGATCAACAATATTATATTTATATAGTCAAGATATCAAAATATGTAAGGGTAAGCAAAATTATACCTCCAGCTCAAATTCTTTTTCATTCAATTGGCTCATCAGCTTGAGGATTGCCTACATATATATGTAGAGCACCAAATTTGTAAAGAGTTTCTAAATATCATTTAGCACAAGCAACCGTATCAACAAAAAACGTTTTCTTGCCTCTGATATGTCTGTAGATGAAGCATTTTCTAAAGTCGCTTTTCCAGTCTTTATAATTTGCTGTTCAAGTTCCCGGATTTCTTGTTCTTTTACACCGATTTCAGATTCCTTCAAAATTATTTTTCATAAATTTCTTATAACAAGCATATGACAATACTACTGCTAGAATATCCATGTCATCAATAAAAATTACGTACTTGTAATTCTACATTATCAGAGCTTTCTGTTGGTTGGTTTGATAATCGTTTTTCAGAAGTTGTGCAAAATGCAACCTCTCTAGCTAACATTTTCAGTTGTTCTCTAAGTAAATCCATCTGATCAGAGATTGACTCTCCATCCTGGAAAACATAATACTTGTGATGACAATGAAATTCATTTGAAAGGTGAAATAAAATACCTGTTACAAAGTATTTGAGTTTTCTGACATAAATATGTTGATATTACTATTATTTTGGGAATGTATATATATAAGCACCATGGATAGATCTTTCATATGCTCTGACAGAACACTTACAAAAATTGAAGATGGTGCTTCATTTTTTCGGTTGATAACATCCTCTTCTCCTGTTTCTAGGCGAGTTAACGAATCCAGATGACCTTGACTTAATGTAGATGATAAAGAGTCATTCAGAAAGACTTCAGCATCAGCACTTCCATTCTTCTGCATGGATTATACATTATAAAACTGACAATGTATATATTCACATAAAATTGGTGTAATATTTGCAAAAAATTTGTATTTCAGTCATCATCAATCAAAACTTTACACCCACGGTGGCTTCAAATGTAACAAATCCTGTATATGTATTATATGCAAACCAAACAGTTTGAGTAAGTTTAGAATATTATTCAAATTCTTTAAGTATGAAGAAAAACAGTCACAGGTAAGCTTAAATATATTTTTGATAGTGGCAGATAGTATCATTATTCTATAACGGTCCTACAAACAGTGTGCTTCCAGTGTCACCTAATTCACCATTCATACATAAATATGCATGATCAATTTCATCTCGTTCAATGCAGTAAGACAAGAGGGCTATATAAAAGTAATACCCGAAATTTCAACCATCCAAGTATTCCCCTTCGTCTATTTTTTTTCTCATCTTTGATATTTTCTACCTTCCCTTCAGATGGAGACTCCAAAGCATGTCCAATCAAACCCAAATCATCGTTGAAACCTAATGCAAATGCTCGTCTTCTCTCCTACATGGAAACAAACTGTCATAATAAAAACTCTGGATATTATGACATTGCAAGAACAAAATGTCAAGATTTTTCTCTTTTTCCATTTACTAAAGGGCTGAGGTCGTACTTTCTCATCTCCAAATGAGTGTCTACGTCTGTGACATGATAGCTTAGTTTCTTGAGATGTTGCATTAGTCCGAGTCGATACAAGAATGAGCTTGGTCAGCCGTTGAATTCTGCAAACAAGGGCTGCTTTTGCTCGTTCTTCTTCTTCTAATCGAGATCGTAACTTCATCTGTCCTGCCTCCATCTGAAAAAATGTGTCCAAAAACATCACAAATTGAATATTGAGGAAGAACTCCAGAGGCCACTCATGCACATCTCTGCTTTCGTTTTCCTCCTTTTGTCATAGAATATACTGCATTATCTTAAAACAATGGAATACAAAAATCTCATGTTTACATCTACTATTACTTTAACTCACGTCAAGTTATTGATGCCCTAAGAAAGTGCTTTTTATGTGAGAGGGGGAAATGAATCCCATTGAAAAGAATTCGTGATCATCCAGTATTTTGGCTGCATCCAATTTTACATAACTGGATTACAGAATTTTCATACTCCGTGGGTTCAACAACATGTCAGGTATGCCAAACATTATAACAGTTTCAGAAAATATTTCTAGAGATTACTGATCACAATACATTCTTTTTTCTTGCTGCATCAATGCCTTGAGCACATTATGCTTAATACTAATGTAATGAATAACTCACTATCATCTTTAATAGTTCTACCAATTCTTTTGAGTAGAAATGACTTAGATAATGTGAATGACTTTCACAGTACAAAGATCAGTACCTCTTCCCGGATAGAAATTAGATCCTCTTCAGGTGTCCCTCTCTTAAGCTGATTAAGCTCCTCTTTTAAGCTCATGATCTCCTTTTGATATCGTTTTAGTAATTGCTTTTCATCAACAATCTGCAAAGCATAGATCACAGCAGATGTATATTTAACACACACACCTCATGGATTCTCACGCAATATGACAAAAAAGAAGAGAAAATAGAAAGTGTTTCTCACCCGATTTGGTGTAGCTTGTACAGTAACACGCTTAGCTCTTTGAGCAAATTTCAGAGTGTTATGTGTCTCTTCCATGTTGCTTGAGGCCGGAGTAAGTGTACATATCAGCTATACATACATTGTGTTATTTTCAGGTTTTTTAAATATATATATATATATATATATATAGGGTTTGAAAGAGTTCCCAGAATGAGGACAAGATGGCTTGTGAGAATCGTTACTTACAGAGACTTTTGCATTACCCCCCAGAGACGATTGAAGAAGCCGTGTAAGTTTAGAATCACGATAAGGAACATGCATTGATCTGCCCTCACTTAGCTTCCCAATCACCTTCATTTTATAAACAATATTAAAACTTCAGAAAAGAAAAAACAAAACTTGTTCAGCATGCTTACATTAATAACATATACACCTCAAACTTACTGTGCCAAGGGTTAACAAGCTTTTGTTGATATATGACCCTTCCTTCATCCTCAATCCAGTTGTCTCTGTCTTTGAGCTCTCGGAACCCGCTAGGTCAATCAAATTCTACATAATGAATGGCATAGTGAATTCTCAATGAAGTACACAATGCATGCAAATAGATAGTTGGATAGATGGATACATAGATAATGTTACAGCATACCAGCTGGGATATTGTTACTTCATCACCTTCATCATAAAAAGTCGAGTCCCTTGACCTACTCTCTACAGTCTACTCAAGATAAAGAAAGACCAGTGAGATGATTTGTTCTTTGAAAAAAAATCCAAAAATATGGTTCATTATTAATATAGATGATGCCCACCAAGGTAAACACAGTATGACTTCGGCTGCTAAGCAAATTGAAGTTATTTGATCCCACATGACGATGTTCTAGAAAAGCAATAGGGACTATGTTTCAAAACCAAGCAATAGAAATTGTGTCTAAATCTGTTTTTGTTTATATAGTGGTTAAGGTAAAGACTACCTTCTCCAGCTGCTATCAGTGATAGGGCATGTGTTGGTGATGAAAGAACTTCTTCTTTCAGACCCTCAACATAAGTACCCTACATAATAAATTTATCACTACAAATCCTTAGGCATTGTAAGATGCTGAAGAGTACAAAATAACAAAGATTTGTCGTTAAGTTTTTGGTACCTGGGAATCTTCTCGTATCCGAAGATTTTGACCGATTGGATTCAATAGATCATTGATAATCTGTCAGTAGAAAAGATATAATAAAGCTAGGGACTAAACAAACAATTCTGAAATTTTGAAATTTCATAAGAATTTCAGGCACTAATTATATTGTACCTAAGAATTGGAATTTGGTGCATAAACAAAGGTTAAGTGTACAAGAAAAACCTCATTATAAATTTCTAAATATGAAAGGCGTAGAAGATATTCCCGATTTGGATTCTGTAAATTCAGACAAACAGTAGAAGTTACACAACAAAAAAACATTTTCTTTGAATCAACTAAAAGCAATCGGAGATGATATACTTCTTGGATGACTCTGAACACATCCCTCACTGCCAATGGGATGATTCCTGGAGATTTAAGGTCTCCCTGTTATTGGAAAAGGTGTGAATAAAAGAAAACAGTGTTACTGTAAAAAGATATAACATACAGAAACAAATCCAATAGAACCTGATGATATTTTTAGTTTATAATGTTTTTTATTTTGTGCTTACATGCATGGTATGGGTCTTCCCACTGCTTGTAACACCATAGGCAAAAACAGCACCTGATGTAAGGAATTGATGGAAAGACGCGATGGATAAATAATGTGTGGAAAAAACTTGAAAGAGTACTGGAATAGACAGACATCTCATATACATTATATGTACACATATATCTATACCATTGATTCCTTCCATGGCTGCATGAACAACATTCTTTGCAGCAACATCATAAATGCTTTTGGTTGTCGTCGCAGGTCCAAAAACCCTATCTGGAGACATAAAAGACTTTGTTAGGCACTGCACAAGAACTAGAAGAATGAATCCAAATTACATCACTTAAAAGTTGAAGTTATTGTTTCTTCAGAGTGGCAGTTTTCTTTTCGAAACAAAACTCAATTTTGTTTTTAAAACATTGAAGGGTTCTTTTCTCACATTTTGCAAGAATGAAACTTGATGACATAACCATAATTGCAAAAGGATTCCTACAGATCTTTTTCATTGCCTTGAAATAATACTTAGTGAGCTCATATTATGTGAAGAAGTAATAAATATTCATCTTTACCAATAGGAAACTCATATAATGTGTTGCATATGTTTATCTCCTAATTCAGGACAAGCAACAGCCTTAAAATGAATGCTATGTAAAAGTTAACTTACATTTAGAAAGAACTTATCTTTTGCTTCTCTTTTTAAAACTTTCCAGAAAAAGGTATACATTAGTATTAAGGATTACATACATACAGATAATTAACCCCATTTTTTTACCAAGGTTAAGTTCTGCTATCAGATTAAATAAATACTTTGGTGTAGAGTAAAATCACTCCCCCTTGTCCCTAAACCCCCAATAAGATATACATTTACTTCTCATGAACATTTGACTTATAGATGTGATACAAAGAAAGACACTTAGGATATTTACCAAAACCATAAGCGATGGCAGGATTGTATTCACTCCGGACGATTGAATCCCCTTCTGCATACCAAGCTACTTCATCTCCTTTCTGCATTTCTCTCACACTGAAAGGAAGAGGATCACATCATGCATGGTGAGGAAACAATGTGAGAGGCAATGCTTGGATTGGCTTACATGCACATACCCATATGCTTACACATACAATTGCAAATGCATTCACTTAAACAGGCATATACCCATACACATGCAAATGCAAATGCAAATGCATTCACATAAACATGCATATACGCATACACATTTCCATTTACATACATATTGTGAAATGCACCACAATAGACATGTTTACATATTCTATATAAATCATCTAGAATAATTACGAAAATACTGAAGGTCCATATTTAAATTTGATAGAACAATGTGTATATAAGATTAATCAAATTACCTATTAATTAGAAAATTCCAAGGGTCCATTTTCAAATGTGGTAAGTCAACACCACAGAAAAGAAACAAAGCCAAAAAATAATAGATTTGATTATGCGCAAACAATTGAGAGAGTATGTAGAAGAAGATAAAAAAGGACAGTTCATATTCAAGATGAATCGAAAACAAAGCAAGGCAAAGCAAAGGAAACATGCCGAAGCAGTTACGAATAGTTAATTTAGAGTAATTAGAACAGACGGAGGGTTCATATTCAGACTTAACAGCTTAAATAGAGAACAATGGTAATTTAGAGTATTAGAATAACTTGAGTGTCTATAGAATTAATATGTTCTCTTTTGTTCAATTTGCGCTGCTTTTTTGCTTTACCTTCCATTGAAATAGAGAAAAAACAAAGTTATGAATATGTGTGTGTGGTAAGCATAAATATCCACACATTGTAGATCATTTAGAGTAATTATTACAAGTTTAATGTTCCAATATTCTATTTTGATAGGTCAAAAAAACAGAGCATGAGAAATATCAAAAGATAGCAAGAAAATGTCTCATGTTTAAAAACCCTAAAATTTACCTCAAAGGCCTGAATCTGACAGTGACTAAGACAGTCTCTTTGGTTGAATCTGTGTGTTTTAGGATTTCTGAAGCAGAAGTACCAAAATTGAACTTGAAAGTAGAGCTAGGGTTTCTCCCATTGATCAATAACTCGTGACTATCATTGTAATTACTATTATTATTATTATTATTATTATTATTATTATTATTATAGTGTGAATTATAACCAGGAATCATCCCATCTACAGAACTATAGAGATGATTAAATGGTGATCTTCTGTTGCTGCTAAATGTGGACGCCATCAAAGCTGAAGAAGAAGATGGAATAGCTCTGAGGTGCTCTGTTTCTGAAGGAGAAACAAAAATGGGTAAACGGGAACAGGCGCACTGGCTGACAAGAGCTATAGCATTGAAGAAGAAGAAGAAGAAGAGTGAAGGAATGAAAAAATGTGTCAAAAAATGAACAGAAGTGCTGTTCTTTTTTGCTTTTTGCGTTCCTTAGTGTCTGAGTGGACTTTCTTCAATTCCATATTTTTATTTCCTTTTCACTATTTTTCTTAGGTTTCTGTTTTTATTAATCTTCATTTATCATCGAATTAATAATATAAACAAATTTTTTTGGAAAAAATAATAAATAAACATTTAAGGAATGTTCATCTGTATATATATACATTTTCTTCACTTTTATTTATTTATTTATCTTCCTGTGGAAAACTGCCCGCTTCAAATAAAATCCAAATTTTCCCGCCCAAAATTATTTGAAAAACAATCGAAATTCTTTAATAATTTTGCTTGAGCTACCTATTAATTTATGTGCTTTTTTTTTATTAATTTGTTTGCTGCTTTTGCAGTTATTTTAATTCATTAATTTATTTTTTAATTCGTTTCTCCTTTCGATGCCTGCCATCGAAACATTCATTTTCTTACAAATCAAAACGATTTCTTCTCCTATTTTTTCAATGAGTGCTTTTATGAAGCATATCAAGCCTTTGAAGCAATTTTGGGAAAAGATAACAAGTAACAAAATCATTCGTCTCTTCAATTCTTTCAAGACCTCAATGTTCCTCTTAATAGCCTCTTTGCTTCGAAGGTTATCAATCAGCCCTTCTTTGCAAGTGCATTGGATATCTCATCCGAAACACATATATGTTTCCCCATGCATTGACATGGTTCTCATGTTTGATGCATTGATCTCATTGACTAATGTGCCTTACTCAAATGTTGGGAACTTCTTCCACAATCGGTTTATGTCGGTTGGAAAGTGGAAATGTTGAGAACTTCTTCCCATGGTCAATTCAGTTTTGTTGGAAGAGTTCACGAACTTCAATCTTAACCACCAGGTTATAACTACTAACCAAGAGTGGCATTGTCGCATAAACCAATCATAAGTCTTGCATTCCAAACAATTTGGATAACGTTAGGGGCAATAGGAGTTTTCATTTGTCGATGTCAAATGAGCCTTGATGAATTTCAGTTCCAAACCAACCAAAAGTCTCACATGCCAAATGATTGGATCACATTGTATTTTCTTCTTCCCTTGGTTCATTTCATGCCAAAGAAACACTCCTCAACGTAAAAACCTTTCGAAGTTTCACTTTGTTTTCATTAATTAGTTGTTTAGGTAGGTAGATGAGGGAAAATGTGTAAAAAAGGCCAATCTAGGATATGTCAGCTATTTTGTGAGGAAGGGGAGAGGGAGTACTCTTCCAAGTGGAAAAAGATACCGCTTTTTGTTTTTATTGGTTGCCATGTCAAAACCTGACAGAATGAGTATGTATGTGTGCTGGAAAGTAAAGATAAATCATATATATATAAAGAGAGAGAGAGATTGATACTTGCATCGTGTGTGGAATGTAGGGCACCAAAAGGTTTTCCTCCACTCAAATGTGTTAAAAAGAAGTTATATAGTTTCCTATCACTTGTTACTGTTGATAATGCCTTAGGTTATTATCTACATGGTATGATTGTTACATGTAAATAATAGATAGGTTTTCATATGCAAAGTTCTTTATCCTCCCTACAAATCATGTCATCTCCATTGCAGGATCTCACTAATCAAGTTCCATGAAGTTGGTTGCAGAACATGGAATTGTATACTTAACATGGAGCTACCTCGATCACTTACTAGGATATGCACCAATACTCTCATTGCTTTACACTAATAATTATAAAGTTGAACTTAAAATATGAAAATTGTTGTTGAAGGAAGGACCCAAGCAATTTAACATTAGAGACATAATTATACAACATATATCGGCATGAAATATCAACATGTATCTACATGTACAATGGGTTGCATTAAGGAATTGTACCAATACAACCCATTGTTTGAAATGACGTGAGAATAATATATGTAGTAGTAGTAACTCTGCATTCAAAGGTTCATTTAAACCTTTCTTCGACACTCTTAAATTATTATGAGACACTCAAAACATTTAATGGCCATGGCTTCTCAATTGTACAACTTTGTAGGCCCCGTGATATATTGCCTATTCATTCTAACCTCAATTAAATGCACAAAACATTTTTACTCTTCTCTAACATCAAGGTCTGCATAGATTTTACGTGTATAGCGTACTTTGTTACCGATTAACTTTGAATGGACACCAATTGGTACATTTTGATTTTCAATATCATAAATGGAAATTTAACTTTTTTGGAAAACGAACTAAAATCAAAGGGAAAAAATAGCTATGGAACAAGAAGTGCATTCGTGGATATAATTTAACACTTACACGCTTAATTAATAGTGATGGTGTAGAGCAAAAGAGTGTTAGTATTGAGCCCCATGTAACACTCGTGGTTATTGGCATCTTGATTGCCGTGTTTTGAATATTTGAAAAAGTTTAGCAACTCATATTCTTTCCCCTATCATTGTTTGCAATGGTGACCGGAAGTAAGATTGGTTGAAGGCTATGAGATTCTTTTCAAGGAATCACCATCATGTATGTCTCATTCACATTTGCTTTTTATATCTCATAAACATGCAAGGATGCATCCACAATAAAAAAACTTCATTAGGATCAATAAAATCATGAAAATTGAAGGGGCATTGATACTACAACCACCCTTTGTGTGTATAGTTGTAAGTAAAATTACACCAAACATTTATCCTAATCACTCCATTTGATCATGTAAATTGACCACGACACCTTTCTAGTAGTTCCTGCAACCCTAAAAGAGGATCAATCATATTATGTGACCATAGGACATAATCTAAACTTAATGGGCTCTTTTTCTTACACATCATTTACATTCTCAAGGATATGACATACTACATCTTATCAAGCAAATTCCAAGGGCACACTAATGGAACCCCTTCTGACTTCAATTATCTTCTACACATCCACTACTTTGACATGAGTTGCCTTGGCGATGATAGTGACTACTATGGGATAAATGCTAACTGACTAGATACTCCCATATATCTTTTAATCATAATAAGCATTTAGTTTTATACAAATGTTTGATCCAATAGCTATGTTAGATTGACAACACTATTGGGCTTCTATTTGGGGCTAGGGGTGTATGAAGGGGACAAGGAGATATTTATAACTTAGAATAAGTACCCACGCTTATAACTTAGATAAAGTATCCACGCTTAAGTCTCAAAGCATTTGGGATGGAGGAATACAAGCCAAAATCCAAGTCGATGGATGACAACCTATAATTATTGAAGGCTACAAGTAGGAGGTTGGATTGGGGGACATATATCTAACTCTAGATTGAGTCTTGTATACATAGGTACATAATATGACATTTGGCATACATGATGGGATTTTAAGGAAATATTATAGTAGATCTAGAAAAGAGTAATTAGCAAAATAGGATACATATTCTTAGGTACCCAAAGGATACCATTGGATATAACATCACTTTGACGTTTGGCCCAAGAGAAAATAAAGTTATCTAGTATTATGATTTTGATTGAGCTAAGAACGAAGAGAATAAGGGCCAACCTCTCCATCTTCTTTCACCCTCAGGTTCATAATATTTTCATGGACCAACATGGATTAATTTCATGTCTCTCTATTCTTACCATGAACGCAGTACAAAGTGGTGGGTTATGTAGAACGTGAAGTGGTAACATGTCTGAGAAATTGTCAAAAAAATTTGAGATGCAATTTGAAGGAAAGTACTAGACATGGGTATGGTATGAGAGCCATTGTTTACATCATTGTTGCAAAGAATTTAGTATTCCATGAAAGGCCAAGCATACATACATCAAACACCACTTCACATGAGAGCTCAATTCAAATGAAAAGGCGTGGTTACAACATCGTCTAATAGAGGATGATTGTATAAAACTCTTCACTAAGTGCCTAGGACTTTGAGTGGATTAGGAAGAGAAGATGGAGAAAATACTAAGTTGGATTATACGAGACTTCACTATGTAAAATATGAGGTGGATTCTGAATCAATGCAAATGGCATAGTGGGTATGGGTAGAATTCTTAATGGAAAGTATTGGGTGTGAGCAAGCACCAATAACTATTTTGGGCAACTATTTAGGCTAGCCACTTCCTATAAAAGTAAGAACCTTACAACATACAATAAGGTTAAGTTGTCACTCCATCCTATAAGTTTCATATGTATCCACTCACTTAGGAACACGTGAGACATTACTCTCTTTGTAACAAATCCCTATATTGCAATCACTCTTAAACACCTTGGATAGTCTATATTTGTTTAGTTTCCTTTTATTACCATCTCCTTTTCAAGCATCCACTTATGCAATTCTCACATATTTTCATAATCTAACACTCGTGGCAACGAAGTCTAAGATTCGTAATCAAGACATAATTGCCACAATGCAAACAACATAGTCATTGTTCTATATTGGCAAAAAGTACTTGCATGCCCAAGACTCTTACATTGAGATGGAAAAGGAAGTCTAAAGGGTTAATTCAAGAGTACAACAAACCGTGGTTTGGTAAATATGCAAAGTCCTTTTTTAGGAACACGAAAACAAGTCATGACCTGTAGAACTATTCGCTTGAGTTTTTGATGTGATCATATTTGGCCATCATTATAGATCCTTCTCATGTTTTTATGCCTTGTTTCTATCCTTCATGACAAGTGAGCTATGGAAAGATTAATTATTTGATAAAAAACCTTTGTACACCAACTATTTCTATATAAGCTCAATGAAGATAGAGCTTGTGATGAGAAAGTATCTTTTACATGTCAAAATACCTCAATAAATACAATGGTAACCTTTAGTATTGGAAGCAAGATGACAATCTCACATGGCATTTTGAGTGAAACTATTTCTTTGGTAATAAATGGTTGGCAAGTTGCCTTTGGAAATGATTTTAAATGATAATGGATTTAAGATGGGACATGCTTTTTTTTGTCCCACTAGTGATTGAGAAGGATGCCATATTCAATTTCCTTAGACACCCATCAACCTAAAGGTATTTGGGTTGTTCCTTCACAAGCTTGGGTGTTATAACTAGGAAGAGTTTTCCATATTTCTAGTGGTTTTCATTGAAGGAGATTGAGTTTTACCTCCTTCTTTTCCAAGAAAAGATACTTATTAGCGTATGGAATGCCCTAAGGTTACACTTGAAATATGAACATTCGTAATAATAATGCCCTAAAGGTGTACATGAAACCCTCATGATTTAAAAAAAAATAAAGATTCACCTTGGTATTAATGGAAAGGTGCCCAAAGGCTACAAAAAACTCATATAGTAAAATATAACCGTCATACCCACCTCAACCAACATGTCGAGTAGCAAAAGCCCTCTTGTATGGTCCTTCCAACACGGGGAGCGGAAAAAATCATCTTGGTGGAGCATATCCCCACTTTATTCTCTCCCCAAAAGAGATGAAGACCATTGCCTTTTTCCAAAATTCTCGAAAGTGTTGTTGCTTACGAAACACAACCTCAATCTCACCAATTATTGCCTTATATTGACCTCTTAGAGTATGTATGAGCATAAACCATATGTCCCTGACTAATTCAACAACATTTTGTTTGACTTTTTGAAATACACATTTACATCTTGCCTTCCACAATACCCAAACTACGAAAGAAGATATTGTAAACCAAACCTTGTTCCTAACTATTAGTTTAAATAAACACTTCAATGTAGAGTAAAAACACTCCACCTTGAAAAATTTCGCCTATAAAATATTCCTTTGTCCCATATGGCATGAAACTCCAATCATCACAACTCTACCTGTTGCATATTACCATAACAATCGTATATTAGAGTGATGTTTGTGCACCTTGGGTTTTGGGTCTATCCCATATTTGAAGTATGATAAATAACTTATTGTTTGATGCTTTTGATGGAGAGGCAATATAACCAATATGTAGATTGAGTTTTACCGTAACAATCATATATTAGGGTAATGTTTGTATACCTTGGGTGTTGGTTCTATGTTATATTTGAAGTATGAGAAATTAGTTCTTGTTTGGTGGTCTTGATGGAGAGGCAATATAATTAGAATGTAGATTATGTAGATTGAAAGGCAAGTTTTCTTGGTAGTTTTCACAAATGAGTTATACATGCACCTTTTCCTCAAAGGAGTTTTCTTTCAACGACTCTTGATGTCCTCGAATTTTACTGAAAAATGTTGCAATGAAGTGAGCACATTGTGATTATGAGAGGAATATGCATAAGTAGTGGGCAGTGGACCAATTGACAACGTGTGGAATGAATAGATTGTGTCAAAATGTGATTCTTTGCTTCTCAAAATTGTTCAATGCATAATATGCATAGGTATCAAGTCTCCTCACTAGTGATCCAATGCTTCATCTCATATTTAAGAGAACATGAACTAAGTAGGATGAAAGAAATGACGCGGATTGTCAACAATAGGGTGTGCTCTAACATGCATTTGTAAGTGAATGTTCCCTTGTTGGGAGAAGAAGATAGATTTATGGTTTGGAACAACATATGCAATATAATGTGTAAAATGTATATAGTTTCCTCATTTCCCCCAAGTAATGATACATTGATGTTGCAAAAAAGCCTCACTCGTGGAGGAATCCATTGACACATATTAAGGAAAAGTGATGCATCCCATTTTCCAAACAATCTCTTCATACTTGCATCTATTTATAACTAGGTGTTTTTATATGTCATTCATACACATGCAATTTTACAAAGTCGATTTGATGGTTTTCTTAAACCTTACATATGTACATAACAATCGGCAACAATTGGATAGAGATTGTGCATAATCTCAGAGGGAGTTTGGATAGTATAAAAGGTAATACGCATCTAGCGGAGCTTAGGCGTGTGGAGTTTCATGCCATTTGGGACATAGGTATATTTTATAGATGACGTTTTGATAAGGTGGAGTGGTTCCACTCAACACCAAAGTGTTTATTTAAGCCAATGGTTAGAATTTAGAAAAACATAGGGGATCGGTGGTATATCTTGTATGTTTAGCCTTATGGCATTTTCTAATACTAATGTAGTATCTTTTTTGGAAAAAAAAAACAATCGGCAACAGTTCGGTTCAGTTTGAGAGGGTCAAAACCGAACTGTTTAAAAATTTTGAAACCTGAACTGAACCGAACCAAACCATGAAACCGTTTAATTGAACCGTTAAACCGCGGTTTAATGGTTCAGTTTTGGTTTTCAACTTAGGTAAAATTTTAATTTTTAAATTTATAATATTTCATTATTTTAAAATTTTAACGATGTTCCTAAAATGTGAGAATAAGGTCTAAAAATGAAAAGATTGTTTAAAAACAATTTTTAAAAAATAAAATAAAAAACCATTAAACTGTTTAAACCGCGGTTTTAGATTATTGAAACCAAACTGAACCCAAACCGAACCATTGAAACCATTAAGTCGTTAAGCCGTGGTTTTGCGGTTCTGAACTGTTTATAACTCTTTCCGACATAGGTTTCCAAAAGCTCCATGACCATAAACGTATTTCATGTGGTAATGATTCCGGAGATGGTTTAATAGCATGAAATGCATAACTAATATGTGTCAAGAAGCAATGATTGGACACGTATTTGAGGCTAGTTGATGGAATGAGAATATGAGAGAACTCAACCATGGCCTGCATTATTTAGGGATGGTGACACCCATGTGGCCTATATCCTAGTGCCCACGGTCTGCCATTTTCATTGACATGTAATTAGTGGAGGCATGGTCTCCATTGCTGTTGCACCCACCCAAGTGCTAATATAAGACTCAATCCCCTATGCTTTTGAAGCTTGCGCATGATTTGGCCAAAGTGTCGTGCCCCAACCTTCTCCATCAAATTTGATCAATGAGTGGTAGAGTCTACCCAGATAGTTGGCATACTTCAGTTTTATGTGCTTGTAAGCTAGATGCCTTCAAACTTCTTCATTTTTGATACCTCCTTTATAAAGTTTGCACAATCTTTTAGCTATAAGTTTTTGAATTGCGCTTCTTGTTTCAATCTCTACTTGGTGGGAGGAACACTCAATTGGCCTATTGCTTACAAGTGTTTTGTGGCATGTAGTGTCCATATACCTTGGTCTTTGTATGAATCCATCATGCGAGAAGTTCATGAAATGATCTTTATAGTAGGCCATCTTTGAAGGAAGATTTTCCCATGGTGTGACCTAAGTCATTTAGGTATAGAGAGTTGCAATATATCTCGTTAGATTACATTGTTCCATTTTGTTGCATTGAGAATGCACATTGCAATGGTGATAGAAACATGTCTAGGGTTTGGACTAGATTGAGAAATTTGTGTGGAAAGAAAACTAAATGTGGTCAAATTAGATAAAGCACTATATCGAAATGTGATTCTTAAAATTATGAACATGTTTAGTGAAAAATATGATAGTCGACAAGTCTCCCTGCCTAGGCCTCAATTTCTTTGGGAACTAAGTCATATGGAAGCAATGGAGAATGCAATTTCTCCATTTGGAGAAGAATATAGCTTTGTAGTTTGATGCAATGCATGAAACATGAGGTGCTCCACATCTTTCCCATGTGGCAAGATGTTGGTGTTGCAAAAGCACCTCATTCATGGAGGAATCTATTGATGTATCACGAAGCAAGAGTAATGCATTTCATTTTCTAAACCATTTTGTCACATCTTTGCATCTATGTTTTAAAATTTACACACTCATACACATATACAAAGGAGATGTGTATGAATTTATTTGTTTTGTAGCGGGTGTGGCAAGCAACCCATCCCACAAGTTTTGGGTGTGGCAAGCAACCCATCCTACTGAGACCTGGGGAATTCTTGATGTACATATTGATCAAATTTAATAACATTATGGGGTGTACCTCCCTTTGATTTATTCTCATAGACGCATATCTCAAATGGAATGCTTGATTGACCAAGTAGATCATAGAATAGTTGGGAAGGTTATTTGACGAGATAACAATATCATACTTTATACCCCATAGGTCATTTGGCTACAAAATAGCCCATTTCGAATGTAAGCTTTTTAAGATTGAGAGAAGAAAAGACACAATTTAAAAATACTTGTTGCCTTATTCATTTTACATTTTGACAATAATTTTTTATTTTTAGGTAGATCAACAACAAACATGGAAACGTTTTAATACAGGATGTAATGCTCCTCTAGGTCCCACTTTTCTCTCACTTTTTCAACATGCCTTTGGGTAGCTTGATAGGATTGTTGTTCAATATGAAATTTTCTTTAAAGTGCATGGATCTACTTTCAATAGAATCTTAGACTTTTTAAAGATCTCTTTACATCCCCAAATACTTTCTTCCTTTTTTGTTTCAATAAAATCTATACTAATTTTTATGATGTTTATTTATGTTACCGTTGTGTTGTTTTAGTGGGTCGCATATTGGTTGAGGATGTGAAGTCGATATTTGTGCGAGATTTGAGTTCAATACTTCCTAGAGGATTAAGGCTACACATTTGGAAGATTATAAATTATTTCAAGCTTGTGTCAAGTTTGGATAAGACAAATAACCATTCTTCATTGTTTAGTGGACCATATAAGCTTACAACTCCATTATTTTTTTAATAGTATGATTTATAGATGTTAAGTTTGTTAATCTAGATTCTAGACACACATTGGCATTGACATCTGCACGTCATGTCAGATGGATATTCATGGTTTAGCCTTTCATTACAATCATGCACATTTCCATGAACCATACAATGACTTCCATATTGTCCTTTCCATACTTTGTGCTCGAATGTTGTCGACGTTTCTTTGATTGGAGCACATTTGAACTAAAATTGAAATTCTAACACCAAGACCTTCCATGATTGCGTACTTTGAGAGGCACACACCAAGCATAATAGTTTTACAATGGACATGCCATTAGAAACATTTCTCTTAAACTTGAATCAACAACATCATCACACATTTTCGATTTGTAATTCTAGTTTCCAATGGACACATACTAATGCGCAGTGCACTTAATAATGTCATGTTTATTGAGATTTTAGCAATACTAAGGTGTTGTGTTAGTTAAGAGACATATTTATATGTGTGTGTGTGTGTGTGTGTGTGTGTGTGTGTGTGTGTGTGTGTGAGAGAGAGAGAGAGAGAGAGAGAGAGAGAGAGAGAGAGAGAGAGAGAGAGAGAGAGAAACACAACCTTTATTAACTAATGGGGGGTGATGGTGGGAATACACGATGCTATGTGATTACATTTATTCGAAACTCTCCTAGCTATGTTTGTTTATTTAGATGTTTAGTGAGACATGATGGGAAAATTGGAGAGGGAAGTGTGGATGGATATAACAATGGTATGGATATAGTTGATCTACGTTTATTATGAGGTGGTGATCAAAAGAAGGAGTACATTGGACCTAATGGGAGACATTAAGAAAAAAAAAATGTAATCTTTAAGCGCCTTCGCCTTCTTCCTCCTCAAATTCGCCCTCTTCATCAGCAGATGCATCTTGATATTGTTGGTACTCTGACACGAGATCGTTCATGTTGGACTCCGCCTCGGTAAACTCCATTTCGTCCATGCCTTCTCCGGTATACCAATGCAAGAAAGCCTTGCGACGGAACATGGCGGTAAATTGCTCGCTCACACGCTTGAACATCTCTTGGATCGAGGTCGAGTTCCCGATGAACGTGGCCGACATCTTGAGTCCCTTGGGTGGGATGTCACACACGCTCGACTTCACATTGTTGGGGATCCACTCCACAAAGTAGGACGAGTTCTTGTTTTGGACGTTGAGCATTTGCTCATCAACTTCCTTGGTCGACATTCGGCCTCGGAACATTGCGGACGCGGTGAGGTATCTCCCGTGGCGCGGATCGGCCGCGCACATCATGTTCTTGGCATCCCACATCTGTTGTGTGAGCTCGGGTACGGTTAGTGCGCGGTATTGCTGCGAGCCACGGGATGTGAGGGGCGCGAAGCCAACCATGAAGAAGTGGAGGCGTGGGAAGGGCACCAAGTTGACCGCCAGTTTCCGCAAATCGGAGTTCAACTGTCCGGGAAACCGCAAGCAACATGTCACGCCGCTCATTGTCGCCGAGATAAGATGGTTCAAGTCACCGACTGCATTAACATTGGTTCAATACAAACATTTCACAAAGAAATCTAAGTTATAGACTTGGAACAAAATGTTCGGAAACAATGGCATTATAATTCATCAAGCGGATGAGATGAGGAACAATAAACAATGGCATCAGTAGTGTGGGGTCTATAGGTGAAATGCTTACATGTGGGTGTTGTGAGCTTCAATGTCCGGAAACAGATGTCGTAGAGCGCCTCATTGTCCAGCACCATGCATTCGTCGGCATTCTCGACAAGTTGATGGACAGAGAGAGTGGCATTGTAAGGCTCGACGACTGTGTCGGAGACCTTGGGGGATGGGACGACGGAGAAGGTGACCATCATGCGGTCCGGGTACTCCTCGCGGATCTTCGAGATCAGAAGGGTGCCCATGCCGGACCCGGTGCCTCCACCCATGGAGTGGCATACTTGGAATCCTGTGATGATCAACCCACAATCACCATGAACATACAGAATCATCTACTGGATGAATTTACAACACACACACACACACACACACAAACGAACAATATGCATTCAATATCATTAATGTTCTTTACTCTTGAGAATTTTCAATAAGCATATTAATAGTGTAGTGTTCCATTCTTATAAGCAAGCATATGATGATTAATGATAACTACATTCCATTAGTGAAAAATGAAGCATATAATGGATCGTGTAAGAAAGAAATAGTTACATTTATTTTATCCAAAGAAAAAGAAATAGTTGTAACATTTTAAACAATCTAATTGTAGCATTATCAATGATGATGATTATTGCATTCATACATAACATACATAACATATATATATGTGTATTATATTGTTTACCTTGGAGGCAATCGCAGCTCTCCGCCTCCTTGCGCACAACGTCGAGGACAGAATCGATGAGCTCCGCGCCTTCGGTGTAATGGCCTTTGGCCCAGTTGTTACCGGCGCCGGTCTGGCCGAAGACGAAGTTGTCGGGGCGGAAGATTTGGCCATAGGGGCCGGAGCGGACGCTGTCCATGGTGCCGGGCTCCAGGTCCATGAGGACTGCTCGGGGGACATAGCGCCCACCGCTGGCTTCGTTGAAGTAGACATTGATGCGCTCCAGCTGCAGGTCTGAGTCGCCATGGTAGGTGCCCGTGGGGTCGATCCCATGCTCGTCGCACACCACTTCCCAGAACTTGGCACCGATCTGGTTGCCGCATTGCCCGCCTTGGATGTGAAGGATCTCTCTCATGCTGATGATGATGATGGACGCCCGGACTTAAAATCTAATATGTATTTTGCTGCAGAATGAATGAAGAAAGAAGAGAGGGAGGTAGCGATGGGTTTGCAGAGGGGAGGGGTATTTATATATACGCTAAAATTTGTTCTTATGATATGGAGGGACGTAGCGGTTGTTATAACTTCTTCTTCCATTGATTTATTTAATTGTTCATGCATGGCCACCCCCGCCACCCCACGTACCCCTCCGCATCTCAATCTTTTTTTCCTTCTTTTTTTAAACCTCTCTCTCTCTCTCTCTCTCTCTCTCTCTCTCTCTCTCTCTCTCTACGTGCATATGTGTTGTTCGTTCCTCCAATTGTGCCTTTTGCTTATAATTATTTTTCCACTATTTTCTTTTTCACTACTTAAATATGCACTTTTGTATAATTTTCTTTTTCACTACTTAAATATGCACTTTGGCCGGGTTTCTTACCCCCAAAGAGGCTTACCCATTTGTGCATTCATTTTGTTCATGGTAGTTTCTTCTTCTCTTTTTCTTCCTTCAATATTCACAACACATGAAGTGTGGTGGTGCTCTCCCATGCGTCTGCTATGTAGTCACTCTCTCTACATTAGCAATAGTTGACCATGTCAATGTGTATCAACTAGTTCTTCTTGCACGATAACAATAAGGAATCATCCTCACACCGAAATACTATGTAAAGAACCAAAGAATATACTTCTATATTGAAGGATACAATGTCTATGTCTTGCCGAATAGATTAAATAAGGTATGTGGTTTGTGTGTGCCTTAGAGAGAGAGAGAGAGAGAGATTATATCAAAGATACCATATTGTATTAAGATGTGTGGGTTCTTATAAGAACACATCCACTCAAATATTAATAAACCCATAATGAACTAGATAATCGATGCCTTAACACGAGAGGGGAGGGGAGGGGAGTCTTTGTTTGTATAGGAATTCTATGTGAGTACACAGAGAATTTAGGATCAACCTAGTAATGATAAGAGAGTTATGTCTAATGCATCTACTTCAATCAATGCAAGGTTGGAATCTCCCACTGGTAAGGGCAATGGTAGACTTTAGTGCACATACATGCCCAAAGGAGTGTTATATATTCATATGCAAGGTGTATGCTCAAGTAGGTTTCGATCATATCAATGTACAACATGCCAACAAGTTCACCTCAACATGTATTGTGCGAGTTTTCTATGTTTTCCATTCAAGGCAATCCCTCATTACCATTTCCTAACACCCATGGGATGATTTTGGGTAATCACTTCTTGGAGGTGACAAGTGGCGAAGGATGATCTATTTCGGGAGAAATATGGGATGGTTTAGATGTCTTCTTCTTCTTCTTGAAAGATTTTCTTCAATAGTATTAAGAAAAATGGCTTAGATGTCTTCCACCATAGATGAGATTATTGGGGGCTCATTGTCCACCTCAATTACGACTAGTTGGATAGTTTCATAACAATATCCATTGATGAATCAAGTGAACAACTGAATGCGGTTTCCCAAGCACATGATAACACCTAATTAAGCCAACATCATCAAAGCTTGTGGCTCTTTATGGTATTTTATAAATTTATTATCTTACATTCGGTATTGGAGATGTTTGTGTTGTTGGCTTCCTCATTATGACCTCCTATATTGTCTCATCTTCTTTGATTATGCCTACATGTGTGTTGCTTTTTGTTAGTAGTAGCATAAGGCTTCTCAAATCTTCCCTACACAGTTTGAAGCTACAATAGTCAAATCAATGCTACCCAAATACATAGGGAGTATGCCAATGAAGCTTTTACATAGTACATTATATTTTGTTATCAACTAAGGCTACTACAAGAATTCATCTTCATAGTTAATAATCCACCAATCAATCGAATCTTTGCAAGCCCTATTTCTCGTTATATAGGTATAGCTAATAGGCTCAAACTAGCTTTTTTACCTTAGTGCATGTTACTTGTTAAGGGAAATGATGTTATATTCTTTAGTTTTAACAACCTCGTACTTGGCATAATATTTTCAATCTAAAATATTGGTTGTATGCCAAATGCAAGTAAGGAACGTGGTCATATTGTAATATGTGCGGAGAATGGGTTTGTAATGTAATAAGGACCATTTAGGGGTTCTAACTTGTATAAAAGGGCAATAACTCTCATGTTAAAAGCGACCTTTGAGTGCTCTAACTCTAGGGCTACAATTTGCTCATGATTGTCTCCCTTTTGCATCCACTAAGAATTAAATTAATGATCTATTAATTGAGACACTCGTATGTTTCTTAGTTAGTATTTATTTACTTAATAACTAGTAAAATATATTTCTTAAATATGTGGCGATTAGGTGTGTGTTATTTTTTATTTAGCTTAAGTATCCTTTCAAGCTTCCTCATTTGGATTGAGTGGAGAGGTAAGTTATTCTATGTGGTAAAGTATAATGTGGTCTTTGCCATTGTGGAGTGACATCTCCCAATCCCTTGGTTAGTCTACCATGAGAAAAGTGACCTCCAAGGATTTGGTAGTGACCATGGAAGTGCAACACTCTAAGGCATGACCAGTCTTGGCCCCTTCGGAGAAACTCATTCAATATTTACGATAAGAAAGAGCTACCTTGAGAGGAAATTTTTGAATTAAGTAAAAAGCTACTTAGTCCAATTTGATAAGAAGCATGAGACCATGGCGGAACCAACATAGTTTACTTCTAACCAAGGGTTAAGGGACCATGGAGTTTGGTGCTCTAGTGTTGCAGATAGAACCTAGTAATGCTAGAAGAAAACCCAAATAAAGCACAAAATAAACTGCTATTTAGGGAGATGTTTACATAGGAGAAACAAGGACAATATGAGGCATAAGAGTAATATTTATTCACACATTTTTGTTTTTATGTGGGTTCAATTATGATGTACTAACATCATGCACGATTCATATGCTAAAAAATAACCGAGTACGAACTAAAAGTATCACACATGGCCTCAGTAAATCAGATAGTTTCTCAAATGATGACAAGCTAGTGCTTCGCTCCCATTTTTGAAGATGTTTATTTTATCAATATTACTCCCATTATATCTTCGATGTAAGTGACACCAAAGACCTGGTGGGAGATTACATCCATCACTGGAAACACTACTAATGAAAAGGTTGGGCAGGAAGACTCAACAATGAAGTGGCACAAAATAACGTAATGAGGGTTGTTAGCAATACAACAACTACATGTTGTATACATTCTAACTATCCATAGTGTTGGAAGCAAAAACGACGACTATATCAATTATTGGGGGGAAAGCGGGTATATTTTATTTTGCAAAAAGGGTGTCGTGCCTTAGCCCAACTCAAGAATTACAATCTTAACCAAGTGGGCACATTACCTAAGTGTATTATTATGTACTTCATGTTTGCTTTCAAGAAATTATTCAAAAAGAACTTAATAGAGATTCTTGTGTAGTCACAAGTGATGTCTTATTTGACTAGCTAAAGATTGTTTTCCCATCAATACACTCTAAATACAAAGAGGACATCATAGAATATTCATATTGGCCAATACTATTGTACCAAAATTGTGATCTTCATATTCAACAGTAAATAATTACCATAACTAAGCATCATGATTCTCATGGTTTCCCTTGGAGCCTAACCCTAAGAACCAAGGTGGTAATAACAGTTTATTTGCTATTTGTTTTCTAGCTTTTTAAAATGGAAGGATACGGTTGTAGCCATTGGATCTTGAAATTAAAGGATCGAGGTAAGTGAATTTGGCAAATTCCCTCCATGTTTCGTTGGAAATTGAGGATATGTTAATGTTTAGGAACCCCCAAAATTCAAAGTTTGGAGTTCCCCAAAGAAACTTCAATGCAAGTTTTACGTGTACTTGATGTGAATTTTACTTCATGTCAATTCTAGTTTTCTCACCACATTTATATAATAAAGTCAAATACTCATGAATTTGAGAAGCATATTCTTTCACCTCACTTGTTTCACTTCAAGAATACATGTGCATATTTTCCAATTTAAACATGAGTTTGTCAAGACGTTAGATGATTTTTTAACTCATTCATACTAAAACTCATACAGCCACTTATGATGTGAACTACAATCACACTCACCATGACTTAATTTGCATTTGTTTCATTAGGGTCCCGAGATTCATACACCCACGTTACTATCAAGCTAGAGTCACGTGGAGTGTCAATTTGCATGTCCTTTAGGGAAAGTTCCCCAAGTAGGGCATGAAATAAAAGTATTGCTTTTGTTTTTATTTTATTTTAAAATGTAACTTCCATTATCTTATATGACAAATTTGGTAAAGAATGAAGGATACCAGTCTACCTATATTAAAGAATTAAAACAAGAAATAGTGACAAACTATCCATTATCTAAAATAAATGTTTCTTCAAACCCCAAATCCAACATGTTTGTCTCCCCACTTCTAAAGTTGATATTAGTGAAAGATGCCCATGGTATATGTATATTCGTCTTGACCAATTGTTTTTTTTTTTTTTCCAAAAAACTCCTTCCATTAGTTATAAAATTTTACTTGAACAATTGTTAAGTATATGCAATTGGAATTGAGCATGTGGTCACAAAATCATGTTACTATAAGATTGATTGTATTCGCGATTTGGATTTCTTTATATATAATCCCAGCTCTTGGTTATTTTCCGTCAAAAATGTATTAAAGGTTTGGCCTACAAAGCCTGAACATGTTCAACGAGTAACTCTAGTTAGTGCCATGATTTTGGTATTTATTAAGCCTTTTGAATATGTCATCAACTTCTCGAGCATAAAAAGTTAAATACCAAGCATTTCTTCGTAGTCGCAAGGAAACGTCCCATATAGTTGTGAATAGCATTTAAACCATGTTCTTATCAAACGAGTCTCTATTTCCTAGATGATTACGAGTTTATTTGTCTCTTTGATATTACATCAACATGACAAAAATCACCTAGTCAATAGGATGATGAATATTATTCTTTCTTATCCTTATTTTCTATTCTAGCTCCCTAGTTTCCAATCTTTGTTGTTGGCCATTCATTTTAAGAGGAAATACACATGCCATTAACCTTTAAATAACTAAAGTCTACATTTTCTACACTCTCACAATACACACATGATAATATAAATTAAAAAGTGTCAAGTTTATTTTGACATTGCACAATAGTCCAATGCATAATTGCTATGCAATTTTCGGAAGTATGATCAAAGAGCTTGTTTATACAAACTTTCAAACAAAATTTCCGTAACCCACTAGACATGTTTTTCTACTAGTTTCGATGAATGATGTTAAAAAGTTTTTATATCAATAAAAAAGGCCCTTGGTACGTACATTGTGGATCCCTTAAAAACACACGTAATTTATCTAGAGAAGTTTATTAACTTGAAAATTTCATGACTTACAAATCACTATTCATGGAGCTTATATTAATTACTTTACAAGATCCCAATGATGAAAAGCACGACTAGATCGAAACATTTTTTGGAGTTTGTATTACACAACACAGATATGACTCAGGTTTGTTTCATATATCGGGATTTTTGTTTTTTTACAAAGCAACAAATATTAGAATGGGGATTGAACTCATCCACACACTACACTTTTTTCTTTCCGTCCTCGGGAAGAGGGAAGTCGACAAAAAGATGAAGGGGGGGGGGGAGGAGGAGAATCCTAAAGTGTCACCGTTGATGGTTTATAAAATGGAATAGATGCTCTCTAGCACGATCACGGGAAGAAAAAGGGTAAGTCGGAATGAATATTTTAAACAAAGTGATAAGAGAATTGGTGGGTTCGATTCAAAATTGGGCCGAGACGGCCAAGACAAGGAAAAGGGAAGCAAGTGTGAAAGCGATTTGTGTGTGGAAGAGAGAGGGGGCACCATGGACAAGAGGAGAGGAGGAAGAGGAGGTGTTGGTGTTGAGTGTGGCTGATGAGTTGGTAGTGTTGTTGGAGGTATTGGTACTGTTGGCCGTACCGTTGGTGCTGGTGGCCGTACTATTGATGTTGGCAGAGCTGCTTCAAAGGTGTGAAAAGCAAGGTGGTCATTGTAAGGGATATGTATGTAATAACTTTAAGAAAGCAAATACATACATACATTTGTTGAATTAAATGAGTGAGCAAGTGAATTGAAAGGAAGGGGTAGATTACCTGCCCATGTAAATGCACACATTATTACCTGCACAGTATTTTCAAATATGTAGTTATTAGGAGAAAGAAAGAACCAAATCAATACAAACATTTAATAATAAAAAAGCCCTCTCTGTGAGTGAGCAATTATCTGAAAACCCCCAACAAAAAGAAGAAGAACAGTTTCCTTTCTTTAGTCTTTACTCTTTAAATTATTATTTTTTTACTATTATTTTTCTTTGCAGTTTTGGGGGATTTGAATATTTGTTGGAGTGAGTTGGGTGTAGCTTGTCAATGGCTCTGACAAAAGAAGGATGGAGATTTGAATAACAACAATAATAATAGTATGAAGTTGAAAATAAAGGAAGGAATACTATCATTAGTTGAGAAGCACAAATCTCAAGTGAAGAAGAAGGGGGACAGCCACACTCTGCACACACACACAGAGTAAATAAGATTGGAAAAACAGAGGTCTATGTACTAAGTAGTCCTATTGAGGGGAGATAAAAAAGGGTGGACAATCAATGGGAAAAAGGGAATATGTGATGGGAAAAATTGTGGGTAACAATCAATTGGAGGGGGTGAAAAAAGGAATATGTATGTATGTATGTATGTATGTATGTATGTGATGGGAAATTGGAATGGAATCAACCCCACCCAACACACCCACCCAACACACATGTCACACACATATCACAAAAAGCAAGGCAAAATGGCAGAGAAATAGAAGTGTAAATAAATAAAAGGAGAGAGCTATACATATATAGAGGAGGAGTCTAGACAATTAGTGCATAAGATAAGTGTGTGAGTGTGGAAAGTAATGTCCACTCAGTCTGGACTCGAAAATTAATGTCCACAGATTTGCCCATGTAGCAAACAGCCCCATTTCCCATGACTAAAATCAAAAGAACAGTTTCCAAGTGGACAGAGACACCCTCCACCATTCTCAAGTTTCAGCTCAAATTATGGTCTAGAGGAAGTAGACCTTATAAGTATGTGTAGTAGACATATATGTGGGTAGTAACCAATCACACACGCACACAGAAAAGCTCGTGGTCTCAAAATACTAGGGGGAGGGGGACAAGGTAGTAGTCTCGTTCCAGTACCAGGGTTGGTTGTCGAAACGGTAGCGACACCGTTGAAGTCGCAACTCCCATCGACCCGGTTGTTCATTTGGTAGTAGTTGTTGAACGCATACGATGCATGTGATTGCACATTGTCGGGCTCATAGCAGAGTTGTCCGGGCTGGATGGCCGTGCAGTTTGCCTGCCCGACCCCACACGCCCAGTCGAGAGCAATTTGCAAGGCATCGGGGTCCGCCCCCAACTTGGCCACGCAATAGAGTTGCGTGCTCGTGTCGTTCGCTAGTAAGGGACCCGAATTGCTCAATCGAAGAACATAAACAGCTGCCATGGAGCTGGCATTGAACAACCCATAATTCCGATCGGTCACCGAACCGATCTTCGTATCCTCATTGAAGAGCTCATAAAGGTATGTGTTGATCACAGCCTTTGGTCGCTTCGGGGTGCCGGTGCCGTTGATGATGTGGGCAATGAGGTTACTATTGTGTTGTGCTGCGTTGTCGGCGGTGGCGTCTGGGTCTGCACTCGGGTCCCCAGCGGACGGCCATCCCGAGGCGGACACGACCACTGGAATCTCACTATGGTTGAGCTGGGCCAAAGCAAAAAAAGTCGAGTCGACAACAGCATCGAAGAGGTTCCGGTATTGGTACAAAGTGTTGGAGTCGACCACTACTTTACCGGGGGTAATCGGGTTCAAGAGTGCATAATCGAGGTTGATGATGCCGGCACTCGCTTTATAGATGTCATAGGAGAAGACATTCAGCATGAAGAAGGAGCCAGAGGAGGACAAGAAGTCAAGCATGGGGCCGACGACCGAAGCCGTCCAAGACTTGTTGAAATAGGCTTGGGAGGGGGGGAAGGAGTCGAGGATGAGGGAAGGGTCATGGGTTGTGGAAACTTTGATGTGAGAGGAGAGATTGGATGCGAGGAGGGCGGATCGGAGGAATTTCATGGCGGGCACAAGGACTAGGGCGGCATTCGGATCGGTGGACAGGACCTCGGTGCCCACACAGACCGCGGTAATGTTGGTGCTGGGTAAGTAGGCCAACACATTGTTCTTGATCCAATTCGTGGCGGTCGAGTTAGACTCTCCGACCCCAAGGAGTTGGGTGTTGGGGACAGTGACCATGACTTGGATACCGGTGTTGGCCAGGGCTTGCAACATGGATGAGTTCGCATCTAGGAGGCGGACGTTGGAGATCGACTGGTGGACAAGGAGCTGGACCACTGACTGTGGTGATGGCGAGCCAGAGAATTGCGTGCCCAATGTGATTCCCACAAATCCACCTTGCAAAACCAACCACTTATGTTGAATTTACTCTTTAACATGTCATTCACAAATGGGTCCCTTTTGGGCACAAATCATGCACTACCTAAATGGTATCCACATACATATACATGGATCAAGGACAGGATTTAGTAGAGAGATGTGGCTACTGTTGTTGTTAACAGCTTGATGGAATTAAGCACAACTTAAGGAGCAAATTCAAATGGAGATTTGGATAGAAATTTATTTATCATGAATGTCTCTCTTACCTTGAGAACCTTTGGGGAAGCAGAAGCTGAACAAGGCGAGGCTTAACAGAATGCGAGACAAAGGAGTAATAATAGTGGGCGGCATTGTATTGTGGTGTCTCTCTCTGGAGATGGATTTTAGTGAAGCATATTTTTACTCTTTAATTCTGTAGAGCCATCCATATAAGGAGGAAGATTGATGATAGAGAAATGAGCATCTCTCCTCCTCTGTTTCTTCTTCTCCCTATTTTGGTTTCACACCTGTCCGTCCGTGTGTGTAGTAATAATAGATAGAGCTCAAGTATCTTTTTCTCCTCCTCCAACTTTCTCTTTTTACGAACCCTTCGTTTTGGTCCTCTTCTGAGAGCCTCGGTTTATGGGATGGGAGGGACAAACAGAGTCGTGTTAGTTGGGTTGTTAAACTCTAGATAGGCAAGTGCCTGCCTATTCATGCCCATTCCTTCGTTGACCACACTGCTTGTCTTGATTCTTGGAATCAGAATTTGGGTGCCCATCTAGGAGGAAGATCTTGGACATGATCTCTCTCTCTCTCTCTCTCTCTCTCTAGGGCTTCAGAATTCCATTCTTCGTCTTGCCTAGGGACTTGTTTCTTGAATCATTTTAAGTGCCCAATAGCCAATTTGTCACCACTTTTCCTAAGTTATGATATGTATACATATGTATGTATGTATGTATGTATGTATGTATGTATGTATGTATGTATATGTGAACACTCAAGTTTCAACCAGAGGAATCATTGCTTTCACCTTGGGAACCCATTTATTCTCAAATCATTATGGATGTTAAAAAGTCCATTAGGGAAGATCCTGTGATCTCTAGGACAACCAAATTTCTAGGGGATCTAAGGGCCTAGCACGCTACCCTAGCTGTTGGGATTAGTTGACGTATTTCATACTCGACCCAAGAACATTCCATATGAGATGTCTCTATCCACTTACTTTCTCGTGTATGTTATGAGAGAAATTCAATTACAACTTCCGTGATCTACTTGTTAGGGGCACACACCAATGCCCTTGTGATGAAAACCGTTGAGCGATTGGATATTTGATCCCTATAGGTTATGGATGGGGGATTCAACACAAGGGTATGATCATCCAATTACTTTATGTTTCTTGTATGTTAGAGAGATTGGCCCAAATTCCGTACCATCACTCCAACATAATTCCCAAGGATGAGTTCAAGTTGGGTTCAAGTTGATGTATTTATTGGAATTGCATTGCCCAAATTTCTCAACTATGTTATATTGCCCAAATTTTATGGAACCTTGACAAGAATCCCGTGGCTTGCTTCGTTATGCTAGTTGTAGCAATATTGAATAATGGAGCCTACAAGTCAGTGGTCCAACGCTATACAAACTTTTGGTATACTCAGCTATCCAATTCATTCCAAAAATGTAGACCATGATACGATTGCAAGAGGATCTTACACATATGTATTTATATGTGGTCCCATGTGATTTGTCCTTTAGTGTCAACATATTTCATAAATCTAAGGACTATTTGTCTTCTAAGATATTCGACAACATTCCCTAAAATATTACATTCAGGATCCAAGATCCTATTACATATACCAACATTCAATACATGGCATGATAATTTATCAAGCATACAATTCTTTTGGCCTACACTAACCTATTGATGGGATTGTTTGGGGTCCTAGATCCTATAATACCACATTTCAACCACTTCCTATCTCATCTATGTTGTGAGAGACCTCATGTAAAGGAAAATAGCAATATTAACCCTCCAATTAGTTTAGTTTCAGTCCCCTGCCCTTCAAAATATCAGCTTGTAAAAATCACCTTTCAAAAAATCAGAGGGATGACTAATCACAACACTGATTAGCATATGATTTCTGTTTATTGTAATAATTAAGATTATTATTAGTGTGCATTAAACATGGGTATAGAGCTTCCTGCAATTTTCAAGGAAGGATAGTTAATGAACATCCAATCAATGGAAAACGGAATTGAAGGATGATTAATGTAATCCAAATATGCAATTAAAGTGGAATGTCACTTCAAAAACCTAAATATGCTATTGAAACGGAATGTCACATCAAAAACCTAAATACGCTATTGAGTACAACTCACCTCAAAAACTGAATGTGTCATTAAAGCAGAATGTCATCCAAAAACAAAACGTCTCGCGATGAAACTGTGGTGGTCACTGGTCTCACTAGTCTGTGAAATGTGAACTGGTAACACTACAATGACAATTAAAGGTCTTCTCCATTTACTGAAAACTGAGTAAAGTATCATTGGTCGGTCTACTAGTTATACATAACTGTATGGAAGATATTGGGCTTAAGCAACCCAAGGTCTACGAATCACCGATCACATCGCGTGGCTATATGTTTTTATTATAGATTCCACGTTAATGCTAAACTAATCCCCATATGTACTATGAAAGCGTGTGGCTTGCTTGCACTCTTGTTGTAAGTACATTATACTCATTTGAACCCACCATTTTTATAATCTAATAAATCAATATATATCAACATGAAAAATGACATGAGGTATTAAAAACAATAAGGAGAGGCAGACATAATGCACACAATCAATTGTGACAATTGATTAATGGGCTAATGTGACACTAGTTTATTAATTGTGCCATAAAAGTAGAATGTAGAATGTTGGGTTACATATATTTATTTTAAGTCATGCCGACATTTTATTTACAATCACTTAATAAGCCCGTGATTGTAATCATGGACGTAGTATGTTTTCTTAATTACGTGACCCAACCATCTAGAAGCTACCAAAGAACATATGGAACCAATCACTAATAACAAACTCCATCTTCCCAATTGTGGTAATGGCTTGATTGCAGCAGCCCCTAACAAGGCAGCTATCCCAACAGATAAAGCTTCAAGAAACAATTCAAGCCCTTTGACAAAGTTGAGTGCCTTAGAACAATCGGGACACCTCTTTACATGTGACAAATACCTGAAATACAAACAAGTCTCTCTTCATCTTTTTTCATGAATGTTTATGTTAGTACACAAAACTAAATATGACTAACATTACATAATGCGATTAATATATCACCATCATCTGTCTTGCTATAGGCTGGTTAAACATAGTTCAAATCTTACTAGTTTAGCCACTAACCTCCAATAGTTATTTGCCAAACAAACAACTTTGCATTAAAAGGTTAAGAGTGTCAATGACTATAGGACCAAACCCCATTCACAAGAAACTGTAGAACTAAACATCCACAATTCTCAGTAAGATGATAAATATCGTTTTCACATAGAGTGCATCTTATATTGTCTCATAGATCTGTTTGGCAAATCTGTTCATTGGATATTTTATTAGCTCTCAATGGATGACTTATTAGTCGCATCGGCATGTTGGCCTCACATGATTAGTTTATGAGTGTCATCATCAACTCTCTATAAGCTTCATATAATCCAACGCACTAACAAACTTTGGATATGAAGTCCAGTCACCACTACTTTCTTGTATATTAGCTGTGCACTTCAAATTAGTGAGTTGTGATCCATCACAAAATCATTCCACCACGCATTCTCTGTCTCTCTCTCTCTCTACAATTGAAGATGTGCACATAGGGCTTAAGAAACTAGACTATTGAAAGGTAAGAGCTCTTCGATGTATAAAGGCTGAGATGCTTAGATTGACGGGAAAGGAAACATATGCATGGAATACAAAGTGATATTTTTAGTCATGCATTACAACATAGAATGCCCTACAATTGGGGTACGAATTGAATTTAACCTTACATAAAGGCGGAGATAAAGGATGCAAACAATTATGAGACTATCATGGTCGGCTCACTTATGGCAAAACTATTTGAATGTATAATGGAATCAAAGGTAAGTGCATCGGCTGAAAAAAAATGGTAAGAGAGCGCAAGGACAAGTTGGCTTCCGAAAACACTAAAGCACCATTCATCACCATGTCATGTTTTGAGTATTGATGGAAGAAAGTTGCTTAAGAGGTAACAATGTATATTGTTGCTTCGTAGACTTCAAGAAAACTTTTGATATGGTAACTCGTGAGCATCTTTGCAAGTCCATGCAAGAACTTGGGGTGCCCAAATCTATTTTGTCTATCATTTATATTTCGCAAACCTATTGGTGTCAAGCAAAGATGCCCACTCTCACGTACCATTTTGTCAATGCATTGATTAATTAGAACAAACAGTTGCCAACTTTGTAAGGGAAAAAGGCATTGAAGAAGTTGTTATCGGGGATGTAATTATCATGCTTTTGTTATATGCAGATGATGTGGTGCATTTTGCAAATACTTTAGAAAATGCCAAAAGATTATGAGGGCATTGGAAAAGTTTTGCATGCAAATTAAGTGGACTGTCAATATCTCTAAAACAAAGATTATGCTTATAAAGAGCCAAAATAAGGATAAACCATACATTACAGTAATCAGCCACTTGAGATTGTGGAAAGCTTTAAATACCTTGGCCTTAAAGTTCCCTCAAATTGGAGATGGAATGAATGTATTACCCACCACTTAGAGGCAAGAAAGAGAGCAAATTATGCATTCAAGATCACACACAATGGTGGAGAAATTATGTGTTTGTTCCACAAGAAATACCTCAAGAATGGGCCAGTTACATCCCTAAGTCCACTTGCAAAGAGTTTGAAAATAGTCAAAAACATTTTCTTACAAAGTTTCTCCAAGTCAAGAAACAAACACTATGCACCCTCCCACTTCTATAGACAATATCACTTCTCAGCGAGATCATGGCCATAGAAAGAGTTGTTGAATATATGCTTAAGGTTCAAAAAAGTCCTTCACAATGATTTCATAGAATCGTATGGGAAGCAAGGAAAAAGATCCAAAAGACACATAGAAGCAAAACTTTATATTCCAATTGGATGCAAGATATCAAAAAATGTTTTGGAAAATGGGACTCAACACATTTGGTCATATCTCTGTTTGGATTTGGATAACTGATGGTTTGTTTCTTATCATGCGGGTAAGCATTGAGACTAATAATCTCTCTAAATCTTTCTAGTCCTTTCCCTTGTTAAGATTCGGTCCACAAGTTTGTACTCCATAGAGAAGAGTTATTGTGACAAGTATATCAAATAATCACAATTTAGTTCATAGGTCTTGGAACCACAAAGGTGCACATTGTCTTTTAAGAGAACTATGGTTGCATATCCATGAGAAAATAAGCACAAGCAGCCTCCCATAAGGAGAACCAACGCCCTATGAATGGTGCTCCCAAGTATGTGGAGATCTTTTCATGTCCCAACCAGTATTCACAATCTGATCTTGTTACCCATTCTTGAGTGGTGTTACGCACCATCACTTTTTTATCATGTTTACCAGCAAACCTTTTTCTGTACAAAATACATCTTTAAGGTGTTTAGATGTCTTTGTAGTCCCTCTAGAGAGTTAGAGATCAGCACAATATCATCAGCATATGGTAACATATGTATGACTAGACCTCCTAGGCATGCTCCTGAACCGCCGAAATCTCTCTATGTAACATGAAAGCTCATCTATGTAGAGACCAAAGAGAGTAGCTAATAGTGGGCACCCTTGTTTTACTCCAAATGTGCTAGCCATAACCTCCAGCAACCCATTGAAAGAGGCAATTTTCTGAAATGGATTCATATAGTGCATACATTCCCCATTGCATATCTATAGGGACGCACAAGGACTATCAGGGAAACCTTCAAACATAGGTATATTTACGATGAGTGCTAACAATGGGAGCAAGAGCAAGATATCACAGGTATAGATAAAGTGCCCATCGATCAATCCATTATGATTTTGGGCTTTCCCAAATTGTAACCGATCACTGGCGTTTCTTACATTTTGTGAAGTAAAAAAGGTGGATTCATGTGGGAGTGGGCCATGAGGTGGGGGCTGCCTAGGGATATCATACAGTACTTTTGCATGTTCATGAAGGTGATCCAGGATTTTTTGCATGGGATAAGGAAGATTTGAAATCAGTGACAAGTGTTTGCTTTGCCACTGCAGAAGAGATTTGGGATGCAGTCAAATAGACCATTGAAGGCAAACAAAACCAGAATGTGAGAAGGATTCGACGATCTTCAACAATCTTACAGAATAGGGCTGAATCTATAGCTTTCTTGCCAGTATTAGTGAGGAATTCAATCAAATGCGGGTGAAGATAATGGATAAGGATAAATATCAACTTTTAATGAAGTCATTCATTTTTTATGGAAAGTCAATGGAACCAAATGTTTGAACCATAATCTTTCAATGTGAGCCATAATATCCAAATATGGTTCAGCCAACGTCTCTCACGGTAACTCACTCAGATGTGAGCTAGAGCCTAGGAGGACATGGAGCAAACCTATGCCGGAGGTATGTATGAATATCGCGTTCTATCAAGACTATCTCCATGTCACTTTTGTCCTGGATAAATGGATGGCCATTTGCCTTATGGATCCAGATGCACTATTGGACAGATCCTCAGCTTGTCACATCAGCTAGAGATAGAGATAGGCATGTAATAGGGTGTACCCCCGAGTCGATGATATGTCAATTATGCTACACAGAGACAGTTTGAGGACCATTATAGATATCACTACACACATTACTATGACATCTAAAGGACATTTACACTATTCCTTTAGCAGGGGGAATTGGACCATTCTCATAGATCATAGATTTCTATGAAATGTTTTGAGTTTCTATTACTGCATGGTCCTTCGGATTGGGCTGACATCCGTTACAGTTGCTAATGCAAATAAGCCCGTTCCAAAACTGCTGCTGTTTCGGGTTCTAACTCCATACATGGAAACATTTCAATAATATTGGATCCTTGACAGATTTTTCCAATCTAGGAGAGAGTCGTCATTGCGTCGCAAGGGACGAGTTACGAAATTACTCGGAATAACAAGAAGTATCCTCATCGATTTCTTGTTGATAAAAAATCCATAGGCTCGTCAATCTCGTTAGAACCCACAGGGAATTCACGTTTCTCTTCCAGCTTTTCCTAGTTTAAGTACTAGGATTTGAAACTCGGATAGATTTAACATTCTCTCTACTTAGTCAGGAGAGATCTTTGTGGGACTCTCCGGGTTTAAGAGGCTCCGAGAAACCCTACTTGTACATAGATAGATGTTAGAGTTCTTCAAAAAGTTCATTGGCCTAGCTTCATGGGAGATTGGATGTTTACAAAAGAAAACCACAAATGCAAAATATCTTTCATTGAGTTGGATTCAGACATTCAGGAGTGGTTTGCGAGATGGCATGTGTCAAGAATATTTGGATGTGCACAAACAGGAAACAAGGGACAAGAGAAATAACCATATGCAAGTTTCAGTATAGTATTGTAAACCTGTCCATAAGTAGCTCCCTTGGCTGTGTTGGAGGTAGACGATTTTCATACCTACCACCCCAATCTGGTCCTCCACCAGCATAGTTTCTCATCCATTTCCGGAAAGTAATTACAAAAGTATCTGATGATGTTGGCACATAACAAGCCTTCTCCCATCTCACACCTGATTCTTCTATCTTCCGTTCCTTTTGCCATTCAAAAAAAAAAAAGGTTCAAGAATGAGTTCCTATTGATTCCACTAATGAAAACAATTCGCTAATACACACACATACACAAAGAAAGAAAGAAAGATATACTAATGTCTTTTAAAAGGCCAAAAGGGCCTATAAGACCAAACAAGATATTACATCTTGAAATATTGTCTCACCTTTGTGAACAGCACACCAAAATGAACATAACTATGTAAAAAAGTAAATAGAAATATATAAATATATATATATATAGAGAGAGAGAGAGATTTCCTTTTCCACTATTTCCTTGTCTACAATCCTATGTCATGCATGCAAAGATGATCAAGAATAAGATCTCTATCGATCCCACCAGTGAGAACATAATCATATATAAATTTCTTTTTCCACATGACAAGTCAGGGGAAGTGTTGCTACCGCCACATGAAGTAAATATAAGTCAGAATCCAAAACAAGCAGTTGGCGCAGATGAATAAACCACCGAGGAATAAAATTATCGATCCATGTGGAGAAATTCCTAGGAAATGACCATATCACTCTGCTGTGCCCGGGAGAAACTGGAATGCAGATGAAGACCAAAACAATCCTCTTTGTTGATTTATTGACTTGCTCCCCATCTTTCTAAACACAAAACAAATACAAAAGTAGTTTGCCGAAATGGTGTTAAAAATGCAAGGATTACAATAATAAACACAACTGATGAATTGTATGTCAATATAGGATCAAAAAAATCCACAAACCACTAGAGGACGATTGATGGTAAAAACACAAGGAGCTGTAAAGACTGCCTCTGCACCTTCTGCATCTCCTGTGTAGCCAGATTTATCTAGTGTTTTCAATACATAATTCAAAGGTTTTGCCCGATTCCGGTTACCCTGGTGATAACAAAAGAATCATACAGATAAATAAATGCCATTGTACACACTTTGTCTCGTTATATATCATCCAAAAGTGGGTACTGTACAACATTTATGCATCAAATATTTCCTTTAAATTACAATAAGGTTCATTAAGTTGAAGACCTGGATTGTGAAGGTTAACAATCTAACTTAACCCCAATACTCACCATAGCTTCAGATGTCATTTTGTAAGGCATGGATTTTCATTAGGTCATATATCAATCCAAATAAAGACATTTTTCATAAACATTCTTTCATCAGGACAAAGTGGTAGTCCTACAAGGTCAGGTGCCATTGGATATAAAGGCAATATCCAATAACTTTGCCAATGCTTTGAAACTAAATTTTCTCACTCTGAGCTAGGAATAGGGTACATGTGAAATACATGAAAAGATTACAACGATTCTTCAAAGAGAAATAGAGTGATAACCTCTCAAGTCTTTAATTATTGTTTCATAGGTCAAATACAAAAACAAACTCTTTTTGAGCATTTAGTTTGTCATGAATCTATGATCAATTGTATACTTTGAAAGGTGACAGTAAATTAATTCTTAAAAAGCATGGGTTAGTATTTCTTGTAATCTTTCTTCCAAACTTTCTTGCAATGCCAAAAACCAACATAAAAGCAGTAAGAAACATGAATATTACCTTAGAATCAAACTTCTTAAATTTGTTTGCAAAGCATTTGTTTAGAATGACACCAACATTCAAGCAGTAAGAAACAAGAACAGTGTTACAATTCTTAAATGTTTTGCCTCACAACTTGGAGCATTGCTCAGAAAGAGACTCAGTTTTTCCTATTTTCCTTCGTGGAGAATTTTCAAGAACCATCTAATATTTGCTTTTGTATCTTTGATATAATGCGTGATTAGATGTCTCATCTTACATTTTCACGACATGACTTTAGTAGACAGTACATGATGCCAAATGAAGGCTTGTAACCATCAAGGAATCCTCACTTTGTTTCAATCATACCACCATTACAATTTGGGACAATTTGATTCAATGCATAAAATGGCATTAGAATCATGACGTTCATAAATACTAGCTTCAGGATGAGTAGTGATGAGGGGTCAATTGTATTTGGGTGTCCTCAGGCACCTCAAACCTGGAGACCAATGATTTCCATGATATAGTGTTGGTACAGGCCATGTGCACATTGTATCCCAATACTCAAAATCTCCATTGTCATCATACCATTTTAGAAACAATGAAGAAACTAAGAAACAGATTGTTCTGTGTCCCTTAAGAAAAAACAAAATTGGATCCCCCAAAAAGAAGATTAAATTTAAAATTTATATATTATTAAAGATATTATATGAGTCATATACAGTAGAATCCATATTATTAGATATATTATATGATTTATATGTAAACTGTCTAGATTCATACTTAGTCTTTTCCAATTTATACTGGTTAATAACATATGGGAATTTACTAATTACAATAGAATAAGGTTATATGACAAAAGAACACATTGCAGATTGATTTAACTAAAATTCAAAATGTAAATAAGATGAGATGGTGGACAAAAACAATAGAATAGGACAAAATAGATGTTTTATCATCCACGAAGAGGCCAATTTTGGCTGATGGGACCAAATCAACATATCATCTTGTATGTAACTACTTCCTAAGAAGTGTGGTTACTACTACTCTGCAGTGAAATCTCTCGATGTGAAAATAATGCATGGACATATGTGCTCACCATTCTAGATGGACAATTAAGTATGACAATTACATTATCATGCCCATCTAACATTTTATCACATTTCTCACAAATTACTCCAAATGTTGGGTATGTGATAAGTGAGTGATATTCATTCGTCATGGTTTTCATTTCATACCTTGCATATCCATATTTCGGTGATAATGCCATGATGCTACCTCAACACCTAACTTGTGTGAGCGAATTCAAAGAAGTTTTAAGTCTCTACAAGAACCAAGGCTCATGGAGGGTAGTCAGATGCAATTGGATATGTTCCAGTAACTTTACTTTCAGTATAATATTTCAATTTTGACATTTTTAGGTTTTGCTACTTCATCCTTAGTGCCTTGACTAATCCATCCTTGATGATCACATGTTTCATAACATCACATGTGAGCTCCAATAGGTCTTTTATTCGCCATCTTTTAAACCATTTCATAATGTCAAGCACCCAGATAGAGGAGAGGATTTTGCTCTTATTAGTTTTTTGTAACTTGTGTCTTACGTTCCAAGATTGTTTTGGCAAAATATGATCCCACAAGTTCTTGACTTCTGTGACATACTTGTATACTCTTCGTAGGTCTAGTGCCTCTATGGGCCAAGCACTTGTTTGTAAAAGCATAACAAGGTAAGGCGTTGAGAATTTTTCCAAAATTGTCTAAATAAGAACAATTTTTTAATTTTATCTATTTCATTCCATACACCTTATGTTGCCACCCCACACTTCCACTCCATAACGCAACACTTGGACCACCAATCTCACTTTTTATCCTTGAGTATCACTTTGATTGCATTGATTCTCAATCATATAATAACTATTCCAACCCACTTGAAGTCTAGACTCATAGTTTACATTCCACCTATTTGGGACAATGACATCAAGAAATTTGAAACTTTGCATCACTTTTATTGGTTCCCCCTTGTATGGAAAAGTGTTTGTATTGCCTTTATTGACATCATTGCTTATTTTGTCTACTTTAACAATTAGGAGTATTACAATAAACTCATGCATGAGTTTTGGCCACTCAATCCTCCTTTTGCAGCTTTGTTTACTATTTCTTCAAGTTTATTGATGCATAGACCAAAGAGTGAGAGAGAGTGGGCATGCTTGCTCACTCTTTCTCTCACTCACTCTTTCATAAAAAATAGTACAATTGGTGCTCATAATCCATTACCTTGTGTAGTGGGTCAAAACCATGCTTTAAGAGGCAATGGTATCTCCCTCTTTCATAAAAAATAGTACCATAACAAACAATATTCTTCAAATTCCATTCCCTGACGACAAAACTGGCAAATTCTTTCTTCCAAATGCATGTGCGCATATCTGGCTCCCTCAATCTCTAACTAATATGAAAAGATCCACAGTGACCCTATCACACAACACAATACATGTGGATAGATGTATTACCATATAAGAGGGCCTAGTGAGAAATTCATCCTCCGATGTGTGTAAATTGTGTGCCTTATATTGGACCATCATCCTACCAAGAGATGTTGTGGGCTGATTGATGTTCTGCCAACTTTGATTAGTTTCATTTAGGGCACTCCCAAATCTGTTGGATACTAGTGAGTGATTGGAATCGAAACTTATATCACACATCTAAAGGTGTATCGAGCACTGTCTCAAATATTGTTTGCCAAGCATAGTTTGAACACTGTCTTTTACTATCAGAATGATTGCCTAAACTTCGTTAACTCATGTGTCAAACACATCACAATGGTCCACATCAAAGACTTGGTTCGTTGTTTATTGTGAGCTAATTTCTCGAATATTGTTTGCCAAGCATAGTTTGAACAGTATCTTTGTCTATCATAATGATTTCCAAAACTTCGTCACCTCATGTGTCAAGCACATCACAATGGTTCACACAAATGACTTGGTTTGTTGACTATGCGCTTCTTTCTGAACCTTAGGGTTCTGATTTGCTTGCAGGTTGCTTGTTGTGAGACAGAGAGAAATCCTAGAGAAGCCCCTCGCTATGAGTTGACATTCGCAATTGATGCAGTGAGTGCAATGTTCAACAGCAATCTTGAATTTGTATCAATAGTGTTGTATAATAACCACACCATTTAGGAGAAAAAAAAGAAAGAAATCCTGTAGAAATACCTGCAATCCATGATGTGCAAATGGTACATGGGCAGGATCCATGAGGTTTTCAATCAGGTGATCATAACTGCCATCCACCAACTAATATCAGAAACTCTACTTATATTGATTCAACATTATCTACAACACCATATAGGTAATGTGTAACACAAGTAGAAATGGGGATTACTCATATGGAAGATCTCTAGAAGATAATGCATCCTTGAATGCCGGATCTCCAAGTCCAGCTATTGATGGAGGTCGCTTGGAGGAAGCTATGTTTTTAAATTCTGGTCTCACGTCTGGCCAAAACCATATCATTCCGTCTTGTTCAACAGTTGGATAAATGGATGCACATGCACGTTGTGACTTCCACACCTATAGATAACAATCAAAACACTTTTAATTAAATTGATGTTGAACCAATGGATATTATAGGTTACATGCACAGTGCAATGGCCTGCTCAAATGTTTATTTTTACTTTTAGATGCATCAGATGTTTTGGATCAGTGAGGTATGTATTACTTTGCATCAAATCTTCTAAGTTTCATTTAGGAGTAGCAAATGTTTTGCTCCAACCAACCATGTCTCACACTGTAGGATGATAATAGAATCAAATTGTACTTATGAAATCAGTACAAATCCTCTTTTCTTGTAGTTGTGACCAGCACATTATTCCAGTTATGAAGTCAATACAAATCCTCTGTTCCTTTAGATTTATAAGATGTGGTGATCCAATGAGCCATAATTGACTATACACATAATAATAGATTCAAATTATTTTTTTGAAATCAGTACAAATTCTCTCTTCTTTTAATTATATCAGATGTTTTAGTGCAATTCAATATCAATATAACCACATACACATCCAAATCCATGTCATGCACAAACACTCTCCACTTCAACACGCACAACTACATCTCTCTCTAGCATATTTATTTATCCAATTTATTCATTTCTAGAATCATTCATTTATCAAATAGATTGGGTGGGTCTTACCTGTTTTCCATCAAGAGGAGCTTGTGGGATGCGTGTGCAACTTCCAGAACAAGGAGCAAATGACCAACCGTGGTAAGAGCATTGCAGCTCTCCCTTTTCATCAATTCTACCCTCAGAGAGTGGGGCAAGCCTATGTGGGCATTTATCATCCCACACTTGCCAAGCTTCTCCCTTCCTATCCCACCACACAACAAGGTCTTTACCCAAAACCCTTACAGCGTTAGGAACTTTCCTATCAAGTTCATGGGGAACTGAAACAGGGTACCATTGACGATGCCAATCAAATTTCTGCTCATCTTCTACTTTTCCTTCTTCTTGCTCCAAAATGCTCAGGTTTGTCGTCGTCGTCGTCGTCGCTCTCGGTTGTATTGGGCTGTGATCAATAGAAACTATACTGGATGAAGACCGATTTCTCCATTTCTTAGAGTTACTATTGCTAGAGGGTCTCCTTAACTCGTTATGGTTGAGGAAAGTGAGTGAAGAGACACCCCTGCACAGAAGGAAATTAGAAGAAGAAGACATAGCTACGGCCATGACTGCCTTTATCTGCTTACTTTTCTTTCTCGAATGCTGATTCTATACATACATGATACATACATATAATGATATATGAATATATATATATATATATATATATCATACACATACGTACATACATAATGTATGTATGTATGTATATATGTGTAATTTTGTAAATATATGTATATGTATAAAATAAGTTACATTTTCGGTTTGTGTGGTCTCATCGGCCCCATGGCCAAACTCCCCCACCCCACCCCAACCAACATTGGTTAGCCTCTTTGAATGAAAGAAATTCCTCGCAATAACCATGGTACGGGCCCACCTTGAAGGTTACAAAAACAATAGGGCCACGGCCATCCTTGCGTTGAGTACCCCCCCCCCCCTCCATGGGCATTTACTATGTGAAGAAACTCCTTGGAGTGTGCTTACACTACGGGTCACTGAGTGGTAACTGATTGTAAGGGCAATGTTTGAGGCCTCCTCCAATCAAGGGCACAAATCTTGCGGATTCACATGTGACAAAGGGAGGAGCATGTCGCAATGTATAAGTGGACAAGGTCAAAATGCTCTATCATTTTTCGAAGCCATGCATGTTGTATCGAGGGGAAAACGAATGTGGAGCAAATGGTCATCATGCATCCCCATCTCCTAGCCAAGCTACCACAAATGTTTTTACTTCTTTCTCAGTTATTTATGTATGACAACTAGAGGATCACCACGAGAAGGTTAAAATATTCTACCATCTTTTGAAGCCACTCATGTTAAAATGGCCAGCTCACAAGCTTTGGACTCATTCCATTGGCTACTAAAGCTACCCATAAGTGTTTTACTTTATATCTTATAAGATTTTAACCTTATTAAAAATGTGTATGAGACAATGTTTTAAGAGTTAAAAAAAAATCTATTGATTCTTCTTTATTATTTGAGAACTCTTGATAGAGGACAAGTAACCTCAAGGCAATGGCAACAATGATGAGAAGTTTGATCCATCTTTAGATTGAAATTCATTTTGTTAAGATTGCCATCATTGTTCATTTTTTTGTTTAGCGGAACTAAATGTTAATGTTGTAAACCCATCACACCCAATAGAGTTGAGGTTCAACTTGCAAAGGAATTATCAGTAATTTTTGCCACAATGTAAAGATCTAGAGGACACAAAGAGAACGTTAATTCATCACTACATTCACAGAGAAGTGGCAATGTGTCATGTCATTTACACGTATTCTTGAGCTAATGCTATATGTAGAGGTAATAAATGAAAATGTGAACGAAGTTATTATGGGCAAATTGCAATGTTTAAGAGCCGAATAAGCTAAGCTTTATTTTTACAATGTAAATTGACATAATTGCACTTATTTAGTTAATCCTAAGTATAGACGTAGTCAATGTCTATATGGTTTATGTTGAAATTTCGAATGGACTTTGTGGTGGAGAATGTTTAAGAGTTCAAGAATTAGAGCTTCATGAAAGTAAATTGATGTATGGTGTATTTGTAAGTTGAGTTTGTACCATGACTCATGAGTTCAAATTCATACACCAATCTATTTGAAAATGGTTTTTATGAGTCCGCAAGTCCTACTAGCATGAATGCATATTTTATAATAACCACATGACCACAATTGCGTATCGGGTCAGAAAGTAAAAATTGTACATAACTTTTGAGGGAAAAAGCAAGCATACACAAGACCCAAATGTTAGAATGAAAGAGAAGAACAAGCAACATCTACTAACTAATCTAAACCAATGCTATATGACAAACTCATTGGTATGTGACCAAAAAAGGAGTGCAAGATTAGCAAGAATCAAAGACAATGTTAGACAATTGGGAGGGATTACACGTACCTTCTTTTAATATCCAGAGGCAAGAAGGTTAGTCACATTTGACCAAACTCAAAATCTTGTTTTTATATTATATTGTATTGCTTTTAGAATTTAATATAACATCATTTTATCTCTTTGGGATGAGCTAACAATTGCTAGCTTAAGTGGGAAAGGAATTCTCAATGTAACATGATTTGATCCCACCGAAGAGATAACCAATGTTTTTGTTTTGTCATTTTCCTTAAATTCTTTTGAAATGGAAGTTTTCCAAATTTTGTGAGGTCAATAGAGTCTTTTCTTTTCCATCAAACTATTTTACTAAGGGACACTTTATGTGTCAAAACTTGAGCTTGAGAGAGGAAGAGGGTTTTTAGGGTATGTAGGCGATTGTTTGCAATCTATTGGATGGGGCTTAGCCCATGGCAAGGATCAAACCTGCACGAAATTTATGATCTTGATTCTCTAGTGTAAACGACCAAGCCAATTGCCAAAGAGAAAAATATATGTTTTCAAAAGATTAAGCGGATAACAGAAATTTTATGAGGGGGATGCCACGATTTGACAAGCAAGCCCATGCCTCTCTCGCCAGTAAATCTTCTCTTTGTTATAGTAGTATTGATGAAGAAGAAGCCTTTTTTTTGTCTCACTTACAACATGACAACATCAATACTTCGATAAAATTCTATATCTACATATAGTATTAATAGTTTTTAATAAACATTAACTATTTTTATACCTTTTTAATAGTTTTTTAAAATTTGTGTCATTTCTTAGCTTCATACCACATTTCATGGTTTACTAAACTCTTTCATGTTCTCTTACTGCTTAGGTTTCCATCATAAGCCATTTTTCGATTGAACCTTCTTGAATTCTATTGCGCTACTACATAAACATGCCACTAAATTATACAGATATCTTATCAATGTGTGTTGATAATAAACGATGAGCCTACCCATGGGCAAGAATCTTCCATATTGTTGTGCACAACTCCACTAACTCAGATCATATTGAAATTTGAAGCTAAGTGAACTTCGATAGTTGTCATCTGCCCCAAAGCTACCATCCTCATACCAGGGGAATGAATTTGCCGGATAAAGGTCAATGATAGATAAAGGCTCCCCTTCCAAAATAATAATTTTGAGGAATCACATCGAAGGGGGATACTTGGGTAAGTTTGCAGACAAAAAAGTAATAGAAGAATTACAGAAATTACTCATTCATGTTCGGTTACATGAATGTGCAAAGACAAGGAATGCATAGGATTGTATGCGCGCCATTTGCCCATAACAGATACTATATAAGACTCGCGCCATGCAATGGCTTTTCCACGGTGCTGTTCTTCTTCTCCTTTCATTGGTCCACGCTATCATCCTCTCCTGTGATCTAGGGAAAAGAGAAAAAGCTTTAATCCACACACCCAACCTTATCCACATCATAAAAATAAAAGCGAGAAAAAGTGAAAAGAAAAAGCTAACCTTATCACAAAAGTGTGGGAATGCGGGAAAAGGGAAGAATGCGTTTCAATTAGAGGTTGAAATCAATCCATTGTTCCAGCCATCCATCAACGGATTCAGACATTTCTTTTCATACCAATCACACAGTGGAGCTAGCTGATTCGCAATGTGGAGCTACTTCCATCAATGGAATGATTTTATCCACAAAAAAGCTATATTTTGCCATTTTATATTTCATCAATGGATTTTACGTTTTCTTTACATTACCACTCACCCAATAGAACCATCTTATTCACAACACGGAGCTACAATTTTATTATCATACTTGCATCAATGGAATGATTTTATCCAGAATGGAGCTACATTTTATCATTATATACTTAATCAACGGATTTAACATTCTTTACATACCAATCACATAATGGAGCCATCTTATTTACTATATGAAGATACAATTGTCTTATAATACTTTCATCAATCTATGAAGCTACAATTGTCTTATCAATGGGGTGATTTTATCCAAAATATAGCTAAATTATATATGTATTTCATCAGTGGATTTAACCTCGCACTCAACCTTAAAAATACAACAGGTTTTTAATTACAGCTGAGAACAGAAGGCTTACCATTATATTGAAGATTAACAATGAAACAATTTCAGATTCATTATCCACAGTTCAAAACAAAAACTTTTGAAAACAAAGAGTGCATTCATTAATCCTCTTTAAGGAACAAGATTTACAAGGTCTCATAGTAACTGGACCAGTAATTTGGAAACTACAATAAGAGATGCTTTCTTTAATCTTCTCTAAAAAGCTAACTTTACAAGGTTGCATGGTAACATGAATAGGCTTAAGCGAAAGAATTATGATCATCATCGCATCCTAGGCAAACAAGGTTTTAGTCCTACACTGCTGAAGCATAAAAAGAATGATGATGATAATGGCATTCAATGTGAAGAAGGAGATCATAGCTAGAAAGCCAATAAAAGAATGATGATCAAATCCTATATGAGAGAGAGAAAAACGATCATGATTGAGCGACTCCACATCTCAATTACAATGACGGGAATCTTCGATTGATTCTCAGATATATACAGCAACTGGACGTGGTAATGTATCCAACTTCCACAGACATTATGATATTCTTGATTGCTTTGATTCTGATGTACCTTCTCCTTCCAACTGCTACATTCTTAGTTTGTCCTACTAGCTGCTGCTGCTATATGTCACCACAGCAGGATTATATGTCGCAACTGCCGGATTTGATACATTCAAGAGATCATTCCAGTCCCTCACCGGTTCAACTGGACCAGGAGCATGTGCAATGCTCAATTGCTGATCACAATTCTTATACTTTGAAACTGCTTCTCTTAGCTTGTTTATCTGAAAAAATTCACAAACAAAAGTTCGTTAATTCTCATGTTAATGGACATGAAAGCACACAATACAAAATGTGATGTTGGAACTTCCATATTTATAATTACCAAGAAAAATAAATAAATAAATACATACATACATATATATATAATATATATATATATATATATTTACATATTCACATACACAGAGAGAAAGAGAAAAAGAAACGGAGGCATGTGCATGAATTATAAAGCACACCTTTGTCAATGAGCAAGAGAAAGCATCCACCAGGCCTTCCTGACCCCGATAGAAGTGGAAGAACGGCAGAATGTTGACATTGAGGCTCTTACAGAGTGCATGATTGTCATAGAAATTCACCTTCAGTATCTCAATGTCTGGATTATCAGCTGCAATTTGACAGACCTGCAGAATATGATAATGCCATTAGAAGCACTCAAACATATGGTGCTACCAAAAAAAAAACTGATAATGTTAAGTAGAGTTAAAAATAAGGCACACGCCTAAATTATATTTTCCGTACTGAAAAGATCTTCAATAGATAAATCAATATTGAGAGAGCAAGTTTGCATCGACAATATGAAAATTAAAAATCAGAATGCAGAAATTTTTATCACCTTGGGATGCATGGATTTGCACGAGCGACATCCAACAGAGAAGAATTCCACAAGTACAAGTTTGTTTTGAGCTGTAGCGAGGGATTCATTGAACTCCTGTGCAGAATTGATTTCTCGAACATTACTCAAATCGTTCCCTTTCTTCCACCATGTCATGGAGGTCGGATAGCAAATTGTTCCAGCTGCATTTACCTGCTGAAACGAAAACAAATGGTAAGAAGATAAACAAAACAACGCAAAAGGTGCAGAATAACGATAAAAAGGTAAGGGTACGAGAATGCTAGAATGAAATAGATCAAAATTCTGACAAAAATAGCACGAAAATTAACTGAGACGCAGCAATAAGAAAAGTTAACTGAGACGTTGCGGAAGATGCTTCGAAATAGAGATTAAAACAGCGCAAAAGAAACACCGTGGGATCACTTAAGAGAGATACAAAATGCATATCTAACGATGGATAAAATTACCTGCAGAGAAGTTTTTCTGAGTGGCCGAGTCATCTTTGAGCCAGAATTAGGAGGTGATTGAGAAAAATGGAGAGAAACAAATTGAGATTTGCTGAAAGAGAAGGAGTCTGCTCCAGAAAAAGCAGGAAGGGAAGATCTTATAGAACTCCGAGGAGCAACGGCGTTGGAGGAGAAATCCGCAGACAGAGAACGAGAAAGAGGTTGTAACGTCGAAAAAGCCATGCTGTGTGACTAAGTTTTGTATGTTTTTTTTGGCACGACAGAGCTGATTAGATACGGCAAGTACAGATTCTTTAGAAATGGACGTACGCAGAGTCGCAGGCGAACTTTGCAAAAGATGAAAACGATCAGAAATCCCTTAGATCAGCACAAGAGGATGTGTGTGACAATCGGACAAGAAGACGGAGATCAGAAGCTTTGTTGACGCAGATTCAGAAGACTAATACAGAAACCTCAGGAAAAGTTGCAAGGGAGGTGTTAAAACGGGAAAAGAGATAGATGAAAGACTGGTTCCTTTCTTAAGTCTCGAGGGGATGATCAGAGAGAGAGAGAGAGAGAGAGAAGAAGAAGAAGAAGAAGAAGTAGGGTCTGTATGTGGCTATGGCGATCTCGAAGGTTCGTGCAGTTTTGTTCTGAAACCCTAGTTATAAGAGAGGCGAGGCCCTCTCTTTTGAACCAAAAAAGTATTTTAAAAAAACAAAAATATGGGTATTTCAAACCGCATGGCAAACGCGGCCACATGAATGCCTATCAAAGACCAGTATACGTTTCGGCACGCCATTGGCTGAGCCTTTTTTTTTTTACTTTTACTCTTTTTCTCCCCCTCTTTTTTTAATCCTCACTTTTCTACTATCTTTCCTTTACTTATCCACTTATCCATTTCGCCTTTCGAGGCAACTGAATTATTTTTATTTTATTTTTTTATCTTTTAATTTTAATTTCTACAATACTTGGTTTAACCGACCTTTTCCTCTGTTAACACGACATCGATAACGGATAGCTACTGTTGATGTGGCACCGAATCATTGGTTCATGCCCACACCTCATGTGGCGTCGGGCCATTGGTCTAGACTCCATACTAAGAAAACTTTGGACCTGCTGTGGTTTGTGAACCTGTGGTGTAAAAGTCATTTGCTTAATAAACACATCATGATTTGCTCTGATGATGTCTTTATCCCTCTTGGATTCGAAAAAAATGTTGTGAAAATATGAAAATTTCCATTCTTTCAAGAGTACTATCAGTCGAGAGTCCATTGTTCGTAGTTCCGTAATGTCATTATAAAAATCCCTAATCGAAGTTCCCCTCATATCATAAACAACCAACGCTCGATATTCTACTTTCTTCGAAATGTTTCGTGGTAATGTTGTGAGATAGATACAGACAGAAAAACAAATTGTAATTGATGTGGCACAAAACCTATGGTCTTGAAATAAGTCTATGTGGATGTACGAACAATAATATTGATCCCCAAAATATGACCGATGTGACACAAAATATATGACCAATGAGGCTCAACATAATTGGCATGAAAGAATATGCTCTAATCTTATATTTTCTCGAATTATTGCTTGTAAATTCGTGACTAGTCTGACCCACCATCATCATTGGACACAAAAACTATATGTACATGACACGGAGACAATAAAGACACGACTATGTTTGTGCTACACTCCAATGGAAATTCATGTTGATTGTGGCATAGATCAATAGTGGGATACACTTGAGGCAAAAGTTCATCTTGAGATGGCACGTAACCATTGGTTACAAAAATAGGTCACATCAAACAGAACTTGGGCTACGTTCAAATAAGTTCCCAAAAGAGGATGAATATCATTGCTCATAAAAAATGTGAGGTTGGCATTACTCATTAGTGACAACCATAAATTGTTAAAAAACACGTTTAGAGTATGTTTTAGAATACTTTGAAGTATTCTACACATATTCTATGTTTTAGAAATGTCATTTTTTAAAATTTGAGGTATTCTATGTATTCTAAAAATTTGACATATTCTACGTATTTAACAAGTATTTATCATTTCAAAAAAAATAATATTTGAGAACAAACTTTAAATTTTAAGAAGTATTTAATGTATTTTACAAGTATTCTACACGTATTCTAAGTATTTAAAAAAAAGAAGTTAGAATACTTGTAGAATACGTATTCTACATGTATTTTATGCTAAGTATTTTACAACAATGGTGACAACCATGTTGATGGAGCAAAAAGTCATTCATCTTAGAAAAATGTTTGGTGGACAGTTTATCCCATAGAGGTTGATCGAAGTTTATATTAGCAATTCAACTAGGAAATGTGGGCCACATAGGATTGAAATGAGGTAATCGTGACAAAAAATAACGTGTTTGAGGTTTTTGAACTTATGAGTAGGTAGATGGTCACATTTTGTGAAATGTTTAGTTGTTCCAATTAAGGTCCAAAGTTCCAATGTCAATGACTATATGTTCGCAATAGCTACCATAATAACATGTCAAAAAATCATAAGCTTGGAACACACGTTCAACCATGAAAAACTCTCAAACTTCAACACATACCAAGTAAGTAGTTTTACTATATGGGGGCACTAGAAATTTGTCATACACAAAAATGCAATGCATATAATAAGGTTTATGCAGTTTTTGCATTGCATTGCGCGTTTTTGGCTTTTATGGTAAGATTTCAATCCTACATATATGGCTAAGGTCTGTGATAAACATCATTCATGGATAGGACGTAAAAGAGGTCATGGGCCCCGTGATGGGGCAAATAAATGGTGAAATCCAACGTATCAAAAATGATGAATGCTCTATGATGTTGCATAACTTAGGCTTGATTGGTTCTATCTTGTACAAGTTCCAACTTTTCGAAGCCTTATCCATGGAAAAAAGTGGTTGGAGTAAACATTGATGAGCTAATAAAACCCTACCATTCCACTTGTCGATCTACATAAAAAAACAATATGGAGTCCATATAAGTATTTCATAATTGAATGCAAAAAACTACAACTACAACTTAGTTCGGACCCCTTTGGCCTACGACTTTTTCCACCAACCATATGAAATCTTGCACTTTGTGACCTCCCTTTGTAGGTGTCACTCACCAAAAACAACAAGCTACCAACTAGCACATGGTTTGCCTTCCCAATTTGCATTATTGTTGATGAGTTATTTTTGCATGTATAATGGCAAGGTATAGATTCTATTTCTTTTCTTAGAGTGACATTATTTTCTATTCTAATAAAAAGAAGACTATTATTTTTTTCCCTATGGAGAATCAAACAAATCTATTTGTAAGAAAGAACATGTTTATTTTCTAGGCGCACCTGTGGGTGCCCATGAATAATTCATCCCAACAACTCGTCATTAGCTAACGATGTCAATTGCAAACTTTTTACGCTAAACAATAGACATGTACAGAAAATCATCAGTCAAGCCAAGACGTAGAATTTGTCCACAAATATTGGTAGATGGTTGAAGATTGTAATTATATCAATTTTAAGTTTTCATGAAGCAACGTAGAGTAATGCACAAACACAAGAGATAAGAGCCATTTACCAGGGGGAAATAACATCATGTCAAATGGATTAAAACAAAAGACATACTTGTTGTAATGCTACCATTCGGATCATATGTTTCAACAAAGTGATCGTTCAATATCATGACTCTATATACTAATGTCATGTGAATATTGTGTGAGCAACCATAATGAGTTGAGATACAAAGATAACAACTTGCATTAAACACCTCACTTAGGGGTGGTGTAATTTAGCCCAATTCAAGAATTAAACACCTCACTTAGTGGCAGTGTACTTTAGTGACACTTAACCCTAGATTGACAACATGACAATATTTGGTTGCCCTCCAGCGGTGCCATCAACAAATTATTGAACTTAGCTTGCAATGGAGCCACTTACCACATCAACTTGCAACACCAATACCTACAATACCAATGACAACTCAAACAGACTAATCCAAAGGGTGGCAACGTTCATGTTCAATGTAGGATATCTCCACCATAAGTTACTCTACATATTATGCAATGAGGCAACGATCATCATCTTGGCTTTTCATGGCCCTTGGCTAGATGGTCAAATGGGCCAATTATGTGGAGGAAGCCATCATTGTGGAAGTCAACGCCACCTGCTCAAGTAAACTACGGGCATGTGGTTCACAAAATTTTAACCCCAAAAAAGCAAGGGCAAAGAAGAAACTCATTAAGGGTCCACCCTCAATTATTCCTTTGACATAATACTCAACGTTAAGAATTCCCCATTGACCTCCACCTTCACCTTACAAAATTTGGAGCTCCTTCACAAAAGATTGCTCATTGCGGTAGCGTCAATGATGCTTATTACCTACACAATACACTATTACAAGAAGAGATCCTAACAATTTTGTGAAAAAGAATATGCACATTGTCATGACGTGGCATGTCGAGAAGCAAAATATAAGGAAAAGGGGACAACTACAAATATATAGTATATGTATATATGAAAACAATAATATGATAATAAATAAAAAAATGTGGAAAAGGCGGAAAGGGGAACGGTTCAAATATGGTTGGCGTATGAAGAAATTACCTTTTTTAGCATCTTCATGAGAACGGGTACGTAAACATTTAATGTGGTTTATTAGCCTATTCTCTTGCTATAAACGAGGCTTGAGGGTTGATTATGTTTTGAGATTGTTGGGGAGCATTTGGTCTTTTTGAAGAGCTTGTCTTCTTCTTTCTTTCATGGGTTTTAGGGATTTACTGTGTGTGGTGTGAGAGTGGATATTGAGCCACTTCTCCTCCTTCTTACTTGGGTTGTTTTAGGGTTTGTGAGTGTACACTTCCTTTTCTTTGGGATATTTTATTAAGGTTTTCTTACTTGGGTAAAGGAGAAGGATCTTCAAGAGGAGGTGGCGAAAGAGGGCATGGAAATTTATGACAACAAAAGACATGGTTGTTACCTGTGAGCTTCAAACGACTTTCAAACCTTTGAACCCTAGGCCTGTTTTCCTATCTAAACTAGATTATTTATAGGCCTCATTCTCCGAAAACAAAACAAAATTACTAAATTTGGGACAACAACACTTATCATAACATTTGGGGACTTAACATGTCCCAAGCTATTGCGATCCCACGCTTTAATAATCTACTGCATAAAAAATCCTCCCAAATCTCGCCTTTGAGGGGGTTCTTGTTTTGCTTGTGGTTCCGCCTAACCGTAAAAAACTACTAAACCAAACTCTTCCCATCTTGACACAATCATCTCCATATGAGTCGTTGTAACGTATGGCTCTCCCAAAATAAGTGGCCGAGACAATGTCTCTTGCACGAAGAAATCATGGTTAATTTCCACATCCCTGACCTTTTCCTTTATCATTGGGCAATCCCTATGTAGCTCCCAAGTCACTCACACAACCATTGTTATCTTCCACATGTGTTCAATGTATATCGACCATCTCCCCTTTTGTAGACGTCCATGGACATCAAGTTTATATCTCCATTGACATATTGTATTTGCAGTTGGGTTATCGTAAGCTGCTCTTACCCATATTATGGCTACCACATAACCTTCTTTGCATGTCATGACATATTGTATTTCTTCGAGGCCCGGACTCCCTCGTCTTTTCTTTACATGCTTCTCTTCAACTCATAGTTCCAACAAGAGGTGTAAAGAATCGAGAGTGATGCGGAAGAATTGTGCGTGTGTGTGTGGAGTGATAGATAGATAGATTATATTATCGTCTTCGGAGGTCAAATATGACCTATGAGACCAAAAATATTACATTTCACGTGTGAAAGTGAGTAGTTGTCATGAACACATGACCATTATGGCGTCACCCGGACTTGAACCTCGAACCTTGTAATTCATACTTGAAAACCTCAACCATTAAGATAGCTTATTGTTATATGAAACAATAAAAGCTACTTCTTATATTACATTAATTATTGTAAAAACTCTAGATTATTCTAGAATGTTCTAGAATGTCCTAGAGCATTCTAGGTCTAGAACATTCTAGAACATTCTAGAAATCTCTAAGCTATTCTATAGGAACCTATAAATAAGCGCATACATGTATTCTCAAATCAATTCGAATCAACACCAGTCTTTAGCTCTCATTACATATCTTGTATCCATTCTCTTTCTTTCTCTATCTTATACATCCATTCTTCTCTATCCTTCTTCCATCACTCTATCTTTTATCCTTGGTTCTGACAGTTTGATTCGAATTCTCTCTCTCTCTCTCTCTCTCTCTCTCTCTCATCCTCCTTTGTAACCATCCTGAAACCATGGCTGCCATTAACTTAGAAGAATATCTCACCCTTATTGCAGAAATGGAGAACCTTAAATCCAAGTTCGCATCTCTTGAAGTAGAGAATCAACGTCTACTTGGGGATCTACAAAAGGTTACTATAGAGAAGCAACAACAACAAGAGGAGTTCACGCGACGAGTGCAACAGTTAGAGTCGACAATCGTCGTGTTACAACAACAAAGGGTTGAAGGTCAGGGACTTATCAAGGAGCCCAAAATTAGCCTCCCAACTAAATTTGATGGGTCGAGGGCGCATTTCTGAGGTTTTTTGAATCAAGTACGGTTGGTGATTCAAATGCATCCCGCACGTTATCCAACAGATGCATCACGAGTCGGGCTAGTGGGCACTTTATTGACTGGCATAGCGTTGTCGTGGTTTGCTCCATTGCTAGAGACCAATTCTCCTCTACTGAATAATTTCGAGGAATTTATCAAGGAATTTAAGGCTTGTTTCGGAGATACTGATGGGGCGAGAACAACTATCAACAAGATTCGTACACTTCGTCAAGGTGATCAACCAGCTTCAACATATGCTGCCAATTTCCGTCTCATCGCAAGCGATATTCCTTGGGATGAACAAGCCCTAATGGAGCAATTCCGTTCAGGCCTTCGTAGTGATGTCAAAGACTTACTTCTTACCTTCCCCGAGGATCCAAGGTCACTTACAGAAGCTATTAGTCGAGCAATACGGTGTGATAATCGCCTTTTTGAGCGTCGATGTGAGCACTCGAGGATCCGGCCGAAGACGGTGAAGAAACAGAACCGGCCGAGGAAGATGAAACTGATACCGGAACCGGCCCCGATCCCGAAATGGATTCGGATGAAGAGGAAACGGAGGAGCCGGTTACCGAAGCTCCGGAACGGAGATATCCTCTAAGAGAGAGAAGGGCCCCCCGGAGATTTCCGGAACCAGAGCACGTGCTGCTAACCGACGAGGGGGAGCCGGAGAGTTTTGAAGAAGCAAAGCTTGACACCCATAGCCGCAGGTGGTTAAGTGCCATGCAGGAGGAGATGGATTCCCTGCATGAGAACCACACATATGAACTTGTGGAGTTGCCGAAAGGAAAGCGGGCACTTCGAAACAAGTGGGTGTTCAAGCTGAAACCGAGAGATGCCGGAAGCCCCCCGAGATACAAAGCCAGGATCGTGGTGAAGGGGTTCTAGCAGAAGAAGGGCGTCGACTTCGACGAGATATTTGCCCCGGTAGTGAAGATGACCTCCATCCGGACGGTGCTGAGCATAGCGGCAAGCATGGACCTCGAGGTAGAACAGATGGACGTGAAGACGGCATTCCTTCACGGTGACCTCAAAGAAGAGATCTACATGCAGCAACCGGAAGGATTCGAGAAGGAAGGGAAGGAGCACCTGGTATGCCGGTTGAAGAAGAGCCTTTACGGACTGAAGCAGGCTCCCCGGCAATGGTACCGGAAGTTCGACTCTTTCATGACCGAAGAAGGGTACCACAAAACGCAGTCCGATCACTGCGTGTTTGTGAAGAAGTTCGAAGGAGGAGACTTTCTAATACTCCTCCTGTACGTGGACGACATGTTGATCGTCGGACGGGACCAGGTCAAGATACGGACGCTGAAGAAAGCGCTTCACCGAACCTTCTCAATGAAGGACCTGGGTCCGGCGAGGCAAATACTAGGGATGCACATCATCCGGGACCGGAAGAAGAAGCAGTTGTGGTTGTCACAGGAGAAGTACGTGACAAAGGTACTTCACCGGTTCAACATGTCGGAAGCAAGACCGGTCGGGTCAACCCTCCTGGCAAACTGCAAGTTGTCCAGCAAGCAAAGCCCCAAGACAAAGGGTGAGAAGGAGATGAATGACGGCAATCCCGGTTACGGTTACGGTCCCGGCTACGGAGCCGGATGATGAAGACCCCGGCTACGGAGCCGGATGATGAATGTACCCAGAGCGAGATCCGGATGCGGGGACATATTTGTGAATATGTTTGCCAAGGGCCCTTGAGGCTATATTTGTAAATAGCCCGAAAGTCATATGCGTATAAAAATGACTTAGGGCAAACAGTTTTACTGTTGTTGCTCATTTTATGTTTTCAGCCGAGAGAGCGAAGTGAGTGCAGCCGAGAGAGAGAGAGAGAAAGGAAGAGGTCGACGCCTCTGTGTATTACCGCCGCCTGTGGCGAAGACAGTGAGCTCAAGGTTGTTGGCTTGTAGCTTCACCATTGTACATCTCTGTGTATAGTGATAGTTGGAGTTTGAGGACTCCCGTGGTTTTTCCCATTTAGGGTTTTCCACGTAAAACACCCTGTGTAGTCTTCTCTCTATTGTCTTCGTGCACTTTGTATTTCCCGTTTTCTGTGAGTTGATCCTACTCCTCGGTTTGTGACCGAGCGCTGTTTTGCAACATATACACATAACTTCTTCTCAAGGGAGGTAGTGTGGAGATCTCCATCGCACGTGAGCTCTCACATAGAGAGTTCATGCACAAATCACACTCTCTAACACAAAGACCAACAAGGAGAGAGAGAGAGAGAGCAAAGACATATTAGTGAGGGAAAGGGAGAGTGAGCGATAGACTTCCTCTCAAGAGAGGGTCGGCCTTTCAAGTGTGCCAAAAGTGTTGTTGGGGTGGGGGGTGAAGCCTAGAATGGCTTCACCCCCTCCCAAGGGGGTTACGTTAGAGAGAGAGCGAGAGAGAAAGAAAAATAGAAAATGACACCAAATGAGAGGGGAGAAAACTATATCCCATTACATGCCCCATAAGGGGTTTATATAATACATAATGTAACGGTAAATAATATGTCCGTTACAAA